>NW_012114666.1:4062990-4093406 GCF_000951035.1 Colobus angolensis palliatus
TGATCCACCCGCCTCGACCTCCCAGAGTGCTGGGATTACAGGCGTGAGCCACCGCGCCTGGTCCCATCTTTTATATTTTCTAGTTTAATATATGGCAAATGACATTCTAAAGATCTGAGAAATAGTGAGGACATCACATCCACACTATGTTTGACACATTGTCAGTTTTGTGATGGTAGACTGATTTATATAGACTTAGTCATTGCAGATAATGCAAAGTCAGGCTTGCAAAGGGAAACATCGAAATGATACTTCGAACTTTACTTCTGGGTGTTTTTGTTTGTTTCTTCTTTTATATTGTGGTAAAATATATGTAATGTAAACGTACCAATTAACCACTTTTTAAAGTTGACAAATGAAGTGTCATTAAGTACATTCACAGTATTGTGCAATAATTACTACCATCCATCTCCAAAATGTTTTCGTCATCCAACACAAAAGCTCCATCCCCATTATACAATAATTCTCCATGTTACCCTTCTCCCAGTCTTGGTAGCCTATATTCTAGTTTCCGTCTCTATGGATTTGCCTATTCTAGGTATGTCAGAGAATCGGAATCACACATTTGCAACATTTGTCCTTTTGTGTCTGGCTTATTCCACTTAGTAAAATGTTTTCAAGGTTTATCCATAATGCAGCATGTATTTGCACTTCATTCCTATATAGAGCTGAATACTACCCCATTATATATGCCATCGTATGTGTAGATATATTGTTTATCCATTCATCTTTGATGGGCATTGGGATTGCTTCCACTTTTTGGCTCTCATGAAAAATGCTGCTGTGATACTGGTGTACCAGTATTGAAACACTGTGCTTTTTAAATCAGCAGGCATACTTAGCATTTGAACTTATCGAAAGGAATTGACTGTTTAGGAATTATTCAGCTCGATTATTCTCTTAACCTTCCAATTAACACTAAAAACATAATAAATTGATAATTATATAATAGCACAGGACAAAAATTAGCTAGGACTTGATACATGCCAGGCCCATTTTAGATATTTTGTATGCAGCTTCTCATTGAATACTCCCCAAACCCTATCAATCAGGAGGTACCATTTTTATATCCATTGCTACAAATGGGAAAACAAGCAGGTAGAAGTCAGGTTTCTTTGCTGGAGATAAAATAGTTAGTGACTGAACTGGGATTAGAACCCAATTTTGTAATTCCTGAGGCTGTACTCTTACATTTTATGCTTTACTGGTATATTAATTACTAAAATATTAATTGCTTTAAATGCCGATTTTGTCATGACCAAAGAGTAGATTAGAGATGACAAACAAATAAGTCTGTGAAGACGAAAGCAAGTTAGTGAAATTCTAGCAGAAAAGAGGTGAAATTTAAAATGGAATTAAAATGTAAAGAGAAAAGATCAAGAAACAGGAGAGCAAATCCAACACATCCTCTCCTCCTTCTTCCTTCCCTCCCTCAGTGCTCTCCTCTCTTCTCTCCTTTACTCCTCCTTCTTTTCCTTCCCTGTCTTCTCTCTTGCTGTTTCTGTATCACTTTCTCTCTCACATCTCCACATACACATATTCAAAATGCTAAAAGAAGGTAAGAAAGAATATGGAAAAGATGAAAAGTAAAAACAATGACAACAAAAAGAAGACCACACTTCTGAGATGAAGGAAACTTGTGTTTGTCATAGATGGCTGCCCCATCTCCTACTCCCCAACTGTATTGAAGACAAGATGAAGAAAGAACAAGTATAGGGAGAAAGGGACTCTACATTGGGAAAGAAAAGCTGTCTAAAATTCTCAGCCAACACGCAGTCTATGTTTCAATAGCCTGATATTCATCACAAGGTCATCTTGAAGTTGAAGGAATGCCAGAAAATAAGGTAATTTTTGTTCAAAATGAACCCACTTACATCCAAAAGAAAGTTAGCATTCTATTAGAAAAAGAAAAAAGAGAGAAAATAGATATTTAGTAACTAGCAATGATTAACAGAGTTAGGAAACAACAGTAAAACAGTATTTTTATCAAACTCTTACAGGAAATCAAAACACAAAAAATCAATAAAGAAGAATCTTAAAATGCAAAGAGGAATGAGCTGAAATAAATTAATAGCCAGAAGCTATCAATGTCCAACATATAGAAGAGTAGCTAAAATATCAACAAGGCGTTAGATGATTTAAATAATATAATTCATAATATTGTTTTAAAAGTTATAATTGCAGTCTATGAAGAATAAATCTAAGAATGTTTTTAAAAATTGTTAACATATCGGGCCAGAAAGAAAAGTCTCAAAAATATTTTTTTAAAGTATAAAAACTACCAATTGATATCTGACCACAACACAATAAAACATACATTTTAAAAGGAGATTAACTTGCAATTCATTGGAGAAAGGATAGTTTTTCAACACATGGTGCTAGAACAATTATGTGTCTATACACAAAAAAATTAGACATAGATCTTAAAACTTACATAAAAATTAACTCAAAGTGGCTCATAGACCAAAATGTTGAATACAAAACTATACAATTACAAGAAAGAACCATAAAAGACAATCTATGTGAACTCGGATTTGATGGCAAGTTTTCATATTACAATAACAAAAGCATGAAAAAATGTGCTTTTGATCATGCTTTTATTGTTGTAATCTAAAAACTTGTGATAAGTTGAACTTTATTAAAATTAAAACATTTTGTGCTATGAAAGACACTTAGAGAGTGAACAGACAAGCCCCAGAATGGGAGAAAATATTTGCCAAACACATTTCTGATAAAGAAGACGTATCTAAAATACACAAAGAACTCTGAAAACTCAACAATAACAAACAACTCAATTTAAAAATATGCCAAAGACCTAAATAGACATTTCACCAAAGAAAATGATTATTGATAAATTAGATAGGTAGGTGAGTAGATTAGATAGACAGACAGATAACAGATACATGGCAAATAAGCGTATGTAAAGATGTTCCATTTCATTTGTTATTTGTCACTGGGAAAATGCAAATTCAAATAATTTGATGCTACTACATACCTATTAGAGTGGTTAAAAAAATTGAAGAGCAACAAAAACTCTCATTCATTGCTGGTAGGAATGCAAAATGGCACATCCATTCATTTTGAAAGACAATTTGGCAGTGTATTACAAAGTAAAGTATACTCTTACCATATGATAAATTATCAATTTTATTTTCAAATGATTAAAAGCAAGTGTACACACAAAAGCATGTGCATGAATGTTTACAGCACCTTTTTTTTTAACTTTTATTTTAGGTTTGGGGGTACATATGCAGATTTGTTATATAGGTAAACATGTGTCATAAGAGTTTGCTGTACATGGTGTTTCATTACCCAGGTATTAAGGCCAGTATCCAATAGCTATCTTTTCTGCTCCTCTCTTCCCACCCTCCCCACTCAAGTAGACCCCAATGCCTGTCATTTCATTCTTTGTGTTAATCAGTTCTTATCATTTAGCTCCCACTTATAAGTAAGAACATGCAGTATTTAGTTTCCTGTTCCTGCATTAGTTTAGTTTGCTAAGGATTACAGCCTCCAGCTCCATTCATGTTTCTACAAAAGATATGATATCATTCTTTTTATGGCTGCATAGTATTCCACGGCTTATATGTATCACATGTTCTTTATCCGATCTGTCATTGATGGGCATTTAGGTTGATTCCACATCTTTACTATTATGAACAGTGCTGCAGTGAACATTTGTATGCCCGTGTCTTTATGGTAGAATGATTTCTGTTCCTCTGGAGATACACCCAGTAGTGGGATTGCTGGATCAAATGGTAGTTCTACTTTTAGATCGAGGAATCGCCATACTGCGTTCCACATGGTTGAACTAATTTACACTCCCCCCAACAATGTATAAGTGTTTCCTTTTCTCCATAACCTCGCCAGTGTCTGTTATTTTTTTACTTTTAATCATAGCCATTTGGATTGGTGTGAGATGGTATCTCACTGTGATTCTGATTTGCATTTTTCTAATAGTCAGTGATACTGAACTTTTTTTACATGTTTGTTGACCATATATATGCCCTCTTGTGAGATGTGTCAGTGTATGTCCTTTGCCCACTTTTTTAATGGGGTTGTTTTTATCTTGTAAATTTAAGTTCCTTATAGAAACCGGATATTAGACCTTTGCCAGATGCATAGTTTGCAAATATTTTCTCCCATTCTGTAGGTTGTCTGTTTACTGTTGATAGTTTCTTTTGCTGATAACACCTTAATGTATAATTATCAAAAATTAGAAGCAACAAAGATGTCCTTCGGTAAGTGATTGGATAGACAAACTGTGGCACATCCACACACAAAAAAAGCAACACACTTTATAAGAAAAAAATGAGTCTATGCAACCCATAGCATGTTGTCTATGAAGGGATTCAACAATAAGGCAGGTGACTGTTGTCTCAGAGACATTTAAAGGCAAGACATAGAAAGAACTTCCATAGTGCTGAGTTTCAATGAAGTCATTTTTATGATGACATCCCAAACAGAAATTGATTTTTTTCCCACTGGTTGAATGACAATCCCCTCTGTCCTTCCAGCACACAGTGGAAGAGCTGCTGTTAGTCACTGCCATATAGTAAGAATTCATGAAGAAATGAAGGGTTCATATGAGAGAAACGAGGCAGCAGCAGTAAACAAACAGCTGTCATCAGAGCTAAGCAGGAAAAGCAAACAAAGTCTTCAATGATTGTATTCCCATCAAGGGCACAAGAAAAGAGTACATTTTATTCTCAGCAAGACTTAAGGGGAAAATGGACAACTCGGCACAGACCAGACACAGGATAAAACCAGCACAGGACACATAGGGGCAAATCAGCACAGGTCCTGAATTATACCTTGGAAACATCCTTGAAAATACTGTTCTCAGTGGTGGGTTGCGTACATTCTAGAGCATGGTAGAGAACAGTATTTTAACGGAAGTTTCCTTAAACATGCGTCTAAAAGATGTGAGAAGAGAAATGCAAGAATTTCTTGCAAAGTTCAGTATTAAGAGCATGGGCTGCCTAGGGTTAATCCTCCCTCTATCACTTAATAACTGTGGGACTTTGGGCAAAGCACGTAATGTTTCTCATTACATTTTCCCCATCTGTGAAAAGTGAATAATAATAGTTTTGACTTCACAGGTTTTCTGTTAGATTCAAATTTATTACACATGCCAGAGCATTTAAGGCAATGCTTGGAACACATCAAGCACATAAATATTAGCGATTACTATTATCCTATTTATATTGAGACTCTGAGCATATTATTTAAATTTAGTTTTCCCTATGTATACATACTATGTTAGTTCCATGATACATACATTTAATTTGTAAATAAATATACTGGGGTACATTCTGGGGTGCAGCAGGTAGGACAGAAGTATCTGGAAATTTATGTCCTACTTGCTGTATTTTTCATTGTCTGTAACTTCTAAAATGAATTACATGTGTAAATTGCAAATCGTTTATGTACAATGTGTGGATTTAGTCATTTTTAACCAGTTCACAGCTGAATTTGTGAAATCTTGCTTTTAAACCTCCTCCGGAAGGAGAAGAGACAAATTTTCCTTAGGGAAGGATTCTAAACAATATGAATATATTACCCCTACCCCTCAGAGATTAAGTTTAATTCAGTCCTATCATCACCACCATCATCACTTCAAGTGTGGACTGGACTTAGTGAGCTACTTTCATGGAATAGAGCATGGAAATGGAAAAACAGGAACTTTACATCAGACAAACCCAGCAAACCAAGTGATCAAGGTCAACATCAGCAGTGATAAGTCATGCTGATATCACATGGTCATGACATAATGTAGTAAGGACACTTCACCTCTGTGGAATTCAGAATTCATTCCCAAATATCATAACCCTAGCCTAACATTTGAGAAATATCAGAGAAACCCAAATTGAGAAACATTCTTCAAAATACCTGACTGATACTGTCCAAAACTATCAAGGTAAATGCAAAACAAGGAAAGTCTATAAAACTGCCCAGACCAAAGAAGACTAAAGAGACATGATAATTAAATGCAGTGTGGTATCCTGGATTGAATTCTAGGACAGCAAAAAGGACATTAGTAGAAAACTAGGAAAATCAGAATAAAATGTTTAGTTAACATAGAATCTAGAATTTAGTAAATAACAAGGTACCGGATTAATCTCTCAGTTTCAACAAACTTACAACAGTTATGTAAGATGTTAATTTTAGGGGAAGCTGTAACTCTCTTCTATTCGTAAAATGTTTTTCTATATCTAGAATTATTCCCAAATATAAAAGATTGTTTTAAAAATGACTTAAAATATGACTTTTTAAAGCCCTCTAGGTCTGGATAGTATTGCATTGTGTAGATCAGGTTTTGACTGGATGCCATCAGGAAAAACTGTTAAACATCCAATGTCTAAATTGGGCAAAACTATGTCATTAATATTAAGGTGGTTGATTTGTCCTTGAATTCATTTCAGGCATGTTTACATGCTAGTTGGAATAATAATTTTAAAAAAATCTTTAGTGTTAAATCCAATTAGCCAATTGTGATTTAAAGAAATAATTTGGGGCTTTTGGTAATAAATAACTATTTCAACTGATCTTGTAATTTGTTTTAGCATTATGTTATGCTTTTCCATGTTCTTTATGCTTCTTTGATTTTATTATAAAATTGTGCCTGAATTCTAAGGTATGCATTAGTAGAACAGTGAGTCATTTATAAGTAAATGAAAAAGTGAACTTTACAAGTAGAGTAGTGCTAACTTTCAGTAGAAATAGCAGGGTCCCAAGAGTCATAGAAAATTTACTGCAAGTCCTATTTGAATATAATCTATTAACAGTTCCATTTAAAGGCCTGATACACTGTGATAACTGATATTATTTAAGAAAAACTGTGACATTTGAACCAGAAAAATGTGAAATGTTGGAGAGAAAATAAATACATCAGTGTGATTCAGTCTATCTGCCTAGATTTAAGAGAACCAGATCCTACTAAAAGGCAATAATAACCTTTTCCCCCTTTTCCTCTTTGACTCTCCTAATGAATTGTATTTCAATGTGGCTTTAGAGTTTTCTTTTCTTCTCCTTTATGGGCTGGCAGGTATATGCAGGGCATAAAAACAAGACTACAACTCCAATGAACCCTTTTTACAGTCAACTTGGCTGAAATCGTTTAGAGTAGGATAGAGGAACCTGAAGCCTCAGTTGATTTATTTAAAGTTCTGAGACATTCTGCTCCCTTTTCCAGAGCATAGCTCTGCATTCAATGGCTGTTCTCATCCTACAGCACCATGGTGAGTTCGGTGGGTATGAATTATATTCTAGTAGACTTGCTATAAAAAAGGACACATTTTTATTTTTCTAAACAGAATTTAGTCTAAATCCAAAGCATCCCCTGGTTGGGCTGGTACATATTTCAGTGTCAGAGTTACTGGGGTTCCACCACCCTTCTCAGTTGTTACTGGGGCTCTTTCATTAAAAAAAGAGTTTTGATCAAAATGTGAAGGTACCACCCAGACATTTCCAGTGGAGGTCCTTAGAAGTCCATGAGACACCTTCAGGATGGGAGCCTGAGTAGGAGTGAGTCAGAAGCTGGTTTGCTCAAACTTGCAAGAACTGACTGTTAAATTTTCTGGTATTTTGCAAGTTTGTTGTTAAAACAACATCTATTATCCCAAATTAAATAATGTAAACTTATAATTAAATAATATTCAAAAATATAATAAATATGAAATACTCATTATTTCCTAATTATTTTACTAGATTTTATGATTATTTGCACCGTGTTTATTTGTACTTATTTTATCTGCACGATGGGAATAATACATGGTGTAGTTCACGTCACATTTCTTCTCAATCCCACATTTAGTGCTGTCACATTGGTGGCTTGCAGTCAGTGATGGTAAGAGTATTTACACCATGGAAATTGGCAAATACTGCAAATCAGGTCTTGATTTATTGTCTCGTCGATTTTGAGACTTAACAAAGAACCAGTTGTTAAACATTTACTAGCATACTTTGTACATAAGACCTATAACAGAGCAGCTGCTAACTTCCGCCAACCTTTCTTTGTCCTCAGTCACATAAAATTTTCTCAAGACACCTTGATTGATTGATTGATTTTTTGAGAGAGTCTCACTGAGTCGCCCAGGCTGCAGTGTAGTGGTATGGTCTTGGCTCACTGCAACCTTCACCTCCTGGTTTCAAGCAATTCTCCTGCCTCAGCCTCCCGAGTAGCTGGGACTACAGGCACGCGCCACTATGCCCGGCTAATTTTTTGTGTATTTTTAGTAGAGATGGGATTTCTCTTTGTTGGTCAGGCTGATCATGAACTCCTGGGCTCGAAACATCCATCTACCCCGGCCTCCCAAAGTGCTGGGATTACAGGTGTGAGCCACCGTGCCCAGGCCCCAGACATCTTGATTTCAATGTTCTTCTACCCACCTTTTCCCCCAAAAATGTATCTGTCCCAAACCCTCCTGAAGGGCCATTCTGTATAATTTCCTTTAAGTGAAACTTTAGACAAAAAACCCTGGTATTTCTTCTTCAAGGTGGAGATAAGTAAATAGATGCTTAAACCTGTCAGATTGCTTTGATTTTTCTTTATGTTTTTAGTTTGCTTTTGGTTTGGGTTTTGATTTATCCATCCTAACTAATTCTGTTACAGGATATTAAGCCTTTTCTAATCTTAAAATTCCAATATTCCATCACAATTTTCTTCTGCAAAATATTTTGGAAGGCATGGTTCATTTCTCTCTCCCATTCAATCCACATCCTCTCCTTTCCTAATTATCTGTTAGTGTATTGGTACGTTAATTAAATGGTTGAAATTTTCACGTATGGTCCTTCTATGCTTGAATAGAGTGAACTGAGAAAACAGAGCCCTGATCACCAAATACCACATCAATGTAGTATGGGAGAAAAGCGTGTATGCTAAATTTGTATGCATTGCTTCTGGGTACATCTTTATAATTACACTAACTGACTTCATAGTGCAATGGTTCTCATCGAGGGTAGTTGGAGGATTTTGCCACATCGAGAACATGTGAAAAGGTGGAGACATTTTTAGTTGTCACAGTCTGTGAGGAGGGGCCTGCTACGAGCAGCTAATGGAAAGAGGCATGGGATGTTGCTGCTGAACATTCTACAATGCACAGGACAGCTCCACAACAAAGAATACCTGGCCCAAAATGTCAGCAGTGATGTGATTGAGGATTTAATCCTGAAATAGAAGACTAAATATATGCTCTCACATAAAAATATATATCGTCTATTTATGACAGTTTCCCATTCATTGTTCCACTGTTGTCTTCCACTGTCCACATCTCTGGACTGTGCAGAATCACACAGAGTTCCAGCCTCCTGAAAACACTTTTTGGGCAAATGATCCTTTAGATTTACTTTAGCAAGAGGACCCAGGCTTCCTAGAGATCACCCACCTAACTCTGAAACTCTATCCATATGTGCCTAATCTCATCCGCTAAAATTTTTAAATCCACGCTTTTGAAAAATGTTACTAGATATCTGCTGTGGTTTAAATGATGGTGTCTCACCTAAAATTTATGTAGAAACAATCCCCAGTGCAACAGTACAAAAAGGTGTGGCCTTTGGAAGTTGATTAAGTCACGAAGCTCTGCCCTCATGAATGGGATTAACGTCCTTATAAAAAGGGTCTGGGTTTAAAGGAACACTCTCTTGCTTTTTTACCTTCAGCCATTTAAGGACACAATAATGGCACCGTCTTGGAAGCGGAGAGTGACCCTCAGCAGACACCAATGTCAGTGACTTCGTTTTGGACTTTCCAGCCTCTACCACAGTAACAAATAACTTTCCCTTATTCGTATATCACACAGTCTAGGTAAGGCATTTTGTGATAGCACAAATGGACTAAGACAGTGCCCTCTTTCAAAATGACAGAATTAACCATCCATAAAAGTTGACATTGAAGTCATTCCCTTTATAGGTATGTTGTAGATGTTATCAAAGCAATGAACCCTTTACAGATGCTGGTAAAACACCTAAACAATTACAATTGCAATGTAACAACTGAGGAGACCTCCAAAAGTGTTGAAATAACCACAGAATGTACATATAACAGAAGGGATCCAGAAGTTTTCCGGAATATGGTTCTTAGCATGTACCAGCACCAAAATTGTACATGATATCAACAAGTCAAATTACTGAAATTTT
This sequence comes from Colobus angolensis palliatus, assembly GCF_000951035.1. NCBI lineage: Eukaryota > Metazoa > Chordata > Mammalia > Primates > Cercopithecidae > Colobus > Colobus angolensis. The sequence continues at coordinate 4,073,128 of NW_012114666.1, forward strand.
AAATCAAACCAGTATTTTGGTTGTGCTACATGCAAAGTGAACAAAATGGATTTATTAGTTTTCACTTTTTTCATAGTTCAACTTTTTACCCTGTCTTGCAATTACAATTTGTAAAAGGATGTGGACATTTATATGGATATGTCTAAAGGGGACTTCTCTGATTGTAGATATTTTATGTTGATGCCAAAACTATGTGATTTTAGTTAAAAGAGCATTGTAAGCCAATTGTATGTTTTAAAAATAACTGATATTGTTAGCAACAGAACTATAACATTAGCCTCTCCATTACTTAGACATGAAGAAAACTGGAAACATCAGGACTACGTGAATTTAATATTATTGAGTGTACAGTGTCATTTTATCTTTTGACAGTGAATCAAAAAAGTAAAGGTAGGCCAGGTTATAAGAGTTTGTCTGTATGCATGTTTTTGTTTCCTGCCACAAAAGTGATTGCATTTTCTTCGCATGATTCCAAGCCTCATTAACTCTGATTTTCTCATTCATCTCAAATTGCTATATTTATTATAATGGCTTAACCCAGCTGAGGTATTCTCCTTATAGAAAAAAAAAAATCATCCTTGATCTTTGTCACTGCCATGTGGCAAAGTATAAGATGCAGGCTGTAAAATGCAATTTCTGAATCAGTGCATATCATAAGTTGGCTCAGCTGCATAAACAAAGCTGATTGGGACAACACCAGTCATGCACCCAGAGTTTATTTAGACAGGATTGGATCAGATGCATTGTGTATTAAGAATGGTTAGACAAGTATTGCTTCTCCAAAGTCTCTATTTATCAACAAAGGAATTACCCAGTCAGGACAGAGAATATTTTTCATCGCCAATCTTATCACTATGCATTGCAGTACACCACAGCTGAGGTGCAAGTTCCGTTTTCTGCCACAGCTGAATTAATTTTCTTAATATTCAAATTTGATTTTTCATTACACAGAGTCAGGCTGCACAATGAACACCTTGCCCTCCCTAACACACTCATATTAATTCCTTTCAAATAGCTCAGATAACTGTAACTTCAGAGAGACTGTTTCAAGTTTAATATCCTTGAAAAATTACCTGAATGAACAAGACAAGACATTAATGTCTCCCTAACAGTGTTAGGAACCAACCTTGGAATTTTGGAATCAACCTTTAGTCTGTAGATATTTACACTTCATTTTCTACAGCAGATAACAAATACAAGGTTGAAACAAAAATCTAACTGCTTTCCTCCAATTTTTTATTATGTATCCTGAATATAGATGCCTGAAAAGATAATAGGTTTGTCATGAAGGCCTTGAAAGGAAGGTTGAAATTACACTATTTTAAAAGAGCTCCAATCATAAAAGCCTTGTCTATGGTATAGGAATCGTTTTGGAAGGTACAGGAATTGCATCACACAATCCATTTGCATATGTGTTGTTTCTGGACCTCGAAGCAGGGATGTGATCAGTTGTCAACCAACGGTTATTTATTGAATCCTTTATATGTGCTTCAAAACCTGTTAGGTTCTGTGGAAAATTCAGGAGTGATAAAAAACAAGTGGCATCTACTCACAAAGAGTTGATAAATTGGGTGGGGGAGATATAACACAGAAAATAATCAATCAATAAAGTTGCATATGATCAGGCGATCAGCACCAGAGCTCATTATCCTGTTTGCAATCTCTCATGAGGGTTTTGAAATAACACAAAATACATGGAGACAGCAAGAAGATTGGGAGATTATAGCAATAATTTGACATTAAGCAAGTTACTGGATTAGGCAACATCTGGAAACTGATTGAAACCTGACTTGACAGAGCACTTCCCAGGGATTATCTAAGCCTTGCTATTTCAATAGCTTATCCCAGCTCCTCTCTATGACAACAGAAAGGGCCTCTATTATCTTATCTGGGGAACTTATCTCTTTCTCCTTTTATGAATAAGTTCAGAATGTGCCTTAAGATCCCCAATTTTCTAAACTTTACATAGAATTAGGATGAGTTATTACAAGAGGAACTGGAGGAAACAGGGGAGATAATCAACATCAATTAGTTGGGGGTAACAGAAATAAACAAAATATAAACAGGGAAGTCATTACCAAACACAGGGCCATTTGAAGCTATGGAGAGGAGACTGTTAGATAAGGAAGGAGGCAGACTCCAAAGCTGTCTGCCCTTTAGCCCAAATCTCTTTGAAAATAAGACGCTTTTAGGATTAATATTAAGCTTTTGGAACATTGGCCCCATGTGATTCAAAATAATTAAGATTCTACAACGGTGCTAATTATTACAGCCCATTTACATGAGAGAGAGGTCTATGTAGAAGGAGGAGATGGTGGAGAGATAGGCAAGTTGGAGAAAGAAATCAACATTCATTGAGCAATAATTGCTCTGTGTCTAAAGTCATGAGCTAGGCATACTTGGTGCTTCATTGATTCCTGCCATATGCAATGTGGGATGCCAACATCACTATTGTTTCAAATGGCAGAGGTGACACTCAGAGAGGCTGAGGTCACATGCCAAGCCTCAACCAGCTAAGATTTCAGCTGAGGAACTGGAAGATAGAAATAAGGTGAGGGACGTCAGATCAGCCTTCCAAAATAGAGAGATAACAAGAGAGGTGTTGGGGAGGGTGTTCTCAAGGTGTGTGAACTGCTAGCTGCTGAAGCCACAGCAGTCCCCTGTTCACTCTCGCTAATATCTGTCCCTAAAAATCCATGCACAGTAGGTGAATGTCAACATTTATAATGCTCAGAGACAGTAAGAGGTATGGAGGTTTTTGCCTTGTTTTGTTTTGGTTTTGATTTTTAATGAACAGCTGGGTTTATTTTCTTCAGAAGCGATTATCAGTTGCCTCACAAAGCTCCCACTTTTCCTTTGTGTGTGTGGGTCTCTCTCTGTATCCTCTCTTAGTATATGCTCCTCCTCCTCTTTCTCTTCTTGGCTCTCTCCAGCTCTCTCCCTTTCTCACGTTCTCCCTCTCCCTCTCTGTTGGGCTTCACCTCTCGTGCCTTTCTTATTTTTCTCTCCCTTCTTCCTTTCCCTTCACCTTCTCCTTTCCTTTTCTCTCTGCTACTTTTGTGTTTCGCTGTTTTTCTTCTTCTGTCTTGCACTACCTAACTCATGTGCATGTGTGTGTGTGCGTGTGCATGTGTGTGTGTGTGTGTGTGTGTGTTTGCCTGACTTCCTTCTTTCCTGTCTTTCTTCTAAATAAGCCAAAATAGTCTCCCTTGTGGCATCATTAAACATGGAAGAGAACAACAGAGAAACAAGATCAGGGCACTGGAAGTGGGTTTACCGTCTTCCTACCATCGATGATGTGTCCCTGTTGTAGCCAATGTCTCAGAGCAGTCCTGAGTCTTATCTTTTCATCTGCAACATCACAGAGGGGAACAAAGAATAATAAATGATAAATACTGGCATCTCTATCAATCACTTAGAAAATAAATGAAGGTTAAAATGTCTGTCACTTCCTAGATAAAAGGATAATTACTTAAAACAAAATACAGATCACAAACAAACTTCCACGCATTCCTGTATGCACACCATGAGAATCTTCACTGGAACATTAAAGAAGGAGGAAAAACAAGGTACAACTCCTGTTTAAAACTTTTCAGGCTAAATATCATAAGCAAATACACGTTTGTAATTCCTTAAGAGAAAACAAGCTAGTTTTCAATAATGCATTTCATAACTTATGCAAGTTTTGTTTGCACCATGATAAAAATCTTTTTCTCAGAGGCACAAATTAAAAATAAGCCATCATTTGCATTCTATCTTCTTTCTGATTTTAAATCCATTGTTATCTAAGAGCTGATACTTCCATTTCTCCTATTTAATTCAAACAGATAGGCAGAGTCCCTGCTACAAAACATCCTCAAAGATTAAGAAAAGGCCCTGCAAATATCAGATCAATTATGAAAATGATGTTCTGATTAGATGTCATTTGAATTGCACTATTATTCACCAAAGGATATTGTAGGCAAGCATTTGTAATAGGGTAGGAAATGACTTGGAATTGCTAAAGATTAGGAGGGCTTGAAAACAAGCCTTTATTGGCCTTCGAAGCCTTGGGAAGAATGTTTGCTCTTCAGGTGCCCATGCAGCCCTGCTCTGGAGACCTTCTCAGATGCTGTCCTGTTGCATTGTGCAAATTAAACAGAGAAGTCACCATCCTTTCCTTGGAGTTGTGCTCCTGTCCAGTGAGTGCAAGAGCAGTCCTCCTAACCCTACATAACACACCTGCCTCAGCTAGAGCATCACTTCACCTTGGTGCAGTTTTTGGAAAAAAGGAAAATCTCTTTTTCATGAAATAAAATGAAGTAAAAATAATTTAAAAATAATAAACTGAGAAATTGGAACTTCCCACTAGAGCCATTAGATTCAAAGTTAATCCCAGAATCCCAGCATGACAACCAATCGAGTAAAAGATCAAGACTTTTTGACCCCATTTATAATTTTCTCACCAAGGCACCAATGGATAGTCCTTAATGAAAAGTTCTACCTATAGGTACAAGTCTTTACAAAATAAAAATAATAATAGTTTAAAAGTCACCTTAGCACTCACTTGCAACCTGAATTTTGGAGCAGTTCTCCATAAATACACATACCCTGTGGATGATGCATCTATTAGAAAATTTAACCTGAATATTTTCTCTTTTTTTCCAGCCGGCCTCCTTCCAGCTCATTTTCCCTTCCTTTCTTTCTCATTACCTGTGTTCTTTCTTCCACAAAAATGTATGGAGCCCCAAGGAGAATAACAGTATAATGTAGTGATTAAGAGCACAAGTTTTGGAGACAAGGCAAGTATCTTGCTGCCACAAGCTAGATAATAATTGATAATAAAATTACCCTAGAGCAAAGCAGAGTGATGAGATGAAGAGGAAACTGTGGAGAGAGGGGAGAGAAATGATGCAAGGCCCCCAAATAGAACTGAGCCTGGAGTTTTCTTAAGTTCTGTGTGCTCACAAGTTACCCTCTTAACCCATTTTAAGTTGTATTTATATCACTGGCCATTGAGTCCAGATTAGTAAAGCATTTTTCTTCTACCAGAGAATTTAACATACGTATTTCCCTCATTGACTCAATAAATATATGCTGTGCCCCTAATATATTTTAGGCCCTTTGTGACAAAGAATGCTAAGATTAATAAGATATAGCCATGGCTGGGGACATAGAGACACACTTGTTCTCAACATGTAAAGTGCTGTGAATATTATAGGTTCATCCTGGGAAGAATTATACTATGAATAATACATATTTTTCCTTCTATTCAATAATACAATACTATTAGTACTCTGAAGTGGAGAGACTGAATATACAAGTGAATACTGGCCAGACTATCTATAAAAATGGAACTTTGACCTACAACCGGCAACAATCAGCCCAGGAAACCAACCAACTACATCTATAGTAACCAGCCCAGGATGTCAGACTTACATCACCAACCAGCCCAAGAAGCCAAACAATAACTCTTGTCGTAATTAATCCAAAATAGCCCAGACTTGATAATAACCAAAAAAAATCCCAGTATTCACCCCGCTTTCAATTTGTGATCAAGCAGAGAAAGCCAAACATGCACCGCTAACCAATCACATAAGCTACTAAATGGCTGCCGACAAGTAGGTCCCCTGCGAACATACTTGCATCAGGGTCTTTCCCTTACTCCATCATACACCTGACCCATTTCTCTGCCTGCCTTTGAGTCTCTGCCAAAACACAAGTGATGATAGCCAATTCCCTTGCTGTAAAAAGCGAGCTCTGAATAATTGTTCTCATTGGAGGCAGGGGTCTTCATTTATTTTCACAAATTAATGAGGCAAGAAAGAAATCCCTATAATGTTATCTACCCAATAACATCTTTAGCGAAATACAGCCTACTGACACCAGAGCAGAGCTGTTCCTTAACTTCACATTTTGTTTCCATTCATTTTAGAACTTAATCATACAGAATCTATTACTGGAATTTCACTTTCCATATCTAAGCATATCTACATCTCAATCAGGTCTTTAAAGTTCTTTTTCCTTATTCACAGTCCTTTGAATGGTATTCTGCGCCATTAAAACTTCAAAACCAGGTAAAATTATGAATCTCATACAGATACAACATTAGCCCACTTTAAAGATTTTATTCAATATTCATTGATTAAGTAAGGAAACCCGGGAAATGTTATAACCCAGATCCATGGAGAAGTCAAAAAAGCACAAATATGTATAAAGTATTAAAATGAATATTCAAATGAGCAGCAAAACTAGCTTTTGTTGGGGAAAGAAGAGCAGGATTTATTTACATGTCTATAGACAAGAATTATTTTGCATTCCTAACAGTTATCCATAACTTACAGAAGTGTAGAATAGCTCCCACAGAATCAGAATCAGATAACCCAAAAGGATGTACTCTGGATAATGAACGATTCTCACTGAAGCACAAATTTTTCCTTTAGAACTTAGTGAATTGTGTGAATTGTTGCTTTGTGTTATTTTATATGATGGTTGGTGAGGTGTGGCTGCAGGAGGAAAGACAGGAGAGGCTCAGGAAAACGAATTTCACTATATTCACAGGTCCTAGAGACAGGAGGCATCACACACATTTATGGACCACATGGGAAAGACACTAGGGAAGCAGAAGAGAGGAGCAAGTGGGAAGCCGATGGCCAGGGCCTCCCTGGGGGTTTCTGTGGGAAAGGCAGGGTGGGGTAGGATAAAGCTTCGGGTCAGCTGGTTTGAGTAATATTTGTGGTCTCTAAGGTATAGGGGTCATCCCTAGTTGTTGGTATTTGTCCCTGGCATGACTAAGGTGAGGAATATTGCCTCCTGGCATGTACAAACCCATCTGAATTGATTAGTTCACCTATCAAAGATGTGTTGCTGGCTGAGAATTGCTCTCTCTAAGAATTAACTGGCCCTGGGCAGGTAGTCTCTCCCTAACCGGAAAGGTTTTCTAAGATGTCAAAAAATCATAATATACTGAAAATTTTAAAATATACATGTAGTATAATCAATATGAACATTGATGAAACTAATAAAAGTTCACCCTTTATGAAGTGCCTATCATTGACCAGGTCCTGTGCTAAGCATTTAGCAAACCCCATCTCACTGAATCTATGCAACAACACTATGAGAAAGAAACTATCATCTCTGCTTCATAGATGAAGAAATTAAGACTTAGGGAAGCTCCCGGTCACATAGTTAATAAAGAATCAAAAGTGTAAGGAATCAAACCCAGAAACTTAGGGTCTAGAGTCTAAAATTGACAAGCAAGCTTTCATTGTCAGGGAAGAAGGCACTGTGCTTAAGATGATGTGCTTAAAAAATGATGTCATTGTGTTTAAAAGACAATGGGTACGTTTTAATATAGCTCACTGCTTCATTCACATATGTTAACTGCAGGATCCCCTGAAAGGGTTTGAGTTTGTGATACTTCCCTATAATACCATACAAATGTATGAACACCACATATTAGTCAAAACATTTTTAATGAAAAAATGCCTACAGTCTTGGGGGAGAAGAGCTTGTATGCCGGTTGGATAATGATTTCCAAAGACCAACAACTGAAAGTATTCTTGATTCTTCCTTTTCCCTCCAATCCATATCCAATGAACATTATAGCTCTACATTATAGTATGAATATAACAACAACATGTACCAAATCTCACTCCAGGCAGTCACCACTTCCATCAAGCCTTTGTCACAATAAATGCCAGCAGAAGCACAGTATTCCTGTTCTTTCTGCAGCAGGTTGCAATGGCATCTGACTTCCATTTGGCTTTGCCTTCAAGAAAACCTTTGGGAGCAAATAGACATAATTTCCCTAAGCAGGCACAGAAAGGTAGCTTAGCAAACTAAAGACTGGACTTAATGGATTAAGCGTGTGGCTTAAGGAGACTTAAATCTGATTTAATGATATTGTAAGTCCCTGGAGCCACTAGTTCAAATTCTGACTAAAGCTTTCATGGTTCATCAGAAAATGCCTGCAAATTTGCTTTATTCCATAGATTAAGGGTAAACCTCAGAAACTTATTTACATGCCTCCTATTTACAGGCTGAAGATGAATTTTCTAATGACAAGGCACTATCCCTCAGGACAGCCAGATTCTAGCTGCAGGCCCCATCCTGTGCCTAAGGGACAATTTCAATAACATCGGAATAAGAGCTCTTCCTTCCCCATCTCACTCTCTCAGCCCCTGCGATCTTTGCTCAAATGTCATCTTCACAGTGAAATCTTTACTTAAAACCTTTTTAAAAAAAAATTGCCACCACCTTCATTTCCCTATATTCTTTCTCTGGTTTGTTTGTCTTCACTGTTCTTACCACCACCCAATTTGCTACATATTTTATGTATTTAAGTGTCTGTCTCCCCATCAAGAACAAAATCGCAATAGGGTCAGGACTATACACGCTTAGCTCTCAGCTATACAATGAAAATTCAGAACAACACCCATCACACACTGAAGGTTCAATAAACACATTTTTAATTTTTTTTTTTTTGAGGCAGAGTCTGGCTTTGTCATCCAGGCTGGAGTGCAATTGCATAATCACGACTAAATGCAGGGCTCCAGGGATCCTCCCACTTCAGCCTCCCAAGTATCTAGGACTATAGGCCTGTGCTACCACACCTGGCTAACTTAGTTATTTATTTTTAAGTAGAGAAAAGGCCTCACAAATGTTGTCCAGCCTAGTCTCAAATTCCTGGGCTCAAGCGATACTCCTGCCTCAGCCTCCCAAAGTGCTGGGATTACAGGTGTGAGTCACCATGCATGGCCCAATACATTCTTAATAAATAAATGAATTTCAGTGAATGGCTCCATCCAGGGTCCAGTTACTCAAGACCAAAATGTAGGAGTATCCTTGATTCCCTCAACTCATATCCAATCCATCAATAAATGCTGTTAGCTCATATAACTAAATCTAATCTCGTTAAAATAAGTGTTTAACATCTCTACCAGTATCACCCAAGTTCAAGCCAACCTATTGACCTAGACTACTATCATCATCTTCCACCAATCCAAGCCACTCCCCACTCACAGCCACATCATCTTTATTATTATTTATTTTTCACAAAAAATGTCATTGTATCATTTCTATGCTTAACACTTCCAACGGCCTTAAAATCAAATGTAAACTACCTAATGTGGCTTCCAAGGTCCTGCATGATCCATGCCTGCTGCCTTTCTCCCTTCCTCTACACCAGCCATATTCTGAACTTTGCTCATTCATAACTTGGGCAAAGTTCTATCTGCCTCAGGCCCTTGAATATCTATAGTCTTTGCTTAGAATATCTCCTAAGCCCTACTCACTTCTAATTCTTCTAAGCTACATTTAGACATTACCTCCTCAGAGAGGGAATTCCCAAAATTCCTTATTAAAATGCCCACCTTCCCCAACCAGAGGTTATTCTCCCTGTTTCCTCCTTGTTTTCTTTATGGTGCAAATCATGGTTTTGTTTTTGCTGGCTTTTTTCTGTTTATCTTCCTCTTTAGACTTTAAGTTCTCCATGAGGTCAAGGCCAAGAGTATCTCTCCTCATTGTCTAACACCACCTAACACACAACAGGAGTTTAATGTCTACCCGTTGAACTCGTAAGTAAATCAGTAGGTATGAAACTAGGGTGAGGCACCTAGGGCAATGGGTGGTGTTCACGTTCAGGATTGTACAAGTGCAGGGACAGCACAGGGTCAACCCCTGAGGGTGGAAATCTTCTTACGTGTTGTTCCACAGGCACTCTGCTTGTTTGGTCTCTGCTTCCGCCCTATATCATCATCAAATCACCCTTAGCACTCACCTGACTTAGAATCTCATTTCCAGTGTCCTGCTTCATAACCAAAAGTGAGTCTTTATCTTATTTCCCTTGGACAGAGCCCCTAGTCCAGCGGACAAGTTCATTTAGAATAGGGGCCATTCTAATTAAGGGTCTTTTGATTGCAACCAATATAAATCTCCTCAAGCAAGCTCTGATAGTTGTGCGGTCACTGTAAGTACAAAACAATTTGATGACTATACAGCAAAATAACTAAAATACAGTGGTTTCACCACAGAAACGGAATAATGAAAGTTCGTGCCAACTTCTCCATTTTCTAGAGCTTGCACAATATTTCTCATCTCTGCTCATGTCCATGGATCTATTCCATTGGTATCTTCACCCATGCCTCTGTGTAGGCCTTGTATGTGGTTCTGCACAGTCCCACAGCCCAAGCCACTGCATTCTTTTCAATTCAACTCACTCTCACTTTCTTAATTACTAACGCAGTATCTTTCAACTCAGATTCTTTAACAGGGGTATCTGGTTGGTTATTGACCATCCAATGGATTGTCCAGCTTTGGGTCATGTGTTTCTTCCCTGTATGTTAAAAAAAAACGGAGCAGAAACTGGTTTTTTGGGTTTGAAGGAAACTGTTAGACCCTCATCATTCTTTCCAATGGATAGGCAGTTTCCTTCAGCATGACCAATTGTTAGAACTGGCACTCTCCACTGGCTGGCCAGGACTTCCACCAGTGACCTCCTCTCAACAAGACCTGCTGTTCTACCTACTTGTTTAAATTTTCTCATCACACGCATTCATATATTTACACAATAAACACTTATTGAGAGCTTACTCTCTGCTAAATCCTCTGCTAGTCTTTGAGGGCACAGTGGTCTGTCTTCATGAAGCTCACTGTCTAGTAAAAGATAAACTTAGGTTCTCCCTGTGGGAGAGAGGGAGCTCGTGTAGTATAATAACAGATAATGGAAACCAGCCTTAGTACAGGTGTGTGAGATGAGACAGAGTGACTAGTCTTGTTCCCAATTAACTTGGAACCCAGAAATAACCAAGTCACGACCATTTGTAATGATGACTGTCTTTAAGAATGTCTGGAATATGGACAAATGTAGATTCTGTTGGGAAGTCAAACTAAATACCTGTGTAATTCTTACTCTTTGTTCTGCAAAAAAACTGCACTATACTGGTAAGATTCCCCTACTGTATGTAAATAAGTCTTATGATAATACTGATATTGATAGCCAAATGTATTGGGAGATCGAGTTAAAACCTCCTTGGGATATCATAGCTATGGAAATGACTGGCCTAATCAGGCTAGATAATGCAGGCCAGATAATTTAGCTAACCATCATTTACTTTCTATGTTAAACAGTTCTGCATAAGCTAAACGTAAGGTACAAATATCAGTAGATTAAGGAGAAAAATGAATAATCAAATTAGCACGAGAATAGAAAAATATGTATAACGGTTTCACAGGGCAAACTAGTTGTTTCTTTAAATTTACCCCTACCCCTCTCTGGCTTCTCAAACATGTTAGGCATATTTGTGTTGGTACTATGCTTTACCTGTTGTACAAATGCTACATCAAATGTCAATACTCAGACAGATGTGAGCATTTGCTATAAGGGGTTTGTGACCAGAGACCAGGGTCCTTGAAATGATAACAAATACATATATTGGTTTCTGACACAGAGCTCTTAAAACTTGTAATTTTCTGAGTGACAGAAACATCTGATACTTCTAAATCCCTTGGAATTTTCTGGGTGATAGGAGTGTCTTTCGTTCCAATGAAGCAATTTTGGGTGGCCTCTTGGATGGGGGAATGGGGAGGAAGCTGGTTACCAGAAAGACCAAGCCATAATTAGAAGCTTGGGACTTTCAGCTCATCTACCCCATCCTCCAGGAAGGAAAGAAGGGCTAGAGATTGAGTTACTACTATTCAATCGTGCCGACATGACAAACCCTCCATAAAAATCTCTGAACTATGGGGTTTAGAGAGCTTCTGGGTTGGCAACCCAATTGCATGCTGGGAGGGTGGCACACCCCAACTCCATGGGCCGGAAGCTGTTGTTCTTGGGATTCTTTCTGGCCTTGTCCTATGTATCTCTTCATCTCTAAACCTTATAACCTTTGTGCATACATTCAACCAGTAAATGTGTTTCCCTGAGTTCTGTGAGCTGTCCTAGCAAATCAATCAAACCAAACAAAGGGGTCATAGGAACCCCCAAGCCGGTTGGTCAGAAGTACAGGTTACAACCTAGGAACTTGTGATTAGCCTCTGAGATGGCAGGGATGGGGAGAGGGGTAATTTTGTGGAACTGAGCCCTCTACCTGTGGGATCTGACACTACCTCCAGGTAGATAGTATCAGAATTGAGTGAAGTTGTAGGACACCAAGTTGGTGGATCCTGCCAAAAATTATTTTTTGGGTGGGGAAAAAAAAATCCCACACATCTGTTGTCAGAGGTGTTGTCTTGACTAATATGTGAGGGGAGAAGAAAAGGTTTATTTTTTCATTAGAATAACCATCCATTTATATCCCAGAGAAATCAGTGAGCTATGGAAACACAGATTAACAACTTAAGCCCAGCTGAGGGGCAGGAAGCGTGGAGGAGTTGAGACAGAGATCTTATCTAGGGAAAATGACATCTAACTGGGGACCTGGGTTGGCAAAGAAAAGAACAACGGGATGGAAAAGAAGGCTTCCAAAAGTGAAAAGTGCTATCTGGGACACCAAGAAATTCACACGGACTGCTGATACCGATGACCAAACGTATTGGGAGACTGAGTTAAAACCTCCTTGGGACATCGTACCAATGGAAAATGACTGACCTGAGCCATAACTGAATCTACCCATCCATCACCTAATTTCTGTGTCCAATACTTCTGCACAAGCTAAACATAAGGTACAAATACCAGTAAAGCAGAAAAATGAACAATCAAATTAGTACAAGAATAAGAAAATGTTTATAACAGCTTTACAGGGCAAACCAGTTGTTTCTTTATGTTGTTTCCCATGAAGATAGCATGGGATCATCCTGGAGAAGTGAATGCCAGAGGTCAGCAGGACCTGGGAGCCAACTCAAGAAACCTGATTTTGTTGAGAAGGAAATGAACAGACATCAGGGTTTTAACTAGGTCAGTAACGCTGTCCTGCTACTTTCTTCTGAACCCACAGCTAACCATCAGTTCCAGGTCCAGTCTCTGGGTTCTTACCTGTTCTTAGTGCCAGTGAGTGTTTGATGCTCTCCAGGAAACTTAACACTTTCTATGTTCTCCTCCTCATACTGGCAGTCTTAACACTTAGTTGAAGAAACACATAAACAGGAATTCTAATTCCCATTTGAACTTGGACACATTACCCTACCTCTTTCTGAATTTCAGTTTTCTCATAATTAAAATTAGGACCTCTAATCTCTCCTCAGGGATTAGACTAGACAACATATGTAAATAATTGAAATAAACCTGACATGTAAAAGATCCTCAATAAATGACAATTATCAGTCAGCCTACATTATTGCTGATGGCTGTTGTTGTTGTTTTTATATATGAATAGAATCAAAACAACTTCTGGAATCATCAACTTACTTCCAGGAGCAGAAAAAATAAATGAGGTTACAGTTATTCTCACAACAACAAAATGTGTAATGCGTGTGTGTGTGTACACAAAATCATTGAACTCACTTGGCTGAAGCCAAAAATAAACGATAAATAAATGTTATTAACACATGCAAATCATGAGTCATTTTTAAGGTAATTCAAAGAACTAGTCTTTTCAATGTCTTGTTTTCTCTCAATTATCTGTCATTTCACGCATTTTGCCTTGAATAATTGCTTCAATTCTTGCTAACATGAACATATAGAGAAGTGTGACTACAAGGTGTCTCTAGATGATGTTTGCCAGGAGTTCAATAGTACTCAAATTATGTTAACCTAACCCAGACCCTTCCAATGATTGTTTTGCATTTGGTTAATTTATTCTTTGCTGTGTCTCCACTTAAGTGTAACTCCCTACTGCTTCATTAACAACTGCAGCTGTATCACGACCCGAGTATGTTAACTTAATGGAAGAATCTATGAAAAACGGAACGGTTTCTGGTTGGCCTGGACATGAGGTACCTCTGAAATTCATCCACTCATTTGTTCATTCATGCCACAAAAATATAAGCAGAAATGCCTAAGTTTTCGTATCTCCAAAAGTAGACCCTGAGATAAAAAGGATGTAAGTGCAGATTGATTATTTGGGAGGTAATTCCAGGAAGCACAATGAGAGAGTGAGGAAAGTGAAGAAGGCAAATCAAGGAAGGGAAAAACGTCAACAAAGCATAAGGCAATGAGCAAGTTCCAGCTGTGGGCACCTGTGGTTAAGTGTTAACCCATTTTGCATTGCTATCAAGGAATACCTGAAGCTGGTTAATTTATTTCAAAAATTGGGTTTATTTAGGTTATGGTTCTGCAGACTGTACAAGCATGGCAACAGCATCTGCTCACCTTCTGGTGAAGCCTTAGGAAGCTTTTACTCAAGCAAGAAGGCAAAAGGGGACAGGAGTGTCACATGGCGAGAGAGGAACAAAGGAGAGAGAGGAGGTGCCAGGCTCCTTTAAACAATCAGCTCTCTCATGAACAGAGCAAGAACTCACTCATTACCATGGGAAGGGCACCAAGCCATTCATGAGGGATCCGTACCCCCCCAACACTGAGGATCACATTTCAACATGAGATTTGGAGGAGGCAAATGTCCAAAGCCTATCAACTCCCCAGAGACCCTCTGAGAAATACAGAGAACATAGTTTGGAGTCATCCTACTGGAAACTGGCAAGTTAGGTCATTTACCCACTATCTTCCGTCTCTCCACTGATTGAAGGATGCTCTCCAGAACATGACATCTACCGCAATTCCTGTTTGCATCTCCATCTGGCCCAGCAAGCTCCAATAGTGCTGGAGAAACCAGAATGATAGAAAAGTGTTTGCAGGTGCTGGGGTTGAGATGGGCAGTTGTGGGGAGGGCATCTGCTGTAAGGTGGCAGCTGCTGTAATGAGTGAATTAATTCCTACATTTAAATGCTTTACACAATGCATGGCCCAGAATAAGTGCCATATAACTTTAGCTTGTGCCATATTGTTTAGTGTCCTAGGTCCTGCTGTAAGTACTTAGGATATGAAGGAGAATGTGGCCTTGTTTCTGCCCTACATAGACTCAGAGAGCTATGCTCAATTTCAAAAGCACACACTTCTCAGAGAAGAGTGTCCGTATATTTGTATATTCACTGTAATTCTAGCACAGTCATAATTAAGGATTTTTGACTGTTGAATTCATTTTTTATTTCTATTATATTCTTATTGCACAGTAGAATCAGGGCTCAAATGAAGAAGAAAAAGGACTAAAGCTTGCATGCATATATTATTCCTTCTCATGCATCATGAGAAAAAGAAAAAAACTCCAGAACTTGCAGACCCTGCCTGTCCCCACTTTGTGCTTCAGAATGCAAAAGTTACATTTTGGGGTCCTAGATATGAGGTTATCTGAATCCTTTAAAAACATGCTCTAAATTTCTCTTACAGGAACACATTTCTGTAATTCCATTGTGCATTATCTTTAGACTCATAACCCTGCAAATATGATGGGGAGGAGAAAAGCAAAACAAACACACAAAACATTCACTTCTCTCTGGCACCTGCTATCTATTCAGAGGGTTCGTATCTGATCAGAATTAATGTGACAGATGGAGCCAAATGAATAGTGACTGCTACCTTCCTGGAATTATGTCAGGTTATTCTGCCTCTCTAGCCATACATTAAGAAGGATATAATGGGAAACACACACACAGACACACACACAGTATAATCATTTATGAAGAATGACAAGTTAGGGAAGCCATGACTGCAATCTAGCAGACCTAGAGTCCACTAATTTATTCACTCCCACTTCTGGTTAAAACATCACTTCCATGTGCTTCGTAAACTTTCCAATATAATTGCCCATGTGTATTATACTTCACCGGCCTTAGAAGTCAGCTTTTCCCAGAAATTTGAAGGAATCTCTTTTAGTACCTGAGTCATATCAAACAGCCTTCTCTTCTGCAAACAAACTGTGTCTGCGTAGTTATGGGAAGCTGTGCATTAGAGACAATATTCAGAAACCTTGACAGAGACTTAAAAGATGGATAAGCTGGATTTTCCAAGCTCTGGAACGTCTTTCAAATGCATTTTATTTTGATTTTCAGATATTCATCAGCCATGTTCCTGATTTCCAATACTTTGTTGGTCGCTAGGTATCTGTTAAGTAGCACCCTATAGGTTTTCTGATTAGAATCACAGCTCATTTTGGAGTTATCTACTAATTACTTTGTGAAATTGGCTGTTAATGCACATTAACTTTTTTGGAATAGTTAAAAGGAGTGATGTGGCCAATGGGTACAAAAATGGAAGCATACAGGGTTATGAATCTTGTTAATGAACCAAAGGGTTCACGTGCTTTAATTGAGAGAGGGCTAATCTTAAGGTTTTAAATGAAGTCTTTGGAGCAGGAGTTAAACCTCAACCATTCTAAATTTAAAGAAAATGTCCTCCATATACCTTTGCCAATCTGAAACAATGAAATATTATTTATAGTTCATGATGAGCAAATCTTAATGTTTTATTTTTGAAGTTTGTTTTTATTTAATTTAAAAAAATGAAACACAAACTAGTCCAAATGTTTTTTCCATTAAAACATTTGTTATTTATCTATTCCAGGCAGATACTCTTTAAGAATTTTCACCCATCATCCTCTGCTCCCACCCCCAGGATTAGCAATATCCAGTTCAACTAGAAGAAAAGATATAATATTTACAACAACTAGGCCTTCTTTGCTGAACAATGACTGGCATTTGGTGCTAACTTTTCTTGAGACAAAGCCATCTTAATACAGTTCACTGAGCTTTCTTTTTATATTTAAACAACCAAAAGAGAATTAATTATTTCCATGTCACAATCCTTCAGGCTCTACACATACTCGATAGCATTTATCTCTACAAATTATATAGTCAGCATTTAGACATTTAATTTGGAAATAGGATGTCTTTGTCTCTCACCCCTAGATTATATATGCCATGAAGATACGAACAGAAATGTCTTGCTTCCCAGTGCCTAGGAAAGTTGGTGCTGAACAAATATCAGTTGAATGAATGTTGGCTGAAAGATTATTTCACTTTAAGATACATTTGGCTCCTAAATCATGAGCATAGACAATCTGTGACTCAGCCTCTTTATCTATAAAATAAAAGTAGTATTCATATCCACCTTATATTGATGTTTTGAGAATTAAATGAAACATAAGATATTAAACATTTGAAATGTGCCTGACAAATAGTAAGACTTCGGTAGTTGTTACATATTAATACTATAGTCTTAATTTTGTTACTATTATTAGCATCACCCAAGCATTCATCCATCTAGTTCTGATAACAGCTGCACCCTACTTTTCCTCTGGGGAAAAGAGCTCCTTTCCCTCTTCTTGTAATCCTTGAGTTTTAGGTGGGGCCATGTGATGGTTAATATTGAGTCTCAGCTTGATTGAAGGATGCAGAGTATTGTTCCCGGGTGTATCTGTGAGGGTGTTGTCAAAGGAGATTAATATTTGAGTCAGTGGACTAGGAGACCCCCAGTCTGGTTGGGCACCATCTAATCAGCTGCCAGCGCAGCTAGGACAAAAGCAGGCAGGGAAAGGTGGAAGGATTAGACTGGCTGAGTCTTCTGGCCTCCATCTTTCTCCCATGCTGGATACTTCCTGCCTCAATCACTGGACTCCAAGTGTTTCAGCTTTTGGACTCTTGGACCTACCTACACCAGTGGTTTGCCAGGGCCTCTTGGGTTTTTGGCCACAGACTGAAGGCTGCACTGTTGGCTTCCCTACTTACAAAATTTTGGGACTTGAACTGGCTCCCTTGCTCCTCAGCTTACGGACAGCCTATTGCGAGAGTTCATCCTGTGACTGTATGAGTCAGTACTCCCCGATAACCTCTTTCATATACACTGTCCCTCTAGAGAACTTTGGCTAATACAGGCCACTAGTCTAACTCCTTCCAGCTTGAAAGGAGGCAGGAAGCCCAAGAGTGCCGAGTACATGTGCTCTATTTCTAATGTGACAAAGCTAGATTGGGTCAATATGAGCCAAGTTATTCTGATTTAATTGAGGCCAACAGAAGGTAAAGCTGACCTTAGGATGACTGATAATATGGAGGGAGGGACGGAGGGATGGAGAGAGAGAGAGAGAAAGAGAGAGAGAGAGAAAGAGAGAGAGAGAGAAAGAGAAAGAGAGAGAGAGAGGGAAAGGGAGGAAATGGAGAGGAGAAGGCAGAGGAAGGGGAGAGCAAAGGAAAGAGGAGAAGAATGGAATCACTTGAGCCCCTGAAACTATCAGCATGTCACCTAGATTTACATAAGCCAGTAATGTTGTTAAATTACTTTTTATCATTTTTTTTTTTACTGAGTCTGAGTTAGATTTATATCAGTTGTAACCAATCAAAAGCCCTGACAAATACAACCATTTTCTTTATCTGCAAAAGAAAGGAGTTAGACAGAAGTATCTCCACCGAAGCTGTATAGTCCTGCACTTTTACGACAGGAATCTCATTCTCGGGGACTCAGGAAGGTTTCTTCTCATAGCCAGAAATCACTTGCAGAGTCTATAAGAAGACTGCCATCCTCACTTCCCAAGGGTGACTGGGGTTGCAGTGGGATCACCTATGCTAAGAGTATCAGAACACTTTCAACTACCAAGTCCTCTTTACAGGTCAATGGGGAAAATTTGGATAAAATGGCTATGCTTCCTATTGAGAAAAAGTCAACTTCATGGTGAATGCAGTAGGAATGCAAGACGCCTAGTGTATTCGTTTTTTCTCATGCTGCTAATAAAGGTATACCTGAAACTGGGTAATTTATAAAGGAAAGAGGTTTAGTTGACTCACAGTTCCACATGGCTGGGGAGGCCTCACAGTCTCACAGTCATGGCGGAAGGTGAATGAGGAGCAATGTCGTGTCTTACATGGCGGCAGGCAAGAGAGTGTGTGCGGGGAACTTTCCTTTATAAAACCATCAGATCACATGAGACTTATTCACTATCATGAGAGCAGCACAGGAGAGACCCACCCCGGTGATTCAGTTACCTCCCACCAGGGCCCTCCCACCACACGTGGGAATTATGAGAACTGTAATTCAAGATGGGATTTGGGTGGGGACGCAGCCAAACCATAGCACCTAGAAAAATGTAAAAGGCCTTCTTTGCCTGGGCATTTCACAAGGGGACACTCTTATCTGTTCACGCTGGGTTTTCAAAACAATTGTGGTAAAGCAGACATTGATGAACTAGAGCTAGAGCAAGCTGTCAAGTGATGTCTTTTTTTGATTTTCTGAATTTATAGGAACCACCTATCTATCAGTTCTGTGGTGGCCAAAAGAGAATGGCAGTCAAATAACCTGAGTTCTAAATTTGGCATAATCAATCCAAAGCCAAGTAGAAGTTTAGGTGAATCCCTTAAGGTGGAAATTCAGTTTCCTCACCTGAGATACATGAAAGTTGATATCTCTCCAGCCTGAGTGACAGAGGGAGACACTGCCTCAAAATAAAAAAAAAATAAAAGAAAAAGAAAGTTGATATCTAAGGTCTACTCTGGCTCTGAAATCCCACAAGTCTATGGGATCCTAGAAAATTTTAACAATAGGCAGAACCTCATCATAAAAAGGGATTCTTTGAGATGAGAGTTATAATAAAGAAAAAAAAGTGCTATTATTTTGCATGTTAGCACTAAAAACAAGATTTGACAAGTAATCATGGATCGGTAAACTAGAACTGTCAGAGAGAGACAGCTAATAAGTTTTTAAGAGGCGTTATTTAAAGACCTTCGTAGAAAAATGCCCCCTAGGAGAGCTTCAAAGCCTGGGGATTGAAACTTAATAATATTCCTTGGAAGAGCGTGATTTTATTTTTTAAGTGTTTTAAAGGATTTTTTTTCTTCTCAGTTTTTGGAGATGTATATTAGCAGAAGACTATGTTTACATAAGAGGCATGGAAAATATAGAGAAACAGCTTTCTCTTCAAGTCACCATCTCATCGGTTTTTTTCCCCCAGCTCTGTTAAACTAAGATAAAGGTTGAAGGGATCATAGAAAGTGAAAAGTTGCTGGAAAAATTCCTCTTCAATTAGACTCTTTATCAGGGACTCCGGCCACATTTAATGTGCTAATGTTCCTTGACTCTAATGGAACAGACCCAGCAAGGGGAAGAGATTTCCAGTTAATGACTCCAGAGTTAGGTCTGCTTTTATCTCTTGACTCCCAGCCACAGGCTCACTCTGTACAGATGCTGATGTTCTTCTATAAATGGCTTTTACATTTTATTCACTTCATACTTTCTGAGAGTCCATCTCCCTAACACAGATGGTTGGGGAAGTTATTTATTAAGCAAGCCTCATGGAAACAGGAACTTGGAAATGTGATTTCCACTGATTGTAAAAGGCAAGAATGTCAATATTCATTATCCTGGTTTAGCAGGCCTTTTTTTTTTT
>NW_012114666.1:4094251-4172483 GCF_000951035.1 Colobus angolensis palliatus
CACCACACCCAGCTAATTTTTGTATTTTTAGTAGAGACAGGGTTTACTATGTTGGCCAGGCTGGTCTCAAACTCCTGACCTTAGGTGATCCACCCGCCTCAGCCTCCCAAAGTGCTAGGATTACAGGTGTGAGCCACCACGCCCAGCCTATCTACTACTATTAATAATGAATCAATAACATAATGACCTGCAGAAGCCAAAATTCCTTAATTATTTGTAGACAACAGTTGCATTCTTTTCTGATGATTTTTATTAACTCTGGTTTACCATTGTAATTGTATTGCTGGTAGTATTAGTAATAAGAAAAAGAACAAGAACAAAGACTGAATATTTTGCATTTATTAGGTGCTTTTCCATACATCATCTTCTGATTTTTAGAATGACCTTCAGAGCCAGATATTATTTCTATTATTTCACAAATGCAGAAATTGAGATTCAGAAAGCCTAAGTGAGTTGCTTAGATAGAGTAACAGCAAGTTATGTAACAAAGCACAAGATTTCCAAGCCCATTTACTGTCTTCAAGACCATGTGGCCATTTAAGCTCTGCAGTGCTTGGGCCATAACACAGGGCAGAAGTGAAGTACAGAAGAGGCAGCTGGTAAAAGCAAGGACTTAGGAGTCTCAAAGACCTTCATTTGGGGCTTAGCTCTGCCTCTTACTAGCTGAGTGATCCCGATAGGTGATTGCTCTATGCTTCTGTTTGTTCATCTCTAAAATAGACTTGCTAAGATTAAATAAGATGATGTATGCCATCAATGATAGACTGGATAAAGAAAAGGTGGTACATATACACCATGGCATTCTTACAGCCATAAAAAGGAATGAGCTCATGTCCTTTGCAGGGACATGGATGGAGGTGGAACCCATCATCATCAGCAAACAAATGCGGGAACAGAAAACTAAATACCCCATGTTCTCACTTAAAAGTGGGAGCCAAACAATGAAAACACTTGAAGACTGGGAGGGGAACAACACACACTGGGACCTGTTGGGGGATGGGGTTGGGGGAGGGAGAGCGCAAGGAAAAAGAGCTAATACAGGCTCGGCTTAACACCGAGGTGATGGGTTGATAGGTGCAGCAAACCACCATGGCACACATTTACCTACGTAACAAACCTGCATGTCCTGCACCTGCAACCCAGAACTTAAAATTTGAATTTAAATTTTTAAAAAGGGGTTTGGCTTAGTAATTGTTTAACAAATGGTAACTTTAGTAATGATCATATGCTCTTTAATAATCATTTAATCATATAGTTTTGTAATTACTAGATTATTATTAAAAAGTCACCTAATCTTTATTAATAGAGAATGGAAATAACAGAAGGATGGCACCAGCTCTCGGAAACACATTCATGGCAAACACAGAAAGGTGGGTATTAAGTCATTCATCTTCAAGATCCATCCCTGCTGTTACTAGTTCTATGAAACCTTCTCTCTTTGCACCCAATTGAGTTGGTTGGCACCTCCCCCAAAATGCCATGTTCTTTTTCAGTTCCTTCCCCTGTGGTCTTTAATATGTTCTATTGTAACGTGGTATCTCTTCTGTCTTATCTTCCTTCTTTAGACCAAGAGCTTCCCATAGACAGGGATCAAGTCTAACTCATAGGTATATTTCCTATATCCCAGCATAGTCCCTGGCATGTGGCAGACACTTGGCTGAATAATGTTTCTCCATTTGAATTGAGTAGAGATGACTGCATGGCACCAATTACAATTGCTGCACATGGGAGCAGCCTGAAGGTTGGAGCATTAGAAGGACTTTCAACTGAATATTTTAACCGGTGGTTGATAAGGAGAAAATAATCCAGAAAAGCACAGCACATGGACAGGAAGGAGGATGCTACAATTTGTGAAGTAGTGTGGAATATGAAACTAGCATCATGGACAAGGGATTCAACACACCAAAGCCAAGGTAAAGTTGTACTCAGCAAGAGAGTGGGCTTGAGGATTGAGGAGAAGGGGCGGATGATGTCATGGTGACTAGCAGAATGAGGATAATGATGATGCTATCAACGCAACTGGGGGACAAAAAGAGAATTTGCAATGGGTGATTTATTATTACAGTTTTCAACATTATCATTGTTTCTTGAATGATATAAATAATTATATGCCTTTTTTTTCAGAATCACTATGAAAACTTACATCAGCTTAAATAATAGACAATAATACTATCATAGCAAATAATTATCCTAAACATAGACTCGATACAAGAAGCTCTGTTTATCAAGCTTTTTAGATTATTCTCAAAACCAAAAGTGTTCCCACTCATTGTGTCCTTGAAGTTTTTTCCGTTAAAAATTATACTCCTCTTGAACTAAGCCATAGAGGTAACAGGATAGAGAAGCCATCTTCTTCCAATACTATCCAATGAAACAGTAAGACTATTATTTAGACATTTTAGATATTACTTGCTGTTTCACTTCTCCACCCCTCACATTGTATTGCTTGAAAGAAGAACTGATTGAAAACTTTATTTGGAAATACAAGCATGTCAGTTTTACTATAGCTTAAGGGAGATTAGATAGCAGTAAAACATTATCTGTCTCTGATCAACTATGAATAAATACAATTTTAACACTGCCCGAAAGCAAATATACTAGAAAAATAAAAACAGTCCCACCCAGCCTACAGAGAGTTAGTTTACAATGTCATGAATAACTGATCAAGTTATTAAATGAAGTTGTTCACAATTTAATGGTTGAGAACAGGATTATCATTAAACAACAGGGAAATCAACCATTGTATACTCAATGTGCAAAATTAAAAAGAAGACATTTTCTTTTTAATTTTGAAAGTAAATTGATTAAGAGTTAGAAAGAAGAATGTAGAAAATTGACCGATCTCTTTTGTCAGCATCCATAAGCCAACTGGTAGGGAAAAGAACTTTAAGCGCTTTTCTTTTCTGCTCCCAGTGAAAGAAGCAACACATTTCACAGCTGCTTAATAACATGTTTCCTCAATGTTTCTGAGTTATGAGATTGTCTGGGCAAGGAAAATAGAACACCATGCTCTAGCAAGAAAAGATGACCAAGTATCCACAGCCACTGCCGATCCTATTTTCTCCTCCTACTCAAAGCAGGGGCCAGCAAAAGCAAAAAGGGATATTCACCATGAAACACCGGCCTCCACTTGCTCATTAACACAGGGAAAACTGTCTGGGCACGCACACTTTAAATCACTAACAAAAAATCATTTGACCTCAGCCACACGTAACTGGGAAGCTGCTGATGGAAGGATCATCTAAGCAACTTCAGTCTTAGGGAAGCCAAAGGCTCTGAGGTAGAATGTGCCAAGGCTTCCTCCACCTGGCTGTTTCTTCAGTCTTGCTCAGGAGAAGGAAGCCAGTTCTTTCCTCCGAACACCATGACCTATCCTCTTTCCACTGAACATCATGACCCATCCTCCTTATGTTTCTGCAGCATCCCTTACGCTTGGTTTGTAACTGCAAGGTTCCCACTTAAAAAGGAAAAATAGCAGTGCAGACACATGCATGACTGCAAAAACACTAGCATCTATATGGCATAGAGACACATACATCTACATATTTACACACCTGTATATGCGCACACAAACACACACAAGCAGGTGAATGCTAATACTATATATACACATATATGTATAGATACCTGAATATACATGCAAGTACATAGAAATATATACAAATATGAATACATACATGCATATGAATCCACATGTAAGCATGCATATACACAGATAAATACATATATAAACACACACATGCATACAACATACACTACATGCATACAAAATACATATAAGCATACTTATATACACCAAGGTATCCATCAAATGTGTCCACCTATAATATATGCAGGTGTTTATGTGCATATCATGTGTATATGTAGACATATATGTGTACGTGAACACACTTATACACAGACAGGCATAGGTAATGTAGGCAATATAAAGCTCACAACAACTAGTATGGTTTACAAAACCCATGAAGAAGAAATATTTCTCCTGAAAGCTCAAATCTATATACTTGAATATCAAACAGATATTGTCCTGACTGGAGCAGAGAATGAAATAAGGAAAAAAAAAAAAAAAAAGAACATGAAAATCATACCTCTGTAGGGTCCCCAAATATTTTTTTTTAAATGGGCCTAGAGATTAATGAGTTGTGAATAATTCAAGCCATAAACGCTAAGTATTTTTAACATGGGCCCCTTTGCAATCTAACGAAGGTTTGTGCCTTTTGCCCAGGGGAAAAAATGTAATACACATATAAGGATGTATACAAACTCAGTCTTTCCCAGATCATCCAAAGGTTAACACTCTTGACCTAGAGGTGTAAGTAGATCCCTTTAACCTCAATTTCCCTTCCCAGAAGAAGAGAAAGTTACCAGAAAAACATTGCTCATAGTGCAAACCCCTTCATTTGAATTTCTGAGTGTCTAAATTTTACTTCTTACAACTCTCTGGTATTGAACTGCATCAAATACACTCAGAAATACCAAATAGGTTAGTAATTTTTAAAATATAAAACTAGAAACTGTGGTAGAATTTCTGATTTCAATTTATAACATTTGTCATGAATCTGAAAAAGAGAAGTCAGAAGTCAGATGTTCCATATAAGCAGCTTACATAGGATCTGTATATTGAAAGGTATTTTATAAACTCGATCTTAAGTTACAGCTGCAAAACACATTTAGACTTATCTATGTGGGTAAATCTTACATTTTGGAAAGGGCACTAGGCAAATATTAGTATCTGCAAATGCAATTCCTTTCTTTAGATCAGTAAAACACATCTCTTTACTTTTGAAATTTGGATCTGATTGTACTTCAAAGTCTTTCTCTGGGAGACCTCTAACCTGGAAGAGAAATCAAACCTTTCAGGCACAAGAGAGAAAGATTTTGAGATGAGATTTGAAACGAGTCACAAGGCAGAGCCAGTTTTCAGGAGAGAAATAACTAAAGGGCACCTCCTTCGGACCTGACTGCCAACACCATCTGGGATTGCCAATTTCAGAAGGCAACGACGAAAATCTCTAACCTCAGGGCAGCCATCGTTCTCTTATCCAGCTACATAGTAAACCATATGAGTAAGAGGAACAACAGAGAAACAGGATACCTTTGACTTGACTACTTAAGAAAGGAGGTGCAGATAGATGAGGAAAAACTTTTTTTTTTCTTTTTCTTTTGCTAGTGAGGAGGAAAGAAACTTACTGGGGGCCACCTGCACGAGTCACGAACTCTGGAGTATTTTAGCTTGATGTTAGCATATCACTCAATCTCGCATTCTCCTTCATTCTTGCCAGACAGGTATCTGGAAAGCAAACATACACCCACTACCCAGATGTAATGAAATGCAATTAAGAATTTATCTTTCTCTGACAATTATAAGAGCAATCTTCAGAGGAAACCATCTAAACTTACAAGGATCCTACTTTATCTTAGAGTTCCACTTTAACTAATGGTTTCTAAATTACTTGAGTGGAAAATTAAGAATGCAAAACTTCACTTAAGGATGCATTAGGAACAAAATGTTTTTGCAGTAAAACTGTCATTAAGGAAGCCATGTACACATGCATTTAAAATACACATCTATTCCTCCTGAATATAGGTAAAGAGATAAAGCGATCTGTTGAAATTATGACATCTGGAGACAAGGCTGTTTAGAATTTTTAAACGAACAAATTTAGTATATTTAAAAATCATGGTTATCCAACATTGAGTTCCAAATGCAACCTCTTCCCCCTCCCCACTTTCTCCTTCAAGGTCTAAGTGATTTCTGCTTCAAAAACCGTTTTGATTTAGTGGGGGTGAGGGGAAGTGGTGCTATACTGCCATCATAACTGCATTGGGAAATTGACAAATAGAAGGCAAAGTGTAAAAAAAAAAAAAATGCCTTCAAGATCAGTGCTTCTTAAACTCTAATGCGCATATAAATATAAATCACCTACGGATCTTGTTAAAATGCAGCCTCTAATTCAATGGGTTTGGGGAGGAGCCGAAATTCTGCATTTCTAACAAGCTCCTGGGATACCAATACTGTCCAAAGTCCCAGGACCACACTTTGAGGAGCAAGGGACCTGGACAGCCTGCCTTCTGTCTCAGCCTACCTTCTGCCACATCACATATAAAGAACAATAGTTAAGTACATGGAAAGTACTTTTCGAAGCATGCCCAAGGGCCCTAAATTCTTAGGACACTTGGTGAAATTTTACCCTTATGCATTCAAGAAAGCATGTTAGATGGGAAACTGTGACAGGAGATATGTTACAAGTAGAATCTTGAGTTGTCAATAATTTACAACAGAAGTGAATCATTTGCAAAATGTACCACCTTATCTATTATCACCAACCAGTCCTGGCTATTGCTGTTTAATCCTCAGGAGAATTAAAAGCCACTGTTTAATCTGTAAATAAAACTTTTCTGCTGTTTTCCCTTGGGTAGCTCTTAGAGTTGCTCACATAGGAAGCAGCTCATACATGAGTCAGTGCTTGAAGTTGCAGTCCAACACCCATATGACAATTAATGTGTTTCTTAAAAATGTGAGTGATTCTGGCTGGGCGCGGCGGCTCATGCCTGTGATCCCAGCACTTTGGGAGGCCAAGGCCGGCAGATCACGAGGTCAGGAGTTCGAGACCAGCCTGACCAAAATGCTAAAACCCTGTCTCTACTAAAAACACACAAAAAAATTAGCTGGGCACCATGTGCGTGCGCACCTGTAATCCCAGGTACTCAGGAGGCTGAGGCAGGAGAATCGCTTGAACCCGGGAGGTGGAGGTTGCAGTGGGCAGAGATTGCGCCACTGCACTCCAGCCTGGGCGACAGAGGGAGACTCTATCTCAAAAACGAAACAAAACAAACAAACAAACACAAATGTGAGTTTTTCTTTTTCTACAGTCACTTCATAAGCATGACCTGCCTTTTCTAGCCAGAGAGCGCACCAGCCTGTCTTGTCTTAGTCTTGGCTTCAGTTTCTGGAGGACGGCAGCTTCCTGTGGAACTTCCCAAAATGCACATACCCACAATGAATTGTATCTATATCCCTCAGACTATTTTAAAGGCAATCCACTGTAAAAGTACCCTCCAAAGTTGGTAAAAATTTCTTCGCAACTTAGAGCAACAAATTCTGAGATTTAATTGCACTTACTTCTTAATTTATTTCCCAAGTATTATTCAATGATTTTTGTGACATTCTGATGAGAACCATTGTTCTAAATAAGAAAATAAGATGTTCCATCATAATTGTTTACTGAAATAAGTTTGACAATACAGCATTGATCTGATATTAACATGCCCAAGCCTGGCACCTAGTAGATACACACACACACAAATTTGATTATTAAATAAATTTGGTAACACAATAAACAGTATGACCTTAGAAAACATCACTCAGTAAAACATACTCTCACTTTCATGAGAAGTATACTTGGCTGTAATTCATTGAATTAATCCATACTTTACTTTTTTTTTTTTTAATTGTCTACATTTTAATTTGAGCCATACTTTTCACTTAGATTAATCATTCTTAATGCAAGAGGCCATGAGCAGGAAATTAAAACAGCCTCCTCCAGTCTTTTGTTCTAACTGTGTTACTAGAAAAATGACAGAACAATTCACTATAGATATGTTTATCCATAACAAAAGGTCACAGACTATGACTGTGTCAGTGGTTCCCTTTCATTCCTCATTTTAAATCCATTGTGTTATTATATTGTATTTAAACTTAAGACAAACAGGCTGCAATTGGAGATAATGAGAATGCCATAAACGTATATTCCTTTATCACACCGCAAAGGCACAGTGCTAAAATCATTAAAGCAAGGGTCATCTGGTGTGTGGTCAACAGAACATCCCAGGAGTTCCATGAAATGTAACCCAAAGGCCATTGGATGGTTGGAAACCATGTCAGATAAAAATGATAGAAAATAAAAATGAAATCCAGAAATGGCAGTTTTAAAGAGAATGAGGCAATTGTTGATGCAGGAGGCTAGACAGATATTTAGTCATACTGAACCTTTTTCATTCTGTGTCGCTGTAAAACCAAAATGACTAGTCAGTGGCAAGTGCCAGCTACAACGATCACAAAACAGAAGCAGTCACAACCTTTTCCTCCACTTCTAGAGATGGATTTGTGTTCCCACTAGGCATGATGACATGGTATGGGCACAGCTTGTGCTACCTACTCAAACAATCACACAAATAAAATAGAAACAGGTAAAGGTACTTGACATGAGGGTGACCCTGAAACAGCTCTCTCCTGTCTATAGTGCTTTTTCCATTTCTGTTCCTGGCACTTTCAAAGACATCATTTCTCCTCCTCCTTTCCTCCTTCTCCAGCTTGTAAAGGGAAGGAGAATTCTGACCTGTGCTTCTCTGAGAAGAATCCAGGTGGCTCTCAAGGTAAAACTGACACATTACAGCCCTCTTGACTCCACAGCAAATCCATTTTCTGAAAGGATCAGCATTTATTTAAGGTCAAGAACTATGCAAAGAGGGGAAAAATGTATTTATTTGCTATTTTGTGAGTTTGGCCTCTTGTCCTTGAAGAAATTTTTTAAAAACCCACTCTGAAGAAACACTTCAGAAAACCTTTGTTCAGGAAAGAATTTCTTTTTCTTCTTTACATTTTTATTCTGTTTTTGCTTTTGTCCACACATGTATCATGGTTACAAAAAATAAAAAGAAAAGATTGAAAGCAAAGTAATAAAGCAGCCTTTTAAGATTGCGGCTGAGCAAGAAACGTGACTAGAGCCTTGAGAAATAGGCGTTAATTTTGTGTGAAAATTGACCATTGGGATATTTTATTAAATTATATGGTCGGATTGGTTAAAATTTAGTGTCCTTGAAGTGCTGAGTAGCAAGATATTATTTTCATTTTTACTAAATGTCTTCAGCGACTCAATGGCATGGGCAAAAGCAGGTAAATGATCCACCACATGGCAACACACACAGGCAGTTTCTAGAAGAGGAGGTAGCTATTGCTACAGGACTTTTTCATCTCCACCTGCCCCTTCTAAGGAGAAGAGCTGACCCACAAGGTGAATTTCTCTTAGTGCCAAACATTTTCAGTATGATATTGGGCAGGGGGGATATTGCCTTTATAGGATTAACTCATTTACTGTGTGTATTAGTTGGTTTTCACACAGCTATAAAGGACTACCTGAGACTGGGTCATTTATGAAGAAGAGAGGTTTAATTGACTCAGTTCCGCAGGCTTAACAGGAAGCATGACCGGGAAGGCTCAGGAAACTTACAATCATGGCGGAAAGTGAAGGGGAACTAAGCACCTTCTTCATTTGGTGGCAGGACAAAAGAGAGAGAGAGTGTGACAGAGAGAGAGAGAGAGAGAGAGAGAGAGAAGGGGAAAGTGCCACACTTTTAAATCATCAGATCCAGTGAGAACTCACTCACTGTAACAGCAAGGGGAAGTGTGTGCCCATGATCCAATCACCTCCTGCCAGGCCCCTCCTCCAATTCAACATGAGATTTGGGTGGGGACACACATCCAAACCATATCACTGTGTGCAGTTCAGGTGAGGGAAGGAAGAGGTTCTGACTATGGCTGAAACAGGCACAGGGACATCCATGAAATGGGGCATCATAAAGGACTCAGAAATTATACACCTGTGGTTTCCAGACAGAATATCGTCCAACAACAAAATGAGGGGAAAATAAAATTAAATCTCATTTTGCTTGAGAGGTATGTTAGCAGTCATTTGAGAGGGTCTAAAAAGGTTCTCATAAATCATCAGAAATAATGATCATTAAACAATGTGCAAGCATCTTAGTCCATATTTTAAACCATATGCTATTTTGAATGTTAACATAATGTAATCTCATATGGAGATATTTATATTGGACATCTTAAAATAACCACGTCAGAAATTTAGGCACCTTTATTTTCCTCACAATCCAATATTCAAGCAAGCCCAAGTTCCACTGATTTTATTAAAGTTGTCTTCTCCTCCTTCCTATATGTGACTGCCTGGTTCAGGACTTCATTACTCCTTGCCTAGGACTAGTACAATTGCCTCCTATTTGCATTCCCCATTGCACCCTTCAGGGCTGGCCATTTTGCCAGTTTTGTCTGCCAAGGAGGAGCAGAGGCTGTTATCCAGCCATGCCTGTATTTCAAAACAACCCCCTCCCAGACTACCCACCCCAATCTCTGTGTTATGAATCCAGGTGCCAGCCTCTACCACCTCCCTAGAGGAAAGGTCACATTTTTTGGAAAAAAGCTATCACTTACTTAAAATGGGCTAGTGTTAGCCCTACTCACTATCCATCAAAGTGTCTCTTCTAAGATGCTGTCTAGAGTTAGCCTCTTGTTTAAAATCTTTCAAAAGCTTCACACCACTGTTCTTAGCATAAAATAAATAGAATCCATGCCTGTTTTTAACATAGCTTATAAAGCTTTTCAACACATTTGTCATTCATGTCTTCTTGCATTTACTGAGTACTAATGCTACAGTCATATGAAACTGACTTCATGTACCCAGCCCAACATATTGCCCCATCACTCTACTCACAACTCTTTCCCCAAACTTACACCTTGAATATGCACCCATCAACACACTTACTGGATGGGCACGATCCGTGTTGAATTC
Organism: Colobus angolensis palliatus; assembly: GCF_000951035.1. Lineage (NCBI taxonomy): Eukaryota > Metazoa > Chordata > Mammalia > Primates > Cercopithecidae > Colobus > Colobus angolensis. The sequence continues at coordinate 4,104,835 of NW_012114666.1, forward strand.
ATTTTAGAGCTCCTATTGTCTGGTGTGGGCCTTGGTGCCCAGGAAATTCAATTAATAGTTGCCAAAATTGTTTTAATGGGACATCAAAAGTGATACACTTATTCCTCTGCTGATGTTCTTGACACCATCTCTACAGTGTTAAAGTGGAGAGAGTTGATGGAGAGGTGGTAGGGTGGATTTTGAAGATTTATCTGCTGACACTTATATTAAAAATCTGCCACTGAGAGGGAATGAAAAATGTATTAGTTGCATTTACTCCACTGTGACTTTAAATGATATCCTTGTCAAGAAAAAGCATGCAGAGAATTATTTAGGATAAAATTATAAAAAAGATTCAACCATTAGCAAGAAGTTAATTTTGCTTTCAAATACTTGGTTGACTTTTAAGTTTACTTTGGTACATCCATATATCTCTCTGGCAGTAAAACTTTAAAAGAAGCATGAAATGTGAAAAAACTATAAAGGAAAGTTTTCTATGGTGAAATATGCTGGTCCTTGTGGGCACATGAGTATACACACACACATGCGCACACACACATGCGTACACACAGAGACAAACACAAACGCTCTCAGGTCATGTTGGTTTTACAGATCATGTAAATCTTAGCATCGGCATTCATATCTTGCACATTCTAGGTACTCAGTGAATGGAAATCATATCCCATTGGTGCTTAAAATCCTCCAGTGGCTCCCCACCAACTCCTGAGCACTACTTGCCATATCGTTCCTTATCAGGATTGTTTTGACCGCTCCAATCACCCCAAGCACCATGTTTCTGCATGCACTTTGCTCTGTGTCAAGAAGCTCCCTTCAATCCTCCAGGCAGGCCACAATCTTTCTACCTCCTCTGCCATTACCTTTCTCAATACCAAAGCCTGTCTAGGATACCTTTAGCTTTCAAAATGCCACTCTGCTATTACCTCCCCTGTAAAATCTCACCAGTGAACAGCTCTTACTTTTGTTTGCCAAGCACTCCTTTTCCTTCTTATTTTTGGGAAAACTCATTCTCCATGGCTTGGTTGGGACTCTATACCCTACACCAGCATAGCCTAAGCCTGAAAATCAGAGTCAGACTGTGGACTCCTTTGGTTGGCTTATCAGTGTTGGGAAGAAATTAATAAGAGTTATAAAAGACCTTTATCTCAGAGGAACTAGAAAATGGGAGGCCAAATGAAAAATAGGTGTAAAACACAAGGTGACTCTCAAGGTTATTTCTGAGGTAAGATTTTGGTCTTCAAGAACAAGGCAAAGGTACTTCTCTTGGAACCAGAGCTAGAAGTCAGAAAAAGGCACTCAAGGATGGTTTCACATGCAGCTATCATGCTTAAGATCTGGAGGTTCATATGTTTCCCCAGCCTGAGGTTGCACTGAACCCGGAGCCTAAGCTAGAGGTGAGCCTGCTCAGGTCAGCCAAATGACTTTGTACTGGGGACTGACGGGTTAAAAGGGACCCAGCAGGTCTTCACACAGTGCAGCAGAGCACAGCATAGCAGAAAACGAACAGGCTTAAGAGACAGATGGGCTCTGCAACTTTCTAGCTTTGTGACTTTTGGAAAGATATCTAAATTTTCAGAGCCTCAGATTGTTCATCACTCAATGGAGATAACAATATTGACCCAGCAGAGCTTTTTTGAGGATTATAAATGGTATAGATACATACAAAGCTCTTAACCCAGTGTCTGAAGCAAAGTAGAGTTGCCGATAATCCTGGTTTTCACAATTATAGCACTTACAGAAGACTTTTCTCAAAGTGTGGTCTGCCTGAGGACCTATTAAAATACCAGGGTCTGAGCCTCAGGATCAACTGACTCAACCAAATGGGTCCCTCAAATCTGCATTTTAACTTACACCCCAGATAATTTTTAAATACCTTGGATTTAATTTTCTAGGTGATTTTTTTTTTTTTTTTTTGAGATGGAGTCTCACTCCATCACCCAGACTGGAGTGCAGTGGCACAATCTCAGCTCGCCACAACCTCAGCCTCCTGGGTTCTAGCAATTCTCCTGCCTCAGCCTCCCGAGTAGCTGGGACTACAGGCGCACACCACCATGCCCAGCTAATTTTTGTATTTTTAGTAGAGATGGGGTTTCATCATCTTGGCCAGGCTGGTCTTGAGCCCCTGACCTCATGATCTGCCCACCTCGGCCTCCCAAAGTGCTGGGATTACAGGTGTGATCCACCACACCCAGCATAGGTGATTCTTAACTAAAAATCATAAATCAAGGAATCGCTGAAATATGCTGGAGACCCAAGAAAATAAGACATAGGAGGGAAGAGCAGTGGGCAAGAAAGACAGGACTTTGAGGTTTACTATTTCCATTGAGAATAACAATAATAGGATCGGTCAGAACAACAACAGGGGCAGTAACAACTACAATAGAAACAACACAACAGCAGCAGCAGCATTAGTAGCTACAAAATACTGTTTGCCAGAATGCTCTAAAAACTTCACGGGTATCAATTCCTTCAGTCCTCATAATAACCCCATGAAATATTTCTCATTATTATCGTCACATGTCAGATGAGGAAACTGAAGTTCAAAGGGATGAAGTAGCACAGCCAAGATCACACAGGGAATTAATGATGAAGGCATGAATCAAAGCCAGGCAGGCTATTTGCAGAGGACATGCTCTCAAACCCTGTGCTGTGACAGAGAAAAAGACACCTCAGTGTTGCCACAAATGCTATCATCAGCCCCCCAGTGCTGGCTAAGCATGTCACTATGAACATGAGCATCCGGCATCCCGCTACATGTCTGCATCCTCTTTCACCCACACAAACACAATTGCTCACCTACTGCTCACAACTGCTCTGGCCCCATGTGACGGCACTCCCTCTCCCCACATGAATCTGCTGTCTGCAATCCCCAGTGAGTCAGGCCATGCCTCTCCCATTCAACCAAGTATCCCCAGGGATGAGGATATGCAACGTGGGAGGGACTCCATCAATATATGTTGAATAATTGATGCTCTGTAGTAGACTCAGAACTCCAACTCCTTCTAGTTCTTCAAACTATAAATAAGAACAAATTCTTGAAACAACATTTTCCACTCTTGGAAATGGTTCAAGCTGCCTTTTATAAATGTCATTATATTATAAATGCAATTTCCCAATGCCCCACACTGGGCTAGACAAAACTTTAGAAGCTCCCGTTAGTGATAAATAACTCTCTACTTAGAACCAAAGATAGGCTCAGTTGGCATCTATTACATACCAACAGTATGCCAGACAGTATGTGGGCACTTTCACTAGTGCCTTCCAGAGACTATCACATAGTAGGTGCTTAATCCGTATAGATGCTACTACTTGAATTATGGCTGAGTTACATCCAGATAAATCCACTGTGAATGAAAATATTGTGAGTCAAAAGTGAGATTTCACTATATTTCCAGGTTAAAATGGGTTTATCCGCAGGTAGCCCCACTGTAAGCCGAGGACCATACTGAATGCCGTATCACTTTTACACCACTGTGAAGTTGAAAATCACAAGTTGAACCATCGTAAGTAGCGAACCCGTGTGTGTGATAAACTCTCTGAGGTTCAAATTAGGGCCCCTCATTGAATAGGAGACAAACTGAGGTACAGATGATTTAAGAACTTATGCGACTCAGATCCAGGACTTCAGCGGGTAGGTCCAGTGCTCTCTTCACCATGTAACAGGGAGATGGTTTGATAAAAAAGGGTTTAACACAACAGCACTTCAAGCTTTGAGTAAGTCTCACAACTGTAATGGTTTACATTGTTTTTCACACCTACGTAGCATGAGAAATTAATTACAAGCTAACAGCGCCTTACATTTTCATAGTACTGATTGTCTCCTGACTAGACTTCATAGGAATTAATTTGAAAAGAACATTCTTTGAGAATGATGTCAAGTGATTTATTCAAATTCCCTCTCCATATGTTCTACACTGCCTTAAATTTACAAAAGTTTCAAATGTAGAGAAAAACACATTTAAAATTTGACAGGGAAAACAGCAAAATGACATTTGTCATGAAGTTTTATCATGACATTAATTCCTGGATGATTTCTCAAATACTGATAATGGGTCACAGAGGGGACTATAAGGTTTGGGAAATTATGACTCCTGCCCTCAAGGAACTTACCATATAGCAGGTTCTAATAACAAGGACTCACATTTATAAGAACACACAGTGAGCTCCAGGCATGGAAATGCCCTTTGTCTCCTTTAAACCTCACAGCCGATATGATTATATCCTGCTCGAAGACGGAGGCTCAGAGAGGCTAAACAACTTACCCAATATCACAAAGATATCACAGGAAAGAGCCAGCGTTTGACTCCAGAACTGAAATTTTCATCATTATTCTATTCTGTCTTTGGATAAAATATATAAACCAATACATATAAGAAGAAGCTGAATGAGATGGATACCACCAGGGAGCTGCAAACAAAAGTGCGAAAAAATAGACGTCAACCTGGGAAAATTAGAAAAGACCACTGTGAGGGACAGCTTTCGACATAGTACCCAATGGTCCCCACCTAGTATTCAGCCCTTGTGGGGCTCCCTCTCCTTGAGGGTGGGGTGGACCTAGTGACTCTCTTTTAATAGCCAGAATACAGCAGAAGCAAAGGGATGTCACTCCTACAGCAGGTTACAAAAAGCCGACTTTGTCTCATTCTCACCCTCCCTTCTGCAGGAGCATGAAGCCCTCTGAAGCCTTCTCATGAAGCCCGCTGCCATGTTATGAACAGCTCCGTGGAGAGGCTCATATGGAAAGGAACCGAGGGAGGCCTTTGGCCAACAGCCAGCAATCAAATGGAGCCCTCAGTCCAATTACACCCGAGGAACAGAATACTGCAACAATCACATAGTAAGCGGGGAAGCACGTTGTCTCAGTAAGTTCAGGCTTCTATAACAAAACATCATAAACTGCGTAAACAGCAGAACTTTATTTCTCACAGTTCTGGAGGCTGGAAACACTAAGATCAAAGTGCTGGTCAACTGGGTTCCTGGTGAGGGTCCTCTTTCTGATTTGCAGACAGCCACCTTCTTGGTGTGACCTCACATGGATGAGAAAGAGACCACCGTCTTTCCTGTCTTTTCTTATAAAGGCACTTACCTCACAGATGAGGGCTCCACCCTCAACCTAACCAGCTCCCAAAGATCCCACATTCTAACACCGTCATATTGGGGATTTGAGCTTCAACACATACATTTGGGGGGACATGAAAATTTAGTCCACAGCACATATTTTTTCCAGTAAAGCCTTCGAAATGACTTAAGCCTTATAGGAAGCCCTGAGCTGAACGATCCAGCTAAGCCACACCTGAATTCTTGACCCACAGAAGCTTCTCAGTAAGAAAGGTGTATATAAGGCCATGTGATTTGTTTTGTTATTTTGTTTTTTTAATTTTTTAAAACAATTTGTGGGTACATAGGTATATGTATTTATGGGGTACATGAGATGTTCTGATACTGACATGAAATGTCAAATAATTGCATCACGAAAAATGGGGCTACATGATTTGTTATTGGGGTAATTTGTTACACAATAGTTAACTAATGTGGTACATGAAGGATGCATTCGGTGAATGTGTTTGCAGCCCCGTTTCTATCCCTGAGTCCTCCTCTGACTTTAACTCCAGCTGCAGTGAACGGTGCCATGAGCAATCAGGCCCTCCTCTAACTGGCAGAGTCATGTCTGGAATATGCACTGTCCCTCTTTCCCCTTTTTGCACCAAGGACTGCTTCAACACTGAAGGATCTCTAGGCTAGAAGAGCAGGGAATTTGATGCCCTGGGAGTCACCCACACAGAAGAAGACGGGAGCAGGTGGATACATGTCAAGGCTTCACCCTTCAGACAGACAATTCTAGAAGACAGAAAGTCTTTTTAGGAGATTGTCAATGAGTCAGTAGGACTGAGCTGTCCTTAGTTACAGCAATAACCTTGACAAAGTATGTGTATATGGCCCTTGTTTCCCTTCCTTGACTCACTTCCCTTATTCCCCATTCCTGTTTCCCCATGATCACCTCCCAAATAAACCGCCTGCACTCAAAGTCTTGTTGTAAGCTCTACTTTTCAGGAAACTATGCTAATGACACACAGGATTGAACTGTTCATGATAGTGGGATTTCAGTGAGGAAAATGGTTTGTGGTAAGCGAAGAGGGTAGAGAACGGGAAGTGTGGCTCATGTTCATGGGATGGCAAACGATGGGGTTTGCTTAGGATGGAGTTTCCAAACCTGCCTGAAAGACGTGGATCACTTGTTACAATGGAGATTCCAAGTTCCTTTTCTTGGAGAATCTGATTCCTGGGAAGAGGCCTAGGAATCTGTAGTTTTAACTCATAACTGTCCCAATAATTATTTTTTAGCCTTCACATTTAGGAAACAACGGGTAAGTAAAACGTGGGCCTCTCAGGAGCAAGTAATGTAGGAATAGAATACATTTAGTCAAAGTCATACTGATGAAAAATCTCAAAGTCTTTCTTAAAAGACTGCAAGTATATCCTGAAAGCAATAGGAAGCCACTAGAAATTTCTGAGCAGAGAACAATGACAACTGAGACATGATGAGATGATTTGGGAGCAGCAAGACATAGATTTCCTAAGACAAAAGTTTAGGTGAGATACAATCTGAGAAACATGAAGGCCAGTGAAAAGGTTGTCGCAAGTGCTGAGGTGATGTTGAAGAGGAATTCAACTGAAATACCTCATTTTAAAAAGGAGGGGGTAACTTTTTGTGAAATAAGCCTGAAATTTAAATTAAATAGGCTCATACATTTCCCTCTCTGTCCTTCAGATTGCATTTATAGGGCCTCTGTGCATTTCTTTATCATTCTTGGCATGCAGTATTAATCTCTTTCTGGTAATTAATTACCATTACATTACTCTCAAAGTTAAGAATTTTCTCAGGGGAAAACTCTACTGTGCACTTAAGAAATGGATGATTATTGATATAGCTGGACCTCTTGGAAACATTTACATTTTTCTTTTATAATGATTAAAGCCTAATGCAAATAGAGTTTTTAACTTAGGTTCCAAACATATTTTTTATGTGTATAATTGGAAGTTTGACACTTACCTGAGCGTTAGTTTAGAAATGAAGCAGATTTTTTAATTAAATCAAATCAGAAATTCATTACTGCCTTAAAACAAAATGTTATAGCAAAAAGAAGGAAGGGAAAAAGGCCAATGTAGTCTTTTGTTTGGGTTGCATTTTGCCTGCATATTTGTTTTTCTTTTGGGCTAAAGGATTAAGCAATATCTACCACAAAAAACAATCTACATTCTCAACAGTGGGTAATTAGATTATTGTTATTATTTAATATTAAATTATATTCTCTCCCTCTCTCTCTCTTTACCCCCCCTTTCTCTTTCTTCCTCCCTTCCCCGCCTTTCTCTCTTTTCCTCCTCTCATTTAAAATAGCACTTGTAATTATAGGGCACAAGAACATCCAATTAACCTCAAATGAGATGAAGCCTCTCTCTCTGTAACACAGATCCCATGTACAATGTAGGAATATAGATTATGGTTATGGAATCAACCCAATTAGTTTTTATCCCAGCTGGGATGCCTGTATGCTGCATGCACATGGAAAATGTTAGTTGTCAACTTTATGAGGCATTTATAAACATTAAAACAAACAGATGAGACTCTTAGAAGAAAACCTGATGCCTAATAAGAGCCCATTTAAGAAGTGCTCTGATGGCTGGGCGCGGTGGCTTACACCTGTAATCCCAGCACTTTGGGAGGCCAAGGTGGGTGGATCACGAGGTCAAGAAATCGAGACCATCCTGGCCAACATGGTGAAACCCTGTCTCTACTAAAAATACAAAAAATTAGCCAGGCGTGGTGGCAAGCACCTGTAATCCTAGCCACATGGGAGGCTGAGGCAGGAAAATAGCTTGAGCCCAGGAGGCGGAGGTTGCAGTGAACCAAGATCGCGCCATTGCACTGTAGCCTGGGCAAAAAGAGTAAAACGCTGTCTCAATAAAAAAAAATAAATAAATTAGTCTGTTTTTTGTTTGTTTTTAGAGACAGGGTCTTGCTGTGTTGCCCAGGTTGCAGTGCAGCGGCTATTCACAGGCATCATCCTTGGAGTGCACTGTATCCCCCAGCTCCCGGCCCCGTGATCCTTCCATCTCAGACTCCTGGGTAGTTGGGATTATGGGTATGCACTAACACGCCTGGTCTCAGACTCCTGGGTAGTTGGGATTATGGGTATGCACTAACACGCCTGGCTGTCAGCCTCACACTCATGCCACATAGTAGTCCTGCCATCATCTCTGAGGCATGCAGTGGAGGTGGAGTCAGCCTCACACTCATGCCACATAGTAGTCCTGCCATCGTCTCTGAGGCACGCAGTGGAGGTGGAGGTGTGGGGACACGTGGATCCTGCACAGGCCTCTTCCAGCTACCCTGGTCATAGACTCCTCTCCATCACTCTCAGGAACAATGTCACACCCCTTATTGGTGAGCATTCATTCTAAGTCTGAAGAAATTGACCTGTGTTCATTTTCTGTAGAATAAGGGAATTTAGATGTTATACAAGTCTCTAAACTTTTATTAGCGCTGAAATCAGTCATGCTTCCTTTTTTTTCTTGGTTGATTCAGAGGATACTCTTTATGAGAGATTACTTCATTTATCTGTTGTTATGAATGGCTGAGAGGATACTGAAATTGAACAGTATCTTATTTGCCCTTTCAGAGACTTTTTTGGGAGTGGGGGCGGCAGGCACCAAGATATTGCTATTCTTACAGTCTCATTTGATTATCTTTACAACAAAGACACAGAAGAAGGCATCCGAAACCAAATGAGGAATATTTGCTTCCTCTTCTATTGCCTTAGGTCACCCAACTGTAAATGCACTCAGTCTCACAAACCCATACCTAGGAGGCAGACTAGGCAGTTTATGAGTGGACCATTATTAAGCATTTAGTGAGACTTAGAGAGAAAGAAAGAAACCAGGAGATACTTTAAAAGGAAAAAACAAGCCAGAGAATTAAAGAGAGAGCAAGAGAGAGAGAGAGAGATGTTGATGGTGCTCAAAAGGAGAAAAGTCAGAACAATTCATTTTGTATATGACATATCAAGTTTAATTAATACCAAGACAAAGCATTAACCGGTGAATTCAGGCAAGTGTGTATTTAGGGAATCAGCCAAGAAAACATGGATAAGACGTCATAGTGTTTATATTCATGCAACCACAGAAGTTAGATGAGCCAAGAACCCAGTTGAAATTTAGTCAAATGAAGTGAAGAATATAACTAAGACCAAAGGCAACCATACCAGTCCTGCTGGCCTCAGAGACCACACTCTCTCTTCATGTAAATGTCATAGTAATAATTTTAAAAAGGCATGTGCAAATCAAATTGGCATTATTCAAGAAAGAGTGGCACGTGGTGCAATGAGGAATGTACTCATGGGGAACAGTCCAGCGAGGAGTCTAGGAGATATATCTACACCAGGCAGAGAATGAAACCATGGGGTGGGTGTGGGGAGACTTGGGTTAGAAATACAAGTGATTGGACTAACCCTAAAAACTTAAGAATGTTTCTGTTCTGAATGCATATCAATATCAGTGTAGTCAGGATGCATAAAATAAGTGTTGGCAAATCAGTGGCCATTGCTTCAAGGAAGCAAAATATCAGTTCTGGAAAATGCCAGGGGTCATTTGACTAGGGTGACAATTTTGCATGGGTAACTAGAATTTTTTTCATTCTCCATTCCGAACATGCTTCCTGACCCACTCTCCAACTGGCGAGTAGAATAGACAGACAGGACGTCAATGATCACAATGAAGAGAGACTGGATAGAGGCTCTCTTCCCAAATCTGCCCTTTTGGCAAGGTATATGCAGTTTTCTAAGATGAAGCATGATGAGTGCGGTCATGAGTATGGACCAGGGCTGGAGGGTGAGAGGAAGGGTACGTTATGGCTACCTGTGCGCAACTGGAAATGAGATGTGAAAGTAAAGAAGCCAGAATGAAAATTTACCCATGTTTTTAGCCAGGATCTAACATCCTGTTTCAGATTTCACTGATAATGAGTAATCTTGATGGATTTAGGAATAAAATATTCCAACACTCAAATTCCATGAAATGAATTCTCTGTTGACACATGTAATGTGTCATGAGAGAGTGTTGCTTTGGAAAAACAAACAAAACTAGAAAAGAGGAGGCAGAAATGTGGGATCATTTATTTGGGGCAACTTCTTCATCTCTATGAGTTTGTAAAAGAATTCCATATACTTGTTACCACAGCTGTCCTAAGTTTATTTTCTTTTGAAGACTTTTTGAAACTTTATGTCTACCTTTTTGGGGTTTTTTTTGTTTTGTTTTGTTTTGAGATGGAGTCTCGCTCTGTCGTCCAGGCTGGAGTGCAGTGGCTGGATCTCAGCTCACTGCAAGCTCCGCCTCCCGGTTTTACGCCATTCTCCTGCCTCAGCCTCCCAAGTAGCTGGGACTACAGGCACCCGCCACCACGCCCAGCTAGGTTTTTGTATTTTTTAGTAGAGACGGGGTTTCACTGTGTTAGCCAGGATGGTCTCGATCTCCTGACCTTGTGATCTGCCCGTCTCAGCCTCCCAAAGTGCTACCTCTTTGTTTTAATAAGGAAGGCAGAACAGTGAGTCACTGGATATAGAGATGTAAAAGAGATCCTGATGAAGAAATGTACACAGAAGTGTAGCTTCCATCACAGGGAAAGAGCAAAAGGAGTTTATTTTGCATTATATTTTCTTTCAACATGGAGCCCACCATCAAGATAAACCAGATTCTAGTTCTAAATAATAAATTTAACATAAAGAAATCAAAGTTGGGTTTTCTTTTTGCTTTGTCAAGCCACAGCTATATTGACTTCTGCACATCTTTATGACAGAGAATGCTAATAATGAAAGGGAGACACCAGGCTATGATAATCCAAAGGTTCAGCTCTTCTCTCATAATCCTGTAAGCAGAGGGATTGCTTATTTTACCAGCTAAAAAAATATAAAGCACAATATTGGTGCAGCCTTTGCTGTTACCAGGAAATAAAAAGAAAGGGAATAATATTCTTGAAAAAAAATGCCATAGTGTGTTTCCAGGTCAAAGTGGCAATCTGAGTTTACCTATTTCCCTACACTCCTTATTCAAATTCCCATTCAAATGATCCAATGCATATAAAAATCAAAGGAAATCTATTTCATACCAGAAACCATTGAGGAATTGGTCAGGGGTTTGCAATTTTTAGAATGTCTAGCACCACAAATTACAGCTAATATGTTATGTAATAAAAAGGAATCACAGTGAATAACCTCACATACGAAAGAAAAGTCTCAAAAATGGAAAAGACTATGGGAAGAATCCATGTGAAGGCACAATGGGGAAAATTCAAGTGGTGGAGACCAGGAAAAATCAAGCAATGTTGCTTAAGGATGGGGTAGGGTTAAATTTTAAATTTATTAGTGTAAAAAAATAAGGAAACATATGTTTGTGCATACTTCCAGATCATGTTTTGTTTGAATAGCATCATATGTAAAGGAAGGAATAGGAAACACTTAAACGGAGAAATACATAAACATACACCCCAAAGCACAGATAAAAATGCTAAACGTGGGCTGGGCACAGTGGCTCACACTTGTAATCCCAGCACTTTGGGAGGCCGAGGTGGGCGGATCACGAGGTCAGGAGTTTGAGACCAGCCTGGCCAACATGGTGGAACCCCGTCTCTACTAAAAATACAACAATTAGCTGGGCATGGTGGCAGGCACCTGTAATCCCAGCTACTCAGGAGGCTGAGGCAGGAGAACTGTTTGAACCCAGAAGGCAGAGGTTGCAGTGAGCCGAGATCGCAGCCATTGCACTCCAGCCTAGGTGACAAGGCAAGACTCCATCTCAAGAAAAACAAAAAAAGCTAAACCCAACCTCATTATAGAAAATATAAAAACAGATTAAATCACTTCATTAAAAGACAAAAGATCTTAGTTGCAATGTTTTTAAACATCTAACTAAAGAGTAATTACAAGAAACACAACTAAAATAAAAATTATTGAAGAGGAAAACAAAAGACTAGAAATCATTTGCTGAGCACTTAATGCTTAGCAGTTACTGTTCTAAGTATGATTTATTTTATATTAATAACAATTACAGAAGGTAGGGACCTTTTATAATCATTTTACAGCTTAGAAACTAAAATCACAACGAAGTTAAATTACTTTCTTAAAGTCACACAGTGGCTCAGTGGTAGATCCATAATGTTCCTGCCTCAGAGGCAAAAACAGACAAAACATAAAAGGCAAATTCAAATTTGAAAGAGAAGTAAAGGCATGCAATATGGACATCAGTAGTACCATTTCTCCATTTGTTTGGTGCTGAAATATTTAAACAGTAAATCACACACATTCTCCTATAAAACAAAGGAAAATTTATTTTTTTAACATTCAGTAAATATTTATTTATTGCTGAATGAATGCAAGAATTGATCAACTATAATAGAGATCTCCAGAGACATAGAACTAATAGGAGATATATACATCTATATCTCCTATATGTATATGTAGGAGAGATATCTATATCTTACATACACACACACACACATATATGGAGAGACAGAGATTATAAGGAACTGGTTCACATGACTATGGAGGCTGAGAAGTCCCGTGGTCTATGGCCTGTAAACTAGAGACCATGGAAACCTGGTGGCATAGCTCCAGTCCAAGTCTGAAGGCCCAAGACCAGGAGAACTGATGATGCAAGTGGTGGTAGAAAGTTTTTGGTGTAGTTCTAGTCCAAGTCCAAAGGCCTAAAAATCAGCAGTGCCCATGCTATAAGTCCCAGTCCAAGGGTAGGAGAAGACTGATGTCCCAATTCAAGCTGTCAGGCAGAGAGAGCAAATTCTCTCTTACTCCACCTTTTGTTCCATTCAGGCCTCCAACAGATTGGATGAGGAGGACTAAAAACACTCGCCATCTGCTTTCCTCAGTCTACCAATTCAAATGCTAATCTCACTCAGAAACACCCTCACAAATACATCCAGAATAATGTTTCATCAAATATCTGGGAACCCCATGTCCCAGTCACATTGACACATAAAATTAATCATCACAAGTCCACCTCTGTCAACTTGTCACCCAAATACATCTCCTTAAGCCATACTTCACCTCAAAATAAAGGCAATAACAAGGTCATAATTTCACCAAACATGATATAACTATCCTGCATACAACTAAAAATGCACTAACCCCCTTCCCCAGAAGAGGCAGCAAAGTCTTTGAAATTTACTCGTCTCCTTGATGTCTTGTAACTGAAATACTATGATGGACAATTAACAATACTTAACTACAATATAAAGTCAATACGTCTGCTGTTACATGACAAAAGAATCAGAGAGAGTAAAAATCAAAGGTTTTTTTTGAGACAGAGTCTTGCTCTGTCACCCAGGCTGGAGTGCAGTGGTGCGATCTCGGCTCACTGCAAGCTCTGCCTCCTGGGTTCAAGCCATTCTCCTGCCTCAGCCTCCTGAGTAACTGGGACTACAGGTGCCCACCACCATGCCCAGCTAATTTTTTGTAGTTTTAGTAGGGATGGGGTTTCGCAGTGTTAGCCAGGATGGTCTCGATCTCCTGACCTCGTGATCCGCCCGCCCCGGCCTCCCAAAGTGAATCAAAGATATTTTCTTAATACATACAAATATAAATATATTTAAAACATATTCACATTCTAAACAAAATAAGGAGGACTATTCATAACAATTACAATCCTCTTTTTTTCTGTAACTGGTCACTTGTAGCTGACATTTGTAACTACCTTCTTCCACTAGTCATTCTATATTCCTTTTCCCTTCAGCAAGCACCTTACTTGGTCATGGTTCTTAACCTGGTAGAATGACCTAAATCTGCATTCCTGAAGGGTCTGAGCCATTAGTAGTCCTTCCTGCATTGGGTTGTTGTAGCTTTCCATTGATTATAATCACAAGCTATGGTAATACTCAGTGACACACAAAGGGACCTCTTAGAATTCAAGCATGTTCTTTCTTACCTCTATTGTGGAGTAGCAGTTGAATTTCTCCTCTGTAGAGAGGATTAGCCACCTCATCCAGCATGGTATTAACTCACTTCTTTGCCTATTGATTCAGAGGCATGAGAAGCTCAAAGGGGCCAGGTGACAGTCTTAACTTTCAGTTCATTTGAACAATTTTTGTGTCTTCTCATGAAAGCATTCTTCCCTTTGGAACTGAGACCCCTTGGTCATCAGAGCCTAGGGTCATGAGAATAGAAAGCAAAACTTTTGCTAGTGGGTCACTGAGGGGGATACTGAGCAGAGCCACTCCTATTTCCACCTTCGATCCCTGGACTCATGAATCCTAGCTATTGGAGAAACAGCACCATATATTGGACAGTGATTCAGAGCCTATTCAGCCTTGTAGAGAATCTTGCCCGTACCTTCTGAGGTGCTGCCACCTAGCTGGTGCTGTAACTGAGTCTTCAAAAGGACATTCCACTGTTCCATCAGGCCAGCTGCTTCAGAATGGTGGAGAACATGGTAAGACCAGTGAAGTCCACGAGCCTGGGCCCACTGCTGCACTTATTTTGCAGTGAAGTGAGGTCCTCAGTCTGAAGCAATGCTATGGGGAATACCATGATGGTGAATCAAGTTTTAAAGTTCTATTTTTCCAGCTCACTTACATCTCTTTGGCCAGGAAACCATGAACACAGAGAATGGTCACTAATCATAGACACGAACACTTGGAGGCAGTTGAAAAATCACCCAGTACTGGAAACTTCTTTACGACATCCCCAACATGAAACTCAGTCTATGCTTGGGCACATCCAAGCATAAGGTCCTCACTACCCCAGCTGCAGCTTCTGTTCTGCTTTTGTGAAGCACTAGTTATTTGACAGTATGTCCTTCCATTTCAAATTCTACTATTAGCTATGTATCAACAAAAGTCTCTGTGTTTATCTAAGTGTTCTTTAACCTATTAATTATAACTCAGGGCAATGAGTTCCATAAACTTACTACCTATTGTGCAAAGTAAGACTATTTAAATTTTTCCATTTCCTCATTAATTTATATCTAAAATTGCCTCTCCAGTTAATGTCTCTCAATGTATTTACCCTCTACTGTCAGGACTCTCAAAGCAGAATGAATGCTTTCATTCATCCAAAAAATAAAGAAGCAGTACTAGGACTGTAATATTAGGATAAAATATAGCAATATTAGAATCATTACTGTATATCTAGGTGCAGTGCCTCACACCTATAATCCCAGCACTCTGGGGGGCTGAGGCAGGCAGATCACTTGAGGTCAGGAATTTGAGACCAGCCTGGCCAACGTGATAAAACTCCATCTGTACTAAAAATACAAAAATCAGCCAGGTGTAGTGGCACATATCTGTAATTCCAGCTACTCAGGAGACTGAGACAAGAAAATCACTTGAGCCCAGGAGTTGGAGGTTACAGTGAGCCAAGATCATGCCACACACTCCAGCCTGGGTGACAGAGCGAGACTCCATCTCAAAAGAAAAAAATAGAATTATTGCTATATAATAAATTCTTAAACTATTATAAAAAAATCAAAACAACATATAATAGTGCAAACATAAAGCATAGTTACGATGCATATTGCACCTAACAATCTATTCTCACAGTGACAATACAAGTAGATCCTTGACAGAATTATGAAAATTATAAGGTGACAGAAATGTATTTTACAAATAACATAATAGCTTATACATGGTGCTGATCTAAAAAATACTACCAATTTAAGGTCTTAGATATTTGCATCATTGTGCGAATGGGTAAAATGTTTTATATCACAACTACTTTAATATTAGCAGGCTTACATCTTTAACACAAATTGAAAAATGGTGAATTTTTTTCTCTTTTTATTGTCATACTTTAAGTTCTGGGATACGTGTGCAGAACGTGTAGGTTAGTTACATAGGTATACACGTGCCATGGTGGTTTGCTGCACCCATCTACCCATCATCGACATTAGGTATTTCTCCTAATGCTCTCCCTCCCCTAGCCCCCCACACCCTGACAGGCCCTGGTGTGTGATGTTTCCCTCCCTGTGTCCATGTGTTCTCGCTGTTCAACTCCCACTTATGAGTGAGAATATGCAGTGTTTGGTTTTCTGTTCTTGTGTTAGTTTGCTGAGAATGATGGTTTCCAGCTTCATCTATGTCCCTGCAAAGACATGAACTCATCTTTTTTTATGTATAGCTGCATAGTATTCCACGGTGTATACGTGCCACATTCTCTTTGTCCAGTCTATCATTGATGAGCATTTGGGTTGGTTCCAAGTCTTTGCTATTGTGAATAGTGCTTCAATAAACATACACGTGCATGAGTCTTTATAGTAGAATGATTCATAATCCTTCGGGTATATAACCAGTAATGGGATTCCTGGGTCAAATGGTATTTCTGGTTCTAGATCCTCGAGGAATTGCCACACTGTCTTCCAAAATGGTTGAACTAATTTACACTCCCACCAACAGTGTAAAAGTGTTATTTCTCCACACCCTTTCCAGCATCTGTTTCCTGACACTTTAACAATCGCCATTCTAACTGGTGTGTGATGGTATCTCATTGTGGTTTTGATTTGCATTTCTCTGATGGCCAGTGATGAGATTTTTTCATGTTTATTGGCCACATAAATATCTTCTTATGAGAAGTGTCTGTTCATATCCTTCACTCACTTTTTGATTTTTTTTTCTTGAAAATTTATTTAAGTTCCTTATAGATTCTGGATATTAACCCTGTGTTAGATGGGTAGATTGCAAAAATTTTCTCCCATTCTGAAGGTTGCCTGTTCACTCTGATGGTAGCTTCTTTTGCAGTGCAGAAGCTCTTTAGTTTAATTAGATCCCATTTGTCAATTCTGGCCTTTGTTGCCACTGCTTTTTGTGTTTTAGTCGTGGAGTCTTTGCCCATGCCTATATCCTGAATGGTATTTCCTAGGTTTTCTTCCAGGGTTTTTATGTTTTTAGGTCTTATGTTTAAGTCTTTAATCAATCTTGAGTTTTTGTATAAGGTGTAAAGAAGGGGTCTAGTTTCAGTTTTCTGCATATGGCTAGCTAGTTTTCCCAGCACCATTTATTAAATAGGGAATCCTTTCCCCATTGCTTGTTTTTGTCAGGTTTGCAAAAGATCAGATGGTTGTAGATGTGTGGCATTATTTCTGAGGCCTCTGTTCCATTCCATTGGTCTATATATCTGTTTTGCTACCAGTACCGTGTTGTTTTGGCTATTATAGCCTTGTAGTATAGTTTGAAGTCAGGTAGCATGATGCCTCCAACTTTATTCTTTTGGCCTAGGATTGACTTGGCAATGCGGGCTCTTTTTCGGTTCCATATGAACTTTAAAGTAGTTTTTTCCAATTCTGTGAAGAAAGCCAATGGTAGCTTGATGGGGATAGCATTGAATCTATAAATTAAAAACTTAAAAGCATATAAAAAATAAACAAATCACAATTAAAAACTCAAAAGAATTACAATTCCTTATTAAAATACTTGGAATACAAGCTAATTGAACAAGCTGAATTAACATAACTAAATTACTTCAGTAAAAGGTCAGACATAAATGTCATGAGTTTTTATGTAGGAATAGCCCCAATCTATCTAAAGGCAACAGGAACCACGTATGACTTATTTATGAACACATTAAAGAATACATGAATGAACACTTCTTTCACTTTCTGACGGTCCAACTTGATTTTTTCTGTTGTTGTTTTGTTTTTGTTTTTGTTTGCTTTTTTGTTTTAAAGACAGAGTCTTGCTCTGTCACCCAGGCTGGAGTGCAGAGTCACAATCTCAGCTCACCGAAACCTCCGCCTTCTGGGTTCAAGCAATTCTCCTTTCTCCTGCCTCAGCCTCCCGAGTAGCTGGGATTATAGGAATCTGCCACCGCGGCCAGCTAATTTTTGTATTTTTAGTAGAAACAGGGTTTCACCATGTTGGCCAGGTTGGTCTCGAACTCCTGATCTCATGATCCACCACCTCAGCCTCCCAAAGTGCTAGGATTACAGGTGTGAGCCACTGCGCCCAGCCCCAACTTGATTTTTCAAATGTCCAAATTTAATACCTCTTTTGTTATTTAAGAAAAAAAATCAATTAAATTCAGAAGGTAAACATTTCCTGGCCACAGTAACAAATAATTTTAACTACAAATAAGTAACAAAATAAAACTCTTACATTTTGAAATTCAATAAAACACTTCTCTAAATGTTGGGGCAAAAATGCAAGTACATATATAAGAATATAATGACTGTAAGAAAAGCTAGGGGCCAAGTGTGGTGGCCAAGTGTAATTCCAACACTTTGAGAGGCAGAAGTAGGAGGATCACTTGAGGTCGGGAGTTCAAGACCAGTCTGGCAATGTAGCGAAACCCCTTCTCCACAAAAATAAAAATAAAAAATAAAAAATAATAATAAAATGGAAAAAAAAAGGAAAAGAAAGAAAAGAGAAGAAAAACTAGCCAGGCATGGTGGCAGGCACCCATAATCCCAATACTCAAGAGGCTGAGGTGGGAGAATTGCTTGAACCCGGGAAGCAGAGGTTGCAGTGTGCTGAGATCGCACACCTGCACTGCAGTCTGGGTGACAGAGTGAGACCCTGTCACAAAAAAATAATAATAATAAAAAAGAAAAGCAAAGCTAGGAAAGCTAGGAACTACATATGAAAAGACTTTAAAAACATACAGCCAACAATTCACTGTTGCTACAGTATCCTAAAGAAAAAATAGTCATGTTTGTATGTGATAATTTTCCTTCAAGAACAATTATTTCCCTCTGGTTTATAATACAC
The DNA here is from genome assembly GCF_000951035.1 of Colobus angolensis palliatus. Taxonomy (NCBI): domain Eukaryota; kingdom Metazoa; phylum Chordata; class Mammalia; order Primates; family Cercopithecidae; genus Colobus; species Colobus angolensis. Next base: position 4,123,589 of record NW_012114666.1, read on the forward strand.
TCTGGAAATAAAATAAATCTGTAATAATAAAGGACTAATTAAATAAATTATCCTGTATTTTTATAATACATTATTTTTAAATAGGGTATAATTCTATATTTGATACAATTAAAAAGGTTAAAGCAGCATGTATATGAGCATGATATAAAGTAGCATATCATATGAGGTAAGAAAACATATGTATATGTCTACATATAAATGCAATGAAAGAATGGCATGGGAATTGATAGATACTAAGAACATATGGGGTGAGTTTTTAGTTTTACCAAAGTTTTACGTGTATTCATTTTTATGTATATGCGGTATTAAATAGCTGGAAAAATGTGTTAAATATATCAACTTTTTTGTGATCCCTTAGGTGTATATCATGTTTTTCTAACATTCTGCATATTATTTTTCAGTAAAGTCTTCAAAATTATTCTCAATAGAAAGAGTGAGCCTTGTCATGTAATTAAATATAGTTTCTTACCCCTCTCAAAAAAAAACCTCACTGCATGGTAATTTTTCAGGGAATGTAAAAATTGTGAGTTAAGTTATGTAAATAAAGGGTGAGTCTTCTAACCAGGAGTTATTGAAATAAAATGAATAGCTCTCCATAATTACCTCTGAGACTCATTTTTTAAAGGACAAAATATGACAGACATATGTAATTTCATATCTTAACATATTTCTTTAAGAAAAAAAGTGTATTTTCTGCATAATTTAAGACACTTGTGCTGTAATCATGAAGTTTGCTTTTTATTTTTAAAGAAATCTCTCATCACCTTTAAATTTAAAATCATTTGTTGATAATGGAAGTACTTATTCCTGTCTTTCAGTGCCAGAGTCCCCAATGGCAGGATAAAAAAAGTTAACAATTAATAGCAACTTAGCACTCATATTCTCATGTTATAATAATTAGATTCAACATTTACACATATTTTTCAAAAATGCATTTATGCATAAAATTAACTTTGTTCAATTTTAATTATATGTTGCATTCTTTTTATACACAATTATTGAGGTATATGGTTCAGTTCCATAAATTAACACCTGAATACCATGACAAAAATTTAAAGTATCATTGAAAGGGACAAATGAGGGTTCACATGATCCAAAGAAAGAGAACCTCCTTCGGGCTTCATGAAGGTGGTCGTATATAACACGCATGGTGAATGACGACCAGAGTTTCCAAGGATAACGATAAACATGACCTGTTCCCACCCCAGTTCATCATCACCTCTTTTACACCAAAAGGTCGGCAGCGTGTGGTCACTGTTTCTTTTGCGCCGTTTTGGAGTGGACAGGGTGGATGTGATGAAGCCAGTAAGGTAAGGGCTTGCTCCTTCTTGTGTTGTGTTTTTTTGCCCTTGCAACTGAATATGAAATAGCTTCCAGGAGCTCTGGCTATAAGCTTGGAAGAGCCTGAGTGATTGTGATCACAAGGGGACAACACTTAGAATGTAAATTGGACTTCTGTTGTATTCTCACTGCTCAATTTGTTTTTTAGCAGTTTAATGGATGCATGTTAGAGACCTCCATTTTGTGTGCAATCAGATTCTCACCTTCAAATGCTGTAATTAACATCACTTAAAAATAACTTGAATAAAATATTGAAACCTCAAAAATAAAAATAATAAAGAGATGAGGACAAAGACGTGACATACAGATCCCAGGGTGGGTTAGTGAGTTGAGTAAAATGTATTCAGTCCACAGTAAGTTAGTACTTTTGCCTCATCCATGTGATTTGAAAAATATATATGTTGAATATACAAGAAAAGTTTAAATGAAGAATATGACTAAGACAGTATTTTCAACAACTTTAAAGAATTAACTCAGAGGCTATTTTACTCAGTCTTGTAGGTGATGGGGAGACATGATGGTTTTGTTTTAGCAGAAAAGAGACAATATACTATATGTAATTTCACTAGAAGGATATTTATTTTGCAATGTAGTAATAAAATATCAAGGAAAGAAAGCCTAAATTTAAAGTCGCCCATTGAATCATGACTCTATTATAGTGACTCTCCAGCTTTAGCGTGTGGATCAGAATCAGCTGAGACATTTGTCAAACCACAGATTGCTCAGATCCCTTCTCCATAGTACTAGATTCAGTAGGTCTGGGATAAAAGCGTGATAATCTGCGTTTCTGTAAGTTCCCAGGTGGTGCTGATGCCGCTAGTCTGGGGGGCCCCACCTGGAGAACCACTCATCTAGTAGCTTCGTAAGAGCTGGGGAACCACTGAACTAGCATGGTTCTTTAGGATAATGTTGATCTAGAAATGACAGTAAATCCAACAATGACTCAATTACGTGAGTTTATTTTTCTTCCTTAAAAGTTCCGGAGAAACATTTCCATGGCCAATGTAGTTGCTCAAGATTGTGACTAAAAATTGAGGTTTCGTCTCCATTTCAGGTGTGCATGGCATGTGGCTTATGGTTCCTCATGGTTTCAGAATGTGTGCTGTAACTCCAGGTATTGCATCCCTGTACCAGGCATTAACAGGGCAAATAATCAAGTGTTTTCTCCTAGACAGGCTTTTTGATTTTATTTAGGAAGGACTGTCTTTGCCAGGGATTTCTACCTATATCTCAATAACCAAAACTGTGCTACAGGATCTCCTCTCTCCAGCTCTAAAAGTGGTTGGATAGAAAGCAAAGCAAATTATCTGGCTGGCACATTATTTCCCCTGAACAAAAATCAGGATTCTGTTAATAAAGGAGTGGAGCGGTCATGGGCATTAGGTAGGCAGCTAGCAGGGTCTGCCCCACAGAAGCATCGAATGAGATTGCAGATGAGAGAGATTAGAGAAGAATGTGCAGATCTTGAAAACTGATTTCTATCTTCCACATCCTTCCAACCTCAGCTTAAGTACATTTCCTCCAAAAAGACTTACTTGACCTACAACTCTCCAATTAAACTAAAGGCTCTTATCAGTAGCCGTATGGCAACTGGCATCATTAATTACAGTTAATTCATTGAGGCATAGCATTCAGAACAGCCAGGGAAGATGGGGCTCCCTCTTATAGACAGCAGCAGATCTGGCCTTATGTAGACTGCTTTCCCAGGGGTGAACTACTTTGGGAAAGGCTCCTGGTGAGAGTGTTGGAGCCTGAGAGAGAAGTGGTAGAGAGGCTCAAGGGCTGGGTACAAAGGAAAAGCATAAGACAGATGCTCTGCCCATGAGTAACTTTCATCCATTTTTCTCAGAAATATTGCAGCCATCAATAAAGAATGTGTTGCTATTTAAAAAGAGCAATCACAACATTTTTTTAAGAAAAGAGATTTTGAGTTAAAAATATGATGTGGAAATAAACAATTCTGAGACTGAGACATAAAAAAGAGTAGAGTTCAGAGCCACATTAATGAGCTAGAAAAAACTAGATAAAGTTGAACAAGTTTTCTTCATGAGAGAACTAAGAGGAAAAAAGATCAAAATAAAAGAGAAAAGCTTAAAACATGAATAAAAAGATCCAAGAGGTCCAGAATTCAACTAATAAGAGTCAGAAAAAGAGCAGAGAACTGAAATAATGAGGGATAGAATATAATCAAAAAATAATAGAATAAAATCCTTAGATGAAGAAAAATGTGGTATAAGCCCTTAGCCTGAAAGGACAATTTAAAGTATTAAGTAGAAAGAAATATATAATACACTCAGAATGGCAATGAAGAAGATGATTATAAAACATTTACTGGAAAGAGAAAACACCACAAAACAAAATCGCAAACAAAAACAAAACAAAACAAAAAAAATTCTACCTCTCAAGGCTGAGTTCAATCCTCAATGTTCTGAGGGGAAAAGATGTCGAACTCAGAAATCTGTAATTAGCCAAATTGATTGTAGAATTTTATAACCAATCAAATTACCAATCAAGGTCAGACAGTAATACTCTTGGGGTGGAAGTTAGAAGTGAAGGTGCTAACTACAGATTTTTAAAAAGTTTTTCTCTGGGAAATTACATAGGAAGAGATGACAGGGTGAAAACAAGCTCATATTTGATTGAATAAAAGATTTTTCGCAGAAAGAGAAATTGACAACATGAGGTACAGCATGGTCCAGTGGAAAATCTGAATCTAGCTATAGATTTTGTGAAATGTGCATTGAAATCCTGACTCCACCACTTATTAGCCAGGTGAATTTAGGGAAGATACCTTTTTAGCCTCACTTTACTAATCTGTGAAATGGAACTGATAGTGTATAATATTTAAGGATGCTGAGAGAAAAGTCAATAATGCATGTAAAAATTCTGGTAACACACAGTCCCTGACCTTCAAATTATACTGGATATTTTATGATTTTCAAAATTAATGCGGAACTTATTACTATATTATCTCATTCTTGCACAATGAGCATGTTTCCTTCCCAAACACAGACCTTCCTATTTAGACACAGCAGCTACTGAAGTTCACACCTGACCTGGAATAATCATCGCCACTTATTCACCACGAAGCTGGCAGCATGTATGCCACCAAATACTAATGAGAAGAGAATCAGGCTTGTGGCTGTCTCCAAGAGCACTTGGGATGGAAAATTAATCTTGGAGCACACATCAGAGTGAAAGGATCTTGCACAGCAGCGTGTGGCACTAACCACTCTGGGAAAACTCTGTACTTTCTACTTATCAGAGATGACAAATGAGCCTGGCATGAAATATGTCTGTCAGACTTTTAGCAGCTCGACATTGAGCACCCAACTCTGAAATGTGATAATTATCGATCAATGTTGAACACAATCTGGAGTCCCAGAAACAGACTGCCATTTGCAGATTAAAGTCGACATAAGAAATTCATGAATGTGAGTTTTTGGTGCATACACAAAACATGCATATGTCCTTTGCTTAAAAGATGCATCCAGGGGCTTCAAATTCAGAGGTACAACTAAGAGGGCTTCAGGCATTCAGAAGGAAGGACTCTATGCCTCTTCCCTGGAGGGCAAAAAAAAAAAAACAACAACTTCCAATACTCTTTAAAGGATGTTTGTTTATTTACATGAACTACAATGGGAAAATTACATGAAAACAACAATAATAGCAACCATTCATTGAGCGTTCACTGTATGCAAAATGCCCTATTAATCTATTTTTCACATTTAATCCTCCCAGCAATTCTATGAGGTAGAAATGTCTATCTTCATTTGGTAAAAGAGCAAACCAGCCAAGGACAGAATAAGGAACCAAGGAAGGAGTAAGGACTCTGGCTACAGACGGTAGACTTGAACCTGGATATGTCTGACTCTCAGCTTTTGGTCCTAATCACTGCATTATGTGACTTTATTAAGGTATCTTCTACAACACAAAGCTATTTTTCCCCATGGTAATAACTAAACACAAAAGACAGAACATAGTGATTTCCCTGGCCCATAAACACTTAATTTTAGTAATATAAATAATCTAAAGTAATTTAAATGTTTCGTCTTTTGAAAAGCTGTTTAATATGCTATTATATGCCATTAAATGGGTACAAAATATATTATTCAGGTCCAGGGATACAGCTTAAAATAAAAACGTACCTTAGAGACACTAGCTCTCAGATGAGACTTCATTTGGAAACACACTGGGAGTCTACTTGAAAGGCACTGCAATTCTGTAGCCGGTATAACCATTCTTGGAGTTAGAGTGATGTGTCAGTCCTTTTCCATTGACTGTTGTATCTAGTATTCATATCCCAGCATTCTTTTTATTATAATTATTATTATTATTATTATTATTATTATTTTGAGATGGTGTCTCGCTCTGTCACCCAGGCTGGAGTGCAGTGGTGCCATTTCGGCTCACTGCCACCTCTACTTACTGGGTTCAAGGGATTCTCCTGCCTCAGCCTCCTGAGTAGCTGGGATTACAGGCATGCACCACCACGTCCAGCTAATTTTTGTATTTTTGGTAGAGATGGGGTTTCACCATGTTGGTCAGGCTGGTCTTGAACTCCTGACCTCATGATCTGCCTGCCTCGGCCTCCCAAAGTGCTGGGATTACAGGCGTGAGTCACTGCACCCAGCCACATCACAACATTTCTAACCAATAAAAAGCCACAGCACCGTTGTCCCCACTCCATTTGATCCACATTGGGATAATGCATGAAGCTTAAAGAATACTAATACCTGAATCCCACCTCTAGATATTCTGATATGATTGGTCTGAAATGAGACATAGAAATTAGCACAGTTTTGAAGCTCTCCCAAGAGATTGCAACGTGCGTCTTATATTGACACAGATATTAAATGAAATGAAAGGAATTAGGATAAAATGTAGATAATGGGTAAAATAGAGGAAAATAGCCTTGCTGCTTGCTCTCTTTCGAGGTTAGGATGAGATTTGTAAAATATTAACCACTTACTTTTCCCTAGCATTTTTCTTCACCTCTCCTGCCCTCCCAGCTTCAGTGTGCTTTTACAACTACAAATGGCTGCCCTTGTGTCTCTTTCTGAAAACTGCTCTTGCTTTCTGGAACCACTTGGTCCTCTAAAGCAGAGAATGAGAAATGTTTTCTGTCCCTCCAGGGGCAGCCTTTAGCCAGTGACTGACTGGTGCAAAACTCTGGAAGCCCAGTGTCTTTGCCCAAGGCTGGGATGACTCTGAGGCAGAGTTCACAATCCCCAACCCCTTGCAAGATCAGGCTGAGGACACCTCTGTGGGATTAGACCCCCTCCAGTTGCTGTTCTGATTTCCTCACTTCCTTACCAGTTTCTCCCGGGAACATCTCCTCTAAGTGACTTTCTCATGGATCTTCATCTCAGGATCTGCTTCTAAGGAATTTGACCTGAGAGAAAACCACAGTTCTGTCTCATGCAAACCTCTTTCTTCAGTTAGTCCTATTTCCTCATGCTACAACATTTCCCTTTCAGAGATCAAGCTCTTTGGGACCCTTTCAAACCTGCTCTGTAATCATTACCCTGGTTTCTTCCCTCATTAATCCCTGCCTCACACTTTTTAGGTTCCAGCAACAGCAGACTACAGTTCCCGAAGACAGTGAATATTTCACATGTCCACGTTGCTCCTCATACTGATTCCTCTGTCTGGAGTGTCCCCCTTTCTCTCTCCCACCTGAAAATCACCATTTTGAACTGTAAAACACAACCTTCTCAAGAAGGTTTCTTGAGTTCGCTAAATCATCAAACTCCCACCCCTCAAAATAACTCTCCCAGTTTTACAGATTATAATCCTTCCACCTCTATGCTCCGATTCTTCCACCTCTGTACTCTAATCACTTTGTAAATACATAGTTCTACTTGGGTATCTAGTATAATTGATTTTAATTCATTTACCTGCCTTTGCTGTTGGATAGGAAATTCTCCCCTGACAGAGTGTACTTGCTCTTATGGTCCATCGTGCATAGCAAGTAATCAATATCATTGGAAACAAGTTGTGCTGTTTTTCTCTTCAATAATGTTTTCCATCATCGTCCAACCTGACCAAATCTTAATAATCAGCCTTAAGTACACTCCAGTGATATAAATATCTGTTGCTAAACATTCAAATATATGCAGATGTTTCTTTTCTCTATTAATTTTAAAATTCTGGAATTCTTGTTATCTGTGACTCTCTTTTTGCCATTTCCTCATATGATTGTCCACGTCACCCCATAACAGTTTTGTGCAATTTGTTCGCATCTATTTTTAGTGCCCCCTCAAGATCGAGAACTGTCATCTTCTTTGTTCCTTCTTAACTGCACTTAATAAGTATGCATTGACGCTGGGCGCAGTGGCTCACGCCTGTAATCCCAGCACTTTGGGAGGCCGAGGCAGGTGGATCACCTGAGGTTGGGAGTTGGAGACCAGCCTGACCAACATAGAGAAACCCTGTCTCTACTAAACATACAAAATTAGCCAGGCGTTGTGGTGCATGCCTGTAAATCCAGCTACTTGGGAGGCTGAGGCAGGAGAATTGCTTGAACCCGGGACGCGGAGGTTGCAGTGGGCCAGTATCACACCACTGCACTCCAGCCTAAGTGACAGAGCGAGACGCCATCTCAAAAATAAATAAATAAATATGCACTGAATGAGCGAATGAATGAATAAAACAGATGAACAAATGCAACTTGTTTTCCTGATAATGTCACAGTTCTCTGAATATTCACTTATTACTTCCATGTTTTGTCCTCAGGAGGGAATACTTTATTATAGAAGCTCAATAAATATTTGTTGAATTGAATTATTAAGTGTTTTAACAGTCAATTTCCACATGAGTTAATTCCATACTCCCTTATTTTATAGGAAGCGGAATGTAAATTACGAAGATCTGTCTAGAAATTCAAAACGCTTCAGCGAAAAACTGAAGATTACAGATCATGGCTTTTGATTCATGACCAAGAATTTACTCCAAAAAGTCATTCAGCCTCTTTAAATTCTATATAGTCAGCTCCCCATTATACTGCATAATATTAACCTAATGTATTATTCATAAGCACCTTGATTTACTGCTCTTCATTGATTTCCAGCTGGTTATCATATTGCCAACATCAAGGCTAGCCCTGAAGAGCTTGCATACAGAAACGATATAAGGGCATTTGAGCTTATGTCCTCAAAATAAGTAATATATGGAACACCTACTATGTGCTAGGCATTGTGCTGGGTGGTTTATTTACATAAGCTCATTTCATTGTCAGCAAGCTTTTGAGAAAAGATTCTACTATTAAAGTGTACGTAATTAGGTAACTAGATCCAATAGGAACAAGACAGTATTGATCTTGTCCACTACTCTATTTCTAGGCCTGAAGTACTGCATGTTGGATAGCAAGTGCTCAATAAATATGCACTGAATGAATGAAATTAACAGAGGTTGTGAAGTTAGTAATGCAGAAGCTGGAATGTGAACCAAAGCTCCTTTCTTTTCCTTACGTGTCCTTCTACTGTTTTGCACCTCAAGGTACGCTGATTCTTGGACCAGCGTAAACAGCATCCCCAGGGGAATTATTAGAAACAGAGGATCCTGGGCCCCACTCCAGAACTACTGAATCAACATCTGCATTTAACAGAAATCCCAAATGATTCTCGTGCACACTGAAGCGCAAGAAGCGCTATTTGGGGACCTGTTTGTAGTGTACATCCAAATTCTGCAATAATTTTTCTCATTACAATTGACATTTTTCTCTCATTCAATGAAAGTGAAAATCAAGAATTATATTGCTGACTATCAAAAAGTTATATGATCGGCCGGGCGTGGTGGCTCACTCCTGTAATCCTAGCACTTTGGGAGGCTGAGGCGGGAGGATCAGGAGGTCAGGAGATCGAGACCATCCGGGCTAACCCGGTGAAACCCCGTCTCTACTAAAAATACAAAACCTAGCCGGGTGTGGTGGTGAGTGCCTGTAGTCCCAGCTACTCAGGAGGCTGAGGCAGGAGAATGGCGTGAACACAGGAGGTGGAGCTTGCAGTGAGCCGAGATCGCACCACTGCACTCCAGCCTGGGCAACAGAGCTAGACTCAAATAAATAAATAAACAAATAAATAGTTATATGATCAATGTAACAGCTAGTTTTGGGGCACTCCCACTGTGCTACACACTGTATCGGGAACCAGAGGTAAAAATACCAATAAGGGCACATTCTTCCCTTAAGGATCTCAAAGGTTAGTGCAAGAATTGGGAACCCATGGAATGGCTCCCCATATCACCTGCAACCAGCCTTGTCATTACGTAAGCTGCATTTTGCATTGTGTGTGTGTTTGAATGTGAAAAAAATGCAGATTTTTCAGGTATAAAAATCCCTTTGCCAGGATTTACAAATGTAACTGTAACTCGCTTCTTTAGTATCAGAAATAAAAATAGGAACGGGCCACTATTGTTGGCATAAATTAAAATAACTTAACATTTGGACTTGATTCTAGTATAACAAATATGTATAACATATATACATACATATATTTTACATATGCAAATTTATATGTACAGATATATTATGTATTTATATAAAGCATGTAATATATGTTTATATGTATCTAAATATACATACATTTAGAATGATAATTACTAATTGTCATGGTAATGAAATAAGTTAGTAAAAGGGCTTCAAATAGTGCTTGACACATACATAGACTCTCAATAAGTATTAGATATTATTGCTGTTATGTTATTCATAAGTACTAACAGCTAAATATATGCTCATATATATAGCATAATACATATTCTTGCATTGATGTTTGTATTATAAATATATGTCTGAACATTTACCTATATTACCTATATACATACACATATGTGTATATGCTATATATACACATGCATATACACATACATGTACACACATGCATATATGCAGACACACAGACATACACCCAATAACAGTCTTAACCAAGCAATAGAAATCACTTCAATTTCTATTTTTTTGCTCAATTTTTGCACATTTCATGGTAGCCGGCTCACTGGTTCTTCAGTAGCTCTTACTTGCAGTTTTCAAACTTTCAGAATCCATCAAAAAAGTTATCTTCAGGGTTAGGGTCCACATAACTGTAATTTTCAATGGGCTCTGAGAATATGTATTTTTAAACTGAACTCAGGTGACTGTCACATTCAGCTACATTTGGGAACAATTGCTGTAGACTCACCCTTCTCAAATTTTAACATCCCTGCAAATTAGCTAGCAACACTATTAAAATTCAGCTTCAGGTTCAGAAAATCTGAGCTTTGCCCAGATTCCTAACAAGCTGATGCTGGTGTTGCTGATCTGTACAACAAACTTTGAGTCGTAAGACCCTGTATCATTTGTTTTAACATAATTTTCAGTAAATTCTATGGCTCCAATTTTAGTGCCCTGTAAACCTAGAAACAACACACATCGTCAGTTTGAGGATCAAATCACTTTTTAGGATAGAAGTATTCTGGGCTCACTGGAGCAGTTGGATATTTTTTTGTTTCAGTGGGTACTTCATATGAACCAAATGAAAACAGGTTACGCATTCCAGGCAGGAGGACTGTTCCATGTCTTTCATACCAAGTTCCCTTTGTAGCCTGCCAGCATGGTTACTTGATAGAACACAAAATGATAATCTAAATGTTAACAAGTTGTCATTAAAGAATGATAGCCATTTTCAAAGTACAAGTAATCCTGGACATCCTATAAAGGGGTGATGGAAGACACGATATTTTATTTATCCCAAGACTTCATTAACAATTCTTATTTAAGGCAGCTGGGACTCTAGCACCTTATCTGAAAAGCTTTGCCAGGGACTGGTGTAGTAATTAGTTAAACCTAAAAACTGTGAGGATATCGTGGCAACAGGTGAGTTGGGTGTGAAGTAAAAAATACCTTTTGAGTAGAATCGTGCAAAATTTATTTTACCAACTGCACACAGACATCACATTACTGCTGGAGGCATGCTGACATAGGAAGCTACATGCTCATTGTACGGAGGTAAGAGAAGCGGGGTTCAGGAAAGAGATCTAGTTTGCAAAATGTGCTGCCAACATTTCCAATAATTACATAATAACAATTATTATAATAACAGAAAAAGCTACTGTATTAGTCCATTTTCATACTGCTATAAAGAACTACCTGAGACTGGGTAATTTACTCACAGTTCAGCATGGCTGGGGAGACCTCAGGAAACTTACAATTATGGCAGAAGGGGAATCAAGACAGGTTCTTCACAAGGCAGCAGGAAGGAGAAGTGCTGAGCAAAGTATGAAGTGCCCCTTATAAAACCATCAGATGTCGGGAGAACTCACTCACTATCATGAGAACAGCATGGGGGAAGCTGCCCCTGTGATTCAATTACCTCCACCTGCTCTCTCCCTTGACACATGGAGATTAAGGGCACTATGAAGATTACAATTCAAGATGAGATTTGGGTGGGGATGCAAAGCCTACCTTTATCAGCAACAATCACCAGATTTGAAATAATCCATATGAATTTTAAAGTAGATTTTTCCAATTTTGTGAATAATGTCAGTGGCAGTTTAATGGGAATAGCATTGAATCTATAAATTACTTCGGGCAATATGACCATTTTCATGATACTGATTCTTTCCATGAGCATGGAATGTTTTTGCATCTGCTTGTGTCCTCTCTGATTTTCCTGAGCAGTGGTTTGCAGTTCTCCTTGCAGAGGTCCTTCACTTTCCTTGTTAGCTGTATTCCTAGATATTTTATTCTCTTTGTAGCACTGTGAATGGGAGCTCATTCATGATTTGGCTCTCTGCTTACTTATTGTTGGTATATATTAACACTTGTGATTTTTGCATGTTGATTTTATATCCTGAGACTTTGCTGAAGTTGTTTATTGGCTTAAGATGCTTTGGGCTGAGAAAATGATGTTTTCTAGGTATAAGATCATGTCATCAGCAAATGGAGACACTTTGACTTCCTCTCTTATTTGAATGCCTTTGTTTCGTTCTCTTACCTGATTTCCCTGGCCAGAACTTCCAATACTATGTTGAATATGAGTGGTGAGAGAGGGCATCCTTATCTTGTGCCAGTTTCCAAGGGGAATGCTTCCAGCCCATTCAATATGATATTGGCTGTGGGTTTGTCATAAATGGCTCTTATTATTTTGAGATACCATCTCAGAAAGGTAATTATTAAAAAGTCAAGAAACAGCAGATGCCAGCAAGGCTATGGAGAAATAGGAACACTTCTACAGTGTCGGTAGGAATATAAATTAATTCAACCATTGTGGCAGACAGTGTGGCGAAACCTCAGAGACAAAACCAGAAATTACATTTGACCCAGCAATCCCATTACTTTGTATACACCCAAAGGAATATAAATCAATTATAAAGATACATGCACTTGTGTGTTCACTGCAGCACTATTCACAATAGCAAAGACATGCAATCCACCCAAATGCCCATTAGCGATAGACTAGTTAAAGAAAATGTGGTACACACACACCATAGAATACTGTGCAGCCATCAAAAGGAATGAGATCATGTCCTTTGCAGGGACATAGATGAAGCTGGAAGCCATTATCCTCAGCAAACTAACACAGGAATAGAAAACTAAACACTACATGTTCTCACTTATAAGTGGGAGTTTAACAATGAGAACACATGGACACAGGGAGGGGAACAACACATAATGAGGTCTGTCAGGGTGGTGGGGGAGGGAGAGCATCAGGAAAAATAGCTAATGCATGTGGGTTTTAATACCTAGGTGATGGTTTGACAGGTGCAGGAAATGACCATGGCACATGTCTACCTACGCAGCAAATCTGCAAGTCCTGCACATGTATCCTGGAACTTAAAATTAAAGTAAAAGAAAAACAATAGACAAGGAAAAATAAAGAAATAATCCAACTATTTCCAAGTAATTTAACTTACTCTCAAAATGAAGCTCAAGAATATATACAGAAGTGTGAAAATATGGACCATCCAACAAGGTAAATTTCATAATATCTAGCATATAAGATGACTGGACCTGCAAAAAATCAGAAAAAGCTGACCCATAATTAGAAGTAAATTAATCAGTTCTCCCCAAATCAACCTAGAGGTGATACCAATGTTTAGAATTCATATCCCAACTGTATTCATCTGAAAAATTATGCATATGAAAGATTTTTTGAAGATCCAGGCTAAATCTGTAAGACAAAACTACAATATTTGAGATGAAAAAGACAATGCATTAGGTTAGGAGTTTAAGCATTGCAGAAGAAAAAAATAACGAATTTGAAGACCTATATATAGAGATGTACGTGAAATAAAATACAGAAAGAAAGATTTATAAAAACTGAAAGTACACTAGAGAGCTGTGGAACAATGTAGAGAAAGGGGAAAAATAAGTACTTGAAAATCTAATGGCTAAAAATTACACAAATTCAATGAAAACAAGAGACCCCCAGATCAAAGCATCTCAATGAATCCCAAACACAAGAAACATGAGAAAATTGCCCAAGAGGATATCATAATTAAATATCTGAAAACTGATGATAAAGAAAAAAATTTCTAAGTAGACAGAGAGAAAAAGAAATATTTGATACAGAGAAGCAAAGATAATGTTAATAGCAGGTTTGTCATTAGGAACAAGGCAGGAGAGAAGACTGTGGAGTCACATCTTTAAAGCAATAGGGCAGGGGAGGACAGTTAGCCTTAAATTCTATATTGAGGAAAATGTCTTTCATAAAAAAGGTGGAATAAAAACATTTTTGGACATACAAGAGCTGAGTTTTCAGATGTGTACTACAAAGGATAAATGTTTTTCAGACAGAAAAAAAAAATATGCCAGCTGGAAGTGAAAAAAATGAAGAACACTAGAGATGGTAACTATATAGGTAAATAAATCAGATTCTTATCATTTATTTTTATTTTTATTTTTTTAGATGGAGTCTCACTCTGTCACCCAGGCTGGAGTGCAATGACATGATCTCAGCTCACTGCAACCTCCATCTCCTGGGTTCAAGCGATTCTCCTGTCTCAGCCTCCTAAGTAGCTGGGACTACAGGCATATGCCACCACAACCGGCTAATTTTTGTATTTTTAGTAGAGTCAGGCTTGTCTCGAACTTCTGACCTCAGGTGATCCATCCACCTTGACCTCCCAAAATGCTGGGATTATAGGCATGAGCCACCCTCATTTAAATTTATTTAAACAATAATTAACTGTTTAAACAAAAATAATACCAATATATTATGGTATATATAAAGCATATGTAAGTAAAATGTATACAATTACATTAAGGAAAGGAGAACAAAAATGAAAGTATATTACTACACAGTTTCTATACATGATGTAGGATATTATCTGAAGATGGACTAAGTTAAAATTAAATATGATATATTCTTAAAAAATGACCAAATAATAAACCAAAAGTTATAATAATCTAACATGATATATGAAATAGAATAAAATCTTCATCTTGTAAAAAGTAATCCATGGATTTTAAAAGGTTATAGAATGGATCAATATACAAAAATCGACTGTATTCTACTACGAAATCTACTGTATTTCTACATACTAGCAATGAACAATCAGAAACTGATACCTTAAAATAACATTTGCAATACCCTAAAATATATATTACTTAGAGAATAAGCCTGACAAACAAAAATGGGTAAAGCCTGTACACTGAAAACTACAAAACATTGCTGAGATAATTTTTAAAAGACAGGCAGAGTAAACCACATGTAGGCACATTATAATCCAGTTGCTGTAAACCAAAGCTACAGAGAACATTTTCAATCCAGCAAGAGAAAACACACATTGCCTATAGAGAAACAATGATAAAAAAAACATGATCCACTTTTCAGTAGAAACCAATGAGAGGCAGAGAAAATGAAAAGACATGTTTAAAGTTCTGAAATAAAAAAGATAAGAAATCATCTCAGATTTATATACCTTCCGAAAGTATACTTCAAAAAATAGGTATGAAATAAGGGATTTTTAGGTAGGAAAGCAATAGAGTCCATCCTGAGCGCATTTGCACTACAAGAATGCCAAAGGAAATTATTCAGACTAAAGGAAAGTGAACCCAAATAAAAGGTTGAATCTGGAGGAGAGGGGGAAAAAAAACCTATTGAAAAATTTGGTAAATATAAAATGTTTTTCTTCTTCTTATAATTTCATTAAAGACAATTACCTATTTAGAGCAAGAAAAAATAACATCATCATAAGATAGGCCTTATAAATAGAAGTAAAGATATAGTAATAATAGCACAAAGAAAGGGGTCATGGGTAAACGGGATTGTGTTGCTAGAATGTTATTACAGTGGTAAGCACTAAGCATCAAGTGTGCAGAATGAAGTGTTATACTACCGATGTTAAATTGACTTTTACAAGAATGCATAGTCTTAGTCCTAGAACAAGTAATAAAAAATAAATAAAAATAAAAGAAGGTAGAGGTAAAAAGTTAAAAAAAAAAAGCAATACAGGATGGGGAGGGCCAAGAAGCAGCCAGTGTGCATCACTGTCACGGAGAGGGGAAAGAGTAGCTGAAAAACACTGGCTCTTCAACTGGACCATCCACATGGACACACTGGAATTCATCAAGGAAACAACGCAGCTCACGGAGAAGTACAGGACCAAGACAGGCTGAACATGCACCCGGGGTAGAGGCACGGAGACAGGGAAGGTCCCCCAACTGCAGGAAATGGTGAGTGATTGAGAGTGAGTCCCGGAGACCCACATTTCTGCTATGGACCTTTGGAACCCTGGGCTCAGGAGATGCCCTGTGAACGCCCCCGTGGGGCTGCCCGACTGACCTGCAGAGCCAAATGGAGTCTCGGCAGAGGTGCCACTCAGGCACACACGAAGTGCCAAGGGCTTTGGATCCCCAGGCATCTTGGCATCCGCAGCTGCAACTCTGGCAACAGGGAAAGTCAGGGTCCCTCACCTACCCCCAGAAAAGCAGCCAAATCCACAGGGCTGAGCAGCCACAGGCTGTACCTCGCAGGACAAGGCCCACTGGTGTGGGGCTCCAGCATGGCCACACCAGCCCTGCCTGGGCTCTTGGGCCTGTCGGACCTCTGCACTTCCCTAGGATGGAGCTCCCAGAGGGAGAGGCAGGCTGCTCGTTTTGCTGCCCTGCAGCCCTCACTACTGTTGCCCTCAGCTCTGTAGGGTGCATGGTGGTGAG
Organism: Colobus angolensis palliatus; assembly: GCF_000951035.1. Classification (NCBI taxonomy): domain Eukaryota; kingdom Metazoa; phylum Chordata; class Mammalia; order Primates; family Cercopithecidae; genus Colobus; species Colobus angolensis. The sequence continues at coordinate 4,140,066 of NW_012114666.1, forward strand.
AGACTGGTGTGGACCCTCAGCACAGCTCAGCTGCCCTGCAGAATAGCAGCCAGACTATTTTCCACATGGGTCTCTATTCCTGCTTCTCCTCACTGGACAAGGCCTCTCCACCTGGGATTCCACCACAACTACCCTTTCCCCATGTGAACACTTCCATAGGAGGTGGCTCTGCATTTCTTTGAGGAGGAAATCCCAGAGACAACCTACAGCCCCTCTGCCATTGCAGCTGCAGTGGTACCACCCCAAGTACCTTTGGGCTGGGGAAGGAATAAAGGGCCTGGTCACTACTCTGGCACCTCCAGCACACCACAGCCACCATGCAGAGAAGAGCGTAGTCTCTCCTCCCTGTGGGCTCCCACCCCTCACTCTCCACCAGGCAGGACCCCTAGCACAGGACTGCAGATCAGCAGTACCACTCCCAGCTGAGCACACCCAGTGGTGGCGGCTCTGTGTTCCCCCTGGGAGGGGCTCCCAGAGGCAACTGACAGCTCCTCTGCTACTACCACAGTAGTACTTCTGCTTCTGCAGCCCTTGGTCTGGGGAAGAAACAAAGAGCCTAAGGGCTTCATTCATGCTTCCAGTCCACTATAGTCACCATAAGGAGAGGAGCCCAATCTCTCCTCCCCATGGGCACTTAACTGCCTACTGTTGACCAAGCACAGTCCCCCGTTTGGGGAAGCAGCACAGCCAGCTCACCCCCTGGCTGAACAATCCCAGTAGCAGAGGCTCCACATTTCTCTGAGGTGGAGCTCCCAGACACCCTCTACCACTGCCTCTGCTGCCCTCAGACTGGGAAAGGAGCAAAGATCCTGAGTGCTGTAACCACACCTTCAGTGAGATGCCATTGCCCTAAGGAGAAAAGACCAGTCTGTCTCCCCCACAAGCCTCCTACCCCACCTGCTTGTCACTAGGCAGGGCACCCCTGGGCCCACAGTGCAGCCACCCCACCCCAGGCCAGTCACACTGATTGACAGCGACTCTGCAGCTCTCTGAGGTGGAGCTCCAAGAGACATGTAAAAGGCTCTCCACCACAATCAGTGCCAAGATCCCTTGCCATGCTGTCTCTGAGTTGGGGAGAGAACATAAAGCCTGAGCTCACCCCAGAGCTGCAGTAGGCAGCCCGGGAGTGCCAAGCCGAGATCTGCAGCCAGCACACAAGTTGGAAAGGAGCCCGCGCTTTCAGAGCACTGCGAGAGAGCACAGCTGTAACTGTGAGGAAACACAGAGAAGCCACGTGGTTGAGCAAGAGCCTACCTAGGGACCAATAAGCTTTAAGAGCCATCTACTGAATCATATCCCAACTCCAACATTAAAAATACTTTGCTGACATAACCCCCCTGTAAAGCTAAGGGTAAGAATTTGGCTACAATTAAAGACCCCACACAAAGCCCCAGCCCTCTGAAAACATCCAGAAAAGAAGTCTACTGACTATACTCAAATTACACTGCAGTTAAAGGAACACCAGATTAAGAAAGAATCGGCACAAGAACTCTGGCAACCCAAAAAGCCAGAGTATCTTCTTTCATCCAAATGACCACACTAGTTTCTCATCAAGGGTCCTTAACCAAGCTGAAATGGCTGAAATGACAGAAATAGAATTTAGAATAGGGACAAAAAAGAAAGTCATTGATATTCAAGAAAAATTGGAAATCCAATCCAAGGAATCTAAGGATTATAGTAAAACAATCCCAGAGATAAAAGATAAACTGTCCATTATAAGAAAGAACCAAAGCAATCTGACACAGCTGAAAAACACACTACGAGAATTTCATAATGCAAGCACGAGTAATAACAGCAGAATAGACCAAGCTGAAGAAAGAATCTCAGAGCTCAAAGATTGGCTCTCTGAACTAACTCAGTCAGACAAAAAGAAAAATCAGTGAAAAAGAATAAACAAAACCTCTGAGAAATATGAGATTATGTAAAGAGACAAAATCTATGACTCACTAGTATTCCTGCAAGAGATGCAGATAAAGGCAGCAACTTGGAAAACATATTTCTGAATATCATCCATGTAAATTTCCCCAACCTCACCAGAAACTCAATGTTTAAACTCAGGAAATGAAGATAACCCTTGTGAGATACAACTTAACAAGACCATCCCCCAAACACATAATCGATCAGATTCTCCAAGGCTGAAATGGAAGAAGAAAATGTTAACGCAGCTAGAGAGAATGGGCACAACTCAAAGGTAACCCCATCAGGCTAACAGTGAATTTGAATGCTTCAGCAAAAACTCTACAAGCTAGAAGAGATTAGGCGGATATATTTATAATTCTTAACAGAATTTTCAGCCAAGAATTTCATATCCAGCCAAACTAAGCTTCATAAGTGAAGAAGAAATAAGATTCTCTTCAGACAAGCAAATGCTGAGGGAATTTATTACTACCATACCTTCCTTACAAGAAGTCCTGAAAGGAAGACTAAATATGGATAGGAAAGACCATTACCAGCCACTACAAAAACACACTTAAGTACATACACCATTGATTCCATAAAGCAACCACACAAACAAGTCTGCATAATAACCAGCTAACAATATGACAGGATCAAATCCACACATATCAATATTAACCCTGGATGTAAATGAGCTAAATATCCCAGTTAAAAGGCACAGAATGACAGCTGGATAAAGAGGCAAGACCGAACAATGGCATGCTGTCTTCAAGAGACACATCTTACATGCAATGACACCAATAGGCTAAAAGAATGGAGAAAATTCTATCAAGCAAATTGAAAACAGAAAAAAGCAGGAGTTTCTGTGTTAATTTCAGAAGCAGCAGATATTAAAACAACAAAGATCACAAAAGACAAACAAGGGCACTACATAATGATAAAGGGTTTAATTCAACAAGAAGATCTAACTATCCTTAATATATATGCATCCAATACTAGAGCATACAGATTCATAACACAAATTCTTAGAGACCTACAAAGAGGCTTTGATAATCACACAATAAAAATGGGAGACTTCAACATCCCACTGAAAGTATTAGATCATCAAGGCAGAAAATTAACAAACGTATTCAGGACCTGAATTCAACACTTGACCAAATGGACCTAGTAGACATCTACAGAACCCTCTACCCAAAAATGACAGAATATAAATTCTTCTTATCACTACATGACACATACTGTAAAACCAAACATACAATTGGATATAAAACAATCCTCAGCAAATTCAAAAAAACCATTATTATACCAACCGCACTTTAAGAGCGCAGCACAATAAAAACAGAAATTAAGACTAAGAAAATTGCTCAAAACCATATAATTACATGGAAATTTAACAATCTGATCTTTAAAACCTTTTTGGGTAAACAATGAAATGAAGGAAGAAATAAAAAATTCTTTGAAATTAATGAGAGTAAAAATAAAAAATATCAGAGTCTCTGGGACACTGCTAAAGCAGTGTTAAGAGAGAAGTTTATAGTGCTAATGTCCACATCAAAAAGTTCAAAATAACTCAAATTAACAACTTAACATCCCATCTAGAGGAACTAGAAAAACAAGAGCAAACCAACCCCGAAAGCTAGTGGAAGGCAAGAAATAACCAAAATTAGAGCTGAATTGAAGGAAACTGAGACATAATAAACCATACAAATGATTAACAAATTGAGGATTGGTTCCTGTGAAAAAACCAATAAGCTAGATAGACTGCTAGACTAATAAAGAAAAAAAAAAGAGAGAAGATTCAAATCAACATAATTAGAAATGACATTAGAAATGACAAAACCAGTGACCGCACAGAAATACAAATAACTATCAGAGACTACTATGAACACCGCTACCCACACAAACTAGAAAATTTAAAACAAATGGATAAATTCCTGGACACACACAACCTCCCAAGACTGAACCAGGAACAAATTGAATTTCAAAACAGATCAATAACCAGTTTCAAAATCGAATCAGTAATAAAAATCCTATCAACAGGAAAAAGCCCAGGAAGATAGATTCACAGCCAAATTCTACTAGATATGTAAAGAAAAGCTGGTAGCATTCCTACTGAAACTATTCCAAATAATTGAGAACAGACCCTTCCCTAACTCATTCTAGAAGGCCAGCATTATCCTGATAGTAAAACCTGCCAGAGACACAACAAAAAAAGAAAACCTCAGTGCAATATTCTTTATGAACATAGATGCAAAAATCCTTAACAAAATACTAACAAACCAAAAAGCTAATCCATCACGATCAAGTAGACTTTATTGCTGGGATGCAAGTTTAGTTCAACAAAGGTAAATGTGATTTAGCAAATAAACAGAACAAAAACCACAAGATTATCTCAACAGATGCAGAAAAGGCTTTCAATAAAATTAACACCCCTTCATATTAAACACCCTAAACAGACCAGGTATTGAAGAAACATACCTCAAAATAAGAGCCATCTATAACAAACCCACAGCCATCATCATAATGAATGGGCAAAAGCCAGAAGCATTTCTCTTGAAAACTAGAACAAGACAAGGATGTCCTCTCTCACCACTCCTATTCAACATAATATTGGATGTCCCAGCCATAGCAAGCAGTCAAGAGAAATAAAACAGCGTCCAAATAGGAAAAGAGGAAATCAAACTATCTCTGTTTGCAAACAGTATATTTCTATAGCTAGAAAACCCCACGGCCTCTGCATAAAAGCTCCTTGCTCTGATAAACAGCTTCAACAAAGTTTCAGAATACAAAATCAATGGACAAAAATTAGTGGGTTTTTTAAAACTATTTTTAAATTTTTTTATAGAGATGAGGTCCTGCTTTGTTGCCCAGGTTGGTTTCAAACTCCTGGACTCAAACTATCTACCTGCCTCGGCCTCCCAAAGTGCTGGGATTACAAGCATAAGCCAACACAACCAGCCAAATCAGTCGTATTTCTATTTACTAACAATATCCAACCTGAGAGCCAAATCAAGAATAGAATTCCATTCACAATAGCCACGGAAAAAAAAAAAAAAGAAGAAAAGAAAAAGAAAAATACCTAGGAATACAGCTAATTAGGAAAGTGAAAGATCTCTACAATGAGAATTACAAAACACTGCTCAAAAAAAATCAGAGATGACACAAACAAATGAAAAAACATTCCATGCTCATGAATAGGAAGAAATAATGTTATAAAAATGGCCATACTGCCCCAAAGCAATTTATAGATTCAATGCTACTCCTATCAAATTATTAATGTCATTCTTCACAGAATTAGAAATACAACTATTTTAAAATGCATATGGAACCGAAAAGAGCCCAAATAACCAAGGCAATCCTAAGTAAAAGAACAAAGCCAGAAGCATCACATTACCCGACTCCAAACGGTACTACAAGTCTACAGTATCCAAAACGACATGATACTGGTGTAAAAATAGATCCAAAGAACAATTGAACAGAATAGAAAGCCCAGAAATAATGGTGCACACCTTCAACCATTTGATCTTCAATAGCATCAACAAAAACAACCAACGAAGAAAATACTCCTTATTCAATAAATTGTGCCAAAGTAACTGGTTAGGCATATGCAGAAGATTGAAACTGGACCCCTTCCTTACACCGACTACTAAAATCCACTCAAGACCGATTAGATAAACGTGCAACCTAAAAGCATAAGAACCAGGGAAGATAAGCTAAAAAATACCATTCTGAACATAGGAACTGGCAAAGATTTCATGATGAAGATGCTAAAAGTAATTGCAATAAAAACAAAAAGTGGGCCAGGCGCGGTGGCTCACGCCTGTAATCCCAGCACTTTGGGAGGCCTGGAGACCATCCTGGCTAACACGGTAAAACCCCATCTCTACTAAAAAAAAAAAAAAAAAAAAATTACAAAAAAGAAGCCAGACATGGTGGCGGGAGTCTGTAGTCCCACCTACTGGGGAGGCTGAAACAGGAGAATGGCGTGAACCCGGGAGGCGGAGCTTGCAGTGAGCTGAGATGGCACCACTGCACTCCACCCTGGGTGACAGATTGAGACTGTCTCAAAAAAAGAAAAAGAAAAAGAACAAAGAGTGACAAATGGGACCTGATTAAACGAAAGACCTACACAGCAAAAGAAACTATCCACAGGGTAAACAGACAACCTACAAAATGGGAGAAAATATTTGCCAACTATGCATCTGAGAACAGTCTAATATCTAGCATCTATAAGGAACTTAAATCTACAAGCAAAAAACAACCCCATTAAAAAGTGGGCAAAGGACATAAACAGACACTTTTTAAAAGACGACATACACGCAGCCAACGAGCATATGAAAAACTGCTCAACATCACTAATCATTAGAGAAATGAAAATCAAAACTACAATGAGATACTATTTCACAACAATTGGATTGACAGTTATTAATAAAAAGTCAAAAAATAAAGCAGATCCTGGGAAGACTGTGCAGGAAAGGGAATGCACATACCCTGCAGGTAGGAAGGTAATTAGTTCAGTCATTATGGACAGCAGTGTGGCAATTCCTCAAAGAACTTAAAACAGAATTACCATTCAACTCAGCAATCCCATTTGGTTATATACCCAAAGGAATATAAATGATTCTGCCATAAAAACACATGCATGCATATGTTTACTGCAGCATACTATTTACAATAGCAAAGACATGGAATCAACCTAAATGCCCATCGCTGGTAGACGGGATAAAGAAAATGTTATATATATACAACATGGAATGCTACACATTCATATAAAAAGAACAAGATCATATCATTTGCAGCAACATTATATATTTTCTTTAAAAAAGCAAAAAAGAATGAGATCAACAAGATCATATCATTTGCAGCAACATTATATATTTTCTTTAAAAAAATAAAAAAGAATGAGATCATGCTCTTTGCAGGAACATGGATGGAGCTGGAGGCAATTATCCTTTTTTTTTTTTTTTGGAGGCAGTCTCGTTCTATTCCCCAGGCTGGAGTGCAGTGGCGCTATCTCAGCTCGCTGCAATGGAGGCAATTATCCTAAGCAAAATAACACAGGAGCAGAAAACCAAATACTGCATATTCTGACTTATAAGTGGGAGCTAAACAACAAGAACACATGGACACAAAGAGGGGAAAAACAGACACCAGGGCCTACTTGACGGTGGAGGGTGGGAGAAGGGAAGGAATCAAAAAACTACCTACTGGGTACTATGCTCCTTACCTAGATGATGAAATAATCTGTACACGAAACCACATGGCACGCAGTTTACCGACGTAACAAACCTGCACACGTAGCTTTGAATGTAAAATAAAAGGTAAAGAAAGAAAATGTAATAGAATGCTCAAAAACATTAACTAAAAAAGGCAGGAAGAAGCAACACTACAATAACAAAGCTGGAACTAGCTGAAATGGTATAAACTGAACCATGTCAATAATTGCATTCCTTTTGTAATTAGATGATACACTTCAACTTTTTGGAATGTTCAAAAATCGTAACTGAGCTAAAAAGAAAGACCCACCTATATACTAGAGACATATCTGTCACAAGAGACATATTTGACTGTAAAGACACAACAGTTTTTAAAGTAAAAATACAGAAAATAGATGTACCATGCAAAATTAAAGCATCAGAAAGTAGATGAAAGCAGAAGTCTTTCTAGTTAGATTAATTGCAGACAAGAAAGACTTTGAGACAAAGTAATCAAAGGGGCAAAATGATACATTTATATGGATGAAGGAGACAATTCATCTGGAAAGCAAAATTATTTTGAGTATACATGCAACCACTAACGGAGCTTCAAAATATATGAAGCAAAAACTGAAAGAACTAAAAGGAGAAAGAGGAAAAAATCTACAATCCTAAACATCTTTAACATTCATTTCTCAATCATGAATAGGGCAAATAGAAGTGTTAATGAGGTTATAGAAGATGTGTTAATAGTGTTAGAAGAACAACTTTGAAATTTATAAAACAATACAGATGCTTTGCAAGAACATATGAAATATTTAAGATAAACCATATGTTGATTCATAAAACTGGTCTCAGTAAATTCCAAAGGATTGGAATCAAACAAAATAGTTTTCTAGCCACAACTGACATGATTTAGAAAGCAATAACAATAAGGTAACAAGAGAACCCCAATTATTTTAAAATTAAGTAACACACGTATAAATAATCCATAAAGAATAATTTCAGAGAAAAATGGAAAATATTTCCATTTGAACAATGGAAACAACGTGATAAATCTTGGGCTGCAGCAGAAGCATTATTTAGGGTAGCATTTATAGTGTAAATATTCATATTCAAATGAAAGAAAGGTTTGAAATCAATAATCTTGTCTCTACCATAAAGAATTTTTTAAGAGAGTATGTGAAACACAAAGTGTTTACAAGAAAGGGGATAATAAGCCTAAGGGCAGAATCTGATGAATTAGAAAGCAAACAATGGTGAAAACCAAGAAGCCACAATTTTCTCTTTTGAAATAAGTAATAATATCAACCAGTGCCCAGATAGAGTGATCAAGGAAAAAAGACAAAATACAAATTATTAATATCAGCAATAAAAGAAATGATAGCACTACACAATCTCTAGACAGTAAATAAAGAATAAGGAGTATCATAGACAACTTTATAGCAATAAATTTGATAATAATTTAAGTGCAATTTTCACTTCTATAAATTCTATTTCCCTTGAAAAAACAGAATTTACCAAAACTAACACAAGAAGAAATAGAAAAATCTGAATACTCCTTTATCCCTAACAAATTTGGATTTGTAACAACATACCTTCCCACAAAGAAAAGTCTAAGACCAAATGACTTCACTGGTGAATTCTAATAAACATATATAGAATAAATATTAATATTATACAAACTCTTCAGAAAGTAGATAAGGAGGAAATGCTTCCCAACTCATCATACGCACACTTCACTTCAACTTTCTCCCAAAAGTTTTATGCATAACGAAGTTAAACAAAATTTTGTAGGAGGCCATTGACTTGGCTGAGGTTCCCGCACTAATCCTAACAGACTAAGTCAATATAGAGTTTAACTACAGTACCACCCTTTCATTCACTGTAGGATATGCTGTAACTAATTGACCAATTAAGCTGTAACCAATTATGTTAGCTTACACTACACTTCCCTTTCCCATAAATGTTTTCAGTTTATATTATTGGCTGGCAGTCTCTGAACCTGCTCTCGTTAAGAGGGCTGACTGATTAGAATTATTTTGCTCTGTTTTGTTTTGCTTTCCTCAAATAAACTCAGTTAAACTTGAACTTGTCTTTTTTTTTTTTCCATTTAACAGTAATAAGCCAAGAAAGTAAAACAAAAGGTATTATAAAAATTAGATCAGGGAAAATCAAACCGTCGTTATTCCCAGATGACATACTCATGTACAAAATAACTTTTTGCAAAAATTTTAGAATCGTGATGTGAATTTTAAAATTGTGATCAGTATTGCTGGGTACAACTTTAAATTTTCAAAAGTATATCATTTGCTAGTAAAATGAATAAAAGTGACATTTAGAAAATATCAATGGTAATACCATCAAAAAACAAAATGCCTAGAAATAAATTTAGCAAAATGTGTGCCAAACCTCTGCCCTACATACTGAAAATGCAGAGAGAAACTCATGATGATGATCCAATTGAATGGAGGAATATGCCATGTTTCAGGATTAGAAAACTCAATATTATTAAAATTCTATTTTTCCTGTATTTATACAGTAAATTATACTGTAACCAAAATCCCACTAGATTTATTTCTAGAAATTTACATTACACCCTTACAATTTATGTGGGAAAATTCAAGAACCAAGAGAAGCCAGATCTAACCATAATAATAATCATAATCATAATTTGGATTAAAATTCAACAGTATTTTCAGTTAGTGGTTTCTAAGAACTTATAAATGCTCCAAATTCATAAAAATATTTTCTGTATTCTTCTAGAAGGTTTTAACTTTTATATTTATGCCTATAATATATCTCAAATTAATATTCAGATATGACATGAGATATGAGCTGTGGCTCATTAAATTTCCACTTACATATCCAATAGTTCCAGTATGGTTTGTTGAAAAGACTGGGTGTTTCCTCTTAAAAGTGAATGCACTTGTGAGGAGTTCTCAATACTTACATTTGCAAAGGACTTTAATCTTGAATATATAAAGAACTCAAACAATTCAATATGTTTTTTTAAAAAAAATCACCATCCCAATAAAAATGGTCAAAAGACTCAAATATTTCAAAAAAGAAAATATATAAATGGCCAATAACCATATAAATATATGTTTAGCTCCATCATTTACCAAGGGAATGCAAATTAAAAGCATAATGAGATACCACTGCACCCACTAGAATTCTTTCTTAAATATATATCAGAAATAATTTCCACATCCAAAAACTGTAATATATCTTACAATTGATGCTTCCTTATAATTAAAATTGACATTTAAAAACAATTTCTTAGTGGTACATAAAGTTTGTATATTTTACTAAGTGTCATCTTAGACTTGTTGGAATATGGCTTCATTATGAAATATTCTTTCCTTACTTTTCCTTTTTCCAGATCACACTGTCCCATTGAGTTTCTCACAACATTAAATAGAATGTAGAGTCTTTGGTTCACAGTTCTGCCTCCCTTATTCTTATCAGCTCTCTGACAACCAGCCCACATGTCTTAACATGACAGAATGTTCTAACTTATTATTTTATTAATCACGTTATAATCCCAGCTTCAAAATGGTTGGACATGTCTTAAAAGCAAAAAGAAATTTAATTGCATATTCTAAAGCAACGAAAAGAGTATAACTGGATTGTTTGCAATACAAAGGATAAATGCCTGAGGAGATGGATATCCCCTTTTACATGATGTGATTATTATGCATTGCATACTTGTATCAAATCATCTCATGTACCCCATAAATATATATAGCTACTACGAACCCACAAAATAAAAAAGGAAAAATAATTATTGCAAAGATTAACACAGAAAAAGTAATTTGGAAAAACAATGAATGACAGAGGCATTGATCAATTACCCATTGATTCTGCTAATTCAGCATTCAGTATGCCTTCCTTAAGAAATTGTAAATCCCTAAGTATCAATGGCTGCTCAAGAGGACTTTCTAAATGACTGGTCATAATTAATAAGTCTCTTTTCAATCTCATTTCACATAAAACAGTGGGTGGAAGCCCTGCCAGTTTGTACATTTCCGTAGTGTGTGTATCAAAAACCCTTCACACCTTCAGAAATGCTGACAAACACCCATCTCATTTTCTTTCTTTTATATAGACTCCTCCTCTCTCTGCCTCCTTCCTTCTATGCTTCTGTAATTGATTCATCATTTCAGTGTCCAACTGAAGGGCTATAAACTAATGAAAGCTAAGCTTAAAATAATTAGTTAAAACCTAAACATATTCCTGTCGACAACGTAACTAGGCTTCAAGTACTCTCTCTTATACAACTGTTGGTAAAATATTCCACCCAGAATTAAATTTATGAATAGTGCAGGATAAAGTTACTAATTAGCATTATAATGGAGAGGGGGTCGGGGAGGCTTGTGGACCTCTGCTCACATAGTTAAGATTCTGGAAGTCACAAGAGAGAGTATGTTCCTCAGACATAAACACGTACAATATGTTCGAAAACACATGAAGAATAAAACTACTTAAAAATCTGTTGTATGTCAAAGAAAATGTACAAACCTGGGCTCATAGGATGAAATCATTGCTTTTGTCTTACTGAATTTTGTGCTTCCTAGGAACTTTTCATAAGAGATATCATTTAATTGACGTTCCTTTAAGTCCACTCTATCCTATGTGAATTTAACTCTTCTTCTCCAAATTATAGAGTGGACCAGCAGGAATATAAGTTTATGTACCCTCAGAAAATGGCTTGCAAAAGGAGAAAAACCTGTTTGTCCATAGAACATGAATTCTTCAGGCTTCACTGATATGTAGAAATAAGTAAGATCACGTATGTGTTCTAAAAACATGTAAACTCTATAGTGATTTCTGTGAGCTAGACATTCATCTAGGTATTTTACAAATGTTTAATCCTATGAGATAGGTATTTCTCTTATCCATATTTTACCAGTGAGAAAACTGATCTATGAAAGATAGAACTGATTTATGGCCGGATGAGAAAAGTTTTAATCTTTTTCTCTAGGGTACATGGACATCTGGCTTTGAGTCTTGGCCAAGATAGTGGCAGCGGGCTTTGTGATGTTTTATTTAAAATCAGAAACTTGAGTTGCAATTTCTAAAGCCAGTTTTTCCCTGGTGCTTTGCAGCTGGCCAAGTGAGTTAAGCTGGCTTGGCTTAAAACCCCAGTAGGAACTTCTACCTTGAGCTCTCCCAAAGGCAAGATTCTACAGACAGGTCTTGGTGATTTAACCTGGGGAGAGGGCAGTGGGAGCTTGTTCCTGGATGTCTCTTGGACCTCAGTGCTTTCCTGCACTCTCTCTTACTGCATTATATCATTTGCCTTTAAGTAAAAGCTTTATAGAAATATGACCTGTGAGTCCTTTCAAATGTCTGATCTTGGGGAATCTTTACATGAGGCACAAAAGTTAGTAACAGACCCAATTGGACAGGTTAGTTAATGATAGAACTGGGTTTTGAACTTAAGCAATCCGTTTCCAGAATCTCTGGTTTCCAGAGCAACTGGCACAATGTTATGCTACTTGTCACTAACATTAGCTACCCACATTAAAGTAGAATAAAGACCTTGGTGGACTTCCACCTCTGTCGTTTCTCATGTGTTCACAAATACTAGGGAGCCCTTAGAAGTGTTTCATCTAAGCTTGGAGTTTATCCTCTAAGTTTCTTGTGTATCAGTCTCTTTGTCAGTGTCACGGAGGTTGACAGAGTTCTAAAGATTTCTCAATTCCCTGGTCTGCAAGACCTGCATGATCTCTCGGCTGAATATAGTGTCTTTCCCTGTGATGAGGTTACATTACACATATGGCATGGTTGACTTCAACATTGGGAGGTGATCCAGATGGGCCTGACTTAATCAGGTAAGCCTTAGAAACAGAGTTTTTACAGATGGTGGCAGTAGGGGTCTCAAAGACGGACAAGGCCACAAGAAGAGAATAACTTTGGACCCTTATTGGTCTGGAGACTTTTCAGAGAAAACTACACTAACACGCTTTACTAACTTGCCTTTATCTGCCATTTATCTGCCCTTCCTCCAAGTTGCTACCACTAGAGACTCAAAATTATTTTGTCTTATTTCTCTACAAAGTTACTATTTTTTCATTGAAGATGCTGAATAGATTAAAAATTAAAGGCCACCTCTTGGAGAACTACGCATTTCCTTGGTGTCTCCCATATATAGGTGAAATAGACATGTTCATAAACTTCTGTTTGTTTTTCTCTTACTAATCTATCTTTTGTTACAGGGGTCCATTCCCACTAACCACCTATGGGGGTCATTGCTCCTCTATACCCTCCTGGACTTCTCACCTGCAGAACTGTGAGCTAGTAAACGAGTGTTTCATTAAACTGCTAAGGGTGTGGTGACTTACGTAACACAGAAAACTCCCGCAGTCTCTAAGCCATAGTCACTTGAAGGAGAACTTCCTCCCTGAGAATGCTATTGTGTGTTCACTATGGCATCTCTTGGAGCTGCACAGCTGCAGAGCGCCCAAAGCGGTAAACCAGACTGGCTTCCTACAGTCATCCCTAGGGCAGAGTCTCACTGGACTCTTCACAGAAATGAGAAATGGGAGAACCTTCTCATCACAAGTCTATGAATCCCTCTGTCACCAGGGCCTGAGAACTACTGTCTATGCCAAGCATCAGCCAGGCTCCTAGGGAAAGCAGCCCTGGCAACCTTAACTTTTAGCTCTCTCATTCCACAAGGCTCAGACCTTAGTCCCAAGCCTGGCTAAAGACTTGAGAACCTATCATCTTCTACTTCCTCTTCTCTCCTCTCCCTCACCTGGCCACAGCCTCACAGCCAGAGACACAGTCCCTAGAAGGTTATGGAACTATCTGAGTGAGACAGTGTTATGAACTACATGTCTGTACTCATCCAAAATGTATATGTTGAATTCCTAATCTCCAGTGTGACAACATTTGGAGGTGGGCCCTTACGTTTCCATGAGGTTTTAAGGGTAGAGCCCCATGGTAGGATAAGTGCCCTTAACTAGAAGAAGCGACCAGAGCTTTTTCTCTGTCTGCCATGAGAAGATATAGCAACAAATCATTTGCCAACCAAGAGGAAGACCCTCACCAGGAACCAAACTAACCAGTATCTTGATCTTAGACTTCCCAGCTTCCAGAACTCTGAGAAATAAACATATGTCATTGAAGTCACCCATTCTATGGTATTCTATTATAGCAGCTGAACTAAGACAGAGAATCTCTCTCTCGAGGATCAGAAAAAAGAAGTATCAGATACTATGCTTAGTACCTGGGTGATGAAATGGTCTGTACACCAAACCCGCATGACAGGAGCTTACCTATAATAACAAATCTGCACGTGCACCCTTGAACCTAAAGTAAAAGTTTTTTCATAAAAGAAAAAGAAAAAAAAAAAAACATCTGTAAGCCTTGGGCACTGTGTCTTCTACGCCTATTGGGTAAGTCAACTCTGATTTCTGAGTGTTGGGATTAACTGCTTTTTATGTCCTTTTTCCCTATCTGCAGTTTCTAAATTTTCAATACCTAAGATTTATTCTTTTGTTATAATGAAAAGCTATTTGAACAAGGAAATTGGTAAGCATAAATACATTGCCTAGTTTACGCAATGCCAACACACAAAATTGAGAGCAAATGCAGCCTCCAGGGTCAACACTCTATGGCGACTTTAAAGTTTCTCATTGGGTACAGTGCTGTATCCATGTCACTGCCAGCTAGACTATCAGATGACTTCCCGCTATAACCAACCAGCGAGACAAAACATCGGGTTTACAGAACAAAGCAGCTCTCTGGCTTACCAGAAAGAACAGGTCCATGTCCAATTCTTCACATACACAGATGACACCCCCAACCCACACTGGTGGATGTGCACTGGGACCTCAAATGCTTTCCACACTCTCTGTCTAGGAGGGCCCAGTCTTTAGAACCATACAAACAAGTAAAACTCAACATAAAATAATTCCACACTATCCTAGTACTATAGATTTATAGTAAGTTTAGACTATTCTGATGTACATTTTCCAGCTTTTTCTTCTTCAAGATTGTCTTTACTCTTCTTGCCCCTTCATATTTCCATGCATTTTGGAAATCAGTCAGTTTCTAAAATAAGTAAATAAATAATGCTAGTACTGTGAAAAAGAATCGTATTGAATCTGAAGATTACTTTGGAGAGAACTGACATCTCTTCAAGTCTTAAGTCTTCCAATCCATGAATGTGGTCTAGCCCTTGATTTATTTAGATTTTAATCTCTTTCAATAATAATATGCCATTTTCCATGAGGAGGTCTTACATGTTTTATTAGATTTATTGCTAGATATATACTGATTTTAAGCTGTTGTAATTGGCAAACATTAAATACATTAATTGAGGGAAATAAAAGAACCTCACTTTTTCCCCCTCAGACTGCTGAAAGAATCAGATGAAGGAGAGGAGAGTCAACTAGCAACTTGAGGAAAGTCTGCCTAAGAACAAAGCGACCATGAGAAAAGGGAGAGAGAAGAACAGGGACCTGACAGCATGCTCATAGATCCCTGGACCCAATCATCTAGACAAGAGCCAATACATTTTCTTTGCTCAATTCTCTTTGAGTTGGGTTTTTGTCGTGTACATTGAGAAAGTTCTGACCAAAAAGCATGGTTCCTTTGTATAGCTTTTCTGCTGGCCTCCTTATCCAATCTCAGCTTCCCTTCAGTCATAACTGCCTTCCCTTAAGTGCCCCCATCCCATTTTGACTTTCTGAAAGTGTTGGTTCACTAATGGGACATTATTTTTAGCATCTCATGCAAGTCCCTGCCAACTGCTTACTTTATGGCTGACAGAGCTTTTTTGCTTTTTTTTCCTTACTCTATTTTTTTTAATGCTCAGAAGTCATTCATATATAATCTCTCCATTATCCCAGACAAATATCAAGCAGATAAAAGTTTCCCAATGCCTTTAATTAAACTTCATGAACTACTTTTTAAAGCACTTTAACCACCCACCACAGTCAAATATTTTATGATCTTGCCTGGGCAAGAAGTGCAAGAGAAAGGAAGATGTAGAGGTGTCGTAAACAAACAATCACCCGTGGCACTTGATCTGGGAGATGAGACTGTCAAGGGAGAAATAGTACATATAAAAGTAAAAAACGATCCTGATATTGGTGCAAGAGTATTTGTGTTGAACTTATATTGGAGATTTGGAAAAGTTCTATGAAAGGCCTTAAATGGGGGAAGAAATGCCGCCATGTCCAAGAAGTTAACTCTGTAGATGTGCTTTTTGCATTAAAAGAGAGTTCCTGAATATTGGGTGACTCTGAGGAAGTTGCTAAGGAATCCTAATTTACTATTCATTCCATTGAAGCAAAGTCGAAAGTACACTATAGGTGTGCGTTACTATTATAAAACTCAAGATAGAATATAGTAAGGATAATTATCATCTCCCCATCTTCATATAGCCTCATTTATTGGACACTTAATAAGTGACAGACGTGGGGACAACCACTTTACATTTAAATCACACACAAATCTGAGAGAGTGGGTAATATTAATAACCTCATTTTGCAAGTCTCACGGCAACATTAGTGCAAGTTAAGGCACTAATCACAGTTAGCTAGTCTGTGCCTATGTTATTTAACCTAAGTTTCTGACTCTACAAAGCTTTTGGGGAGAGGATCCTTTCACATTTAAAATGTATAGATGCAATACAGCTGTTTCCTAACTCAAACCCTTCCCTTCTACACATACCTGCATACATACTCACATACACATACGCACACACATACTTGCAGATCCACACATACGAATGTGCTCACACAGACTTTCCTGCCACCAGGGCTCTAATTTTGTTTATCTTCATCTTTTGTGTTCTAAGAAAGTGACCCCAGCCAGAACTTCAATGATAAGCATTGGTTCATTTGAACCAATCACGGCAATTTTATCCCCCTTCCTTGATTGGCTTGAGAATTAGTCTACGACTCCACTCTGTTAAATGAGATACAGTGAAAGTCCACCTGCAGACCCTCTTGGAAATGTTTCTTAGCTCTTAAAAAAGAGAAAGAGAGATGCAAGGGAGAAGCAGGCCTTTCTGCTTCTGAACAATGCTGTTTGTTCAAGAGCTACTACAGCCATTGTGTGACCATGAGGGAAGTGAGATGGCATGCCAAGGTTGACACAGCAGAAAGTCAGAAAGGAGCTGGCTTCTTGAGAGCCACCACTGAGCCTCTGAGCCAGACAAGCTTGGGATTTATTGTTTGAAAAATAAATTTATGTATTCATTGTAAATTGGGTCTGGTGTGGCTTATAGTCGGAGACTTCTAAAGACACCCCCGATATCTCATCACATCATTGTGAGAACTCCAGTACATGAAATATTCATTGATTTACATTCTTTGCCTCCTTCTCACTTTTGACTATTTCTAGCCTGTGGATCCCATTGGCTTGTTATTCACTAAAATCATTTTTCCACCTTAAAAAAACTAAAAGAACATGACAATCTCAATGAACCTGATGAGATTATGTTTTTGCTTTTTTGTTTTGAGACAGAGTCTCATTCTGTAGTCCAGGCTGGAGTGCAGTGGTGCCATCTTGGCTCACTGCAACCTCCGCCTTCCAGGTTCAAGCAATTCTCTTGCCTCAGACTCTCAAGTAGCTGGGATTACAGGCATGCACTGCCATGCCCAGCTAACTTTTGTATTTTTAGTAGAGACAGGGTTTCACCACGTTGGCCAGGCCAGTCTCGAACTCCTGACCTCAAGTGATCCACCTGCTGTGGCCTCCCAAAGTGTTGGAATTACAAGCATGAGCCACCACACCCGGCTGAGATTATACTACATAAGATGGCAGCACCCATCTTGCTGGATTCCTTCCTTCCCATTCTGGCCTTGAGAACGCATACAACCATGGCAGAGAATCCCATATGACAAGGAACTATGAGAGGCCTCGAGGTGCTCACAGTGACCTCCAGATGACAACCAATAAGCAACTGAAACTCTCAGTATTATATATGCAAGGAAATGAATTCTGCCAACTGTGTGAAACTAGATGTGGACCCTTCCATAGTTGA
Source organism: Colobus angolensis palliatus (assembly GCF_000951035.1). Lineage (NCBI taxonomy): Eukaryota > Metazoa > Chordata > Mammalia > Primates > Cercopithecidae > Colobus > Colobus angolensis. The sequence continues at coordinate 4,158,168 of NW_012114666.1, forward strand.
GATTCCAGATGAGTCCACAGCTCCACAGACACCTCTATTGCAACCTTACCGAGGATCCAATTAAGTTGTACTAGAACTGCTAACCCGTGGAAACTATGGGGTGATAAATATGTATAATTTTTATTTTATTATTATTATTATTATTATTATTATTTGGGGTGGGGGGGATGAAGTCTCACTCTGTTACCCAAACCAGAGTGCAACGGTGCACTCTCAGCTCACTACAACCTCTGCCTCCCAGGCTCAAGCAATTCTCCTGCCTCAGCCTCCTGAGTAGCTGAGACTACAGGCATACACCACCACGCCTGGCTAATTTTTGTATTTTTGGTAGAGACAGGGTTTCACCATGGTCACCAGGTAGGTCCCAAACTCCTGACCTCAAGTGATCCACCAGCCTCAGCCTCCCAAAAAGCTGGGATTATAGATGTGAGCCACCATGCCGAGCCTATATGTATGATTTTAAACCACTCAGCTTGCTGTTGCGTGTTATGCTGGTCTCAAACTCCTGACCTCAAGTGATCCACCACCCTCAGCTTCCCAAAGTGCTGGGATTACCATGCCAAGCTTATATGTATGATTTTAAACCACTCAGCTTGCTGTAGCTTGTTATGCTGTAACAGAAAATAAACACACATTCCAGTACTTTCACAATCTTGAAAGCCAGCATCTCCTTACATGTTGTGCTCTTGGCATCCCACTCTAGTTCCCACCTTAAGATAACACTCTTTTTTTCAGCTATAGCGTTTGGGAGGGGGATTTGACAAGAGCTGAGTTACATCTTATTCTGTTCAATTATGCTGGTCCTATTGTTTTATCCCTATATAAAGCATTAAACACAGAATGATTGTGAGCATTTACTACTTAGTAACTTCATTAAGCTATTAATTACCCTTTCTAGTAAGCACAAGTTTCTTTAAAATGCCAGTAATTCCTGGGTTTTATCTATCATGATTTTCCCAATCCTCTCATTTATACAGCCTGAGAAAGTACCAATTCTTCATTTCTTGCCATCTCTCTCAGTTCACATAGAAAACTGGTGTTCAGATAAAGAATTCAACAGTGACCATGGTGCAGCCTTCAACAGTCAGGATTTCCAAGCTCTTTTTTTTTATATTAAAAATTTCAGAAGATCTGTAATCAGAGAAACTCGTTTAATTCCAGCTGCTGTATAACTCACAAGGTCCGTGACTTTAGAAAATTATTTTCTCCTCTGGTCACTTATCTGAAAAATTGGGAGACTTATAATACCTACCACATAGATCCATTTTAATGAAATAATGCCAGTAAGGTTCTTAGCACAATATTTGGCACGGAATATTCATGTCAAATAAATAAGTACTATAATAGAAAACATTTCATAAAAATCAACTATGTTTTAGGCATTGAGCTAAAAGCTTTACTTATACATTACTCCATTGAACCTCCACTACAAAAGCATATACCCATTTTACAGATAGAGCCACCAGTCCCCAGAGAGAGCAAGTAACTTGCCCAGTATTCCCCAGATCATGAGTGATTCCAACAGAAGCAGTTCAATACCAGAGCCAACTCTTACCAAACACATCATGGCCCCGCTCCCGTCTCTTCCTGCCCACTGCTAATTTTGCTTCTTGGCACAGATTTGATTTTCCTGCACTTTTTTTTTTCCCTGAGAGAATGGGCCTATCTACCAACAGTAGCTGCCCTGTATTATCAGGCTATGATGCAAGCAAGAAATGTCTCAGGTTGTGTTTTCGGATTGTGCTTTGTTATAAGTAACACCCATCTTTCGTCTTTTTCTTTCCTTTTCTTTTTAAAGGGAGAGACTTGGGCTTCCTCCCAATTCTAGCCCTGTTCACGTCATCTGACAAATTCTTTAAAACAAAAGTCACAAAATATGTGCTCCTGAAGTCACTGGGTGCTTCTGTTGAAAGATGGTCACCTTTACTCCTGACAAATGATTGTACTTCCTTAAGGAGACTGTCCTCTCCTTTCTCCACCCACCACCACCGGCTCTAATTCAGGACTAACACTGATGCAAAGGAGGAAGATGAATCCTACCAGTATCATCCTATCCTATAATGATTTGCATTTGAATAAACAGAAACACCTAAGTGAATTCTGAAGAACAAAAATATGCGAACCACTGAAGTCAGAAACACTAAAATATAATGATTATAAATGGGAGTAGGAAGAGGGTATCGTCCAGATGAACATATGTTAGTCATTAGTTTCACATACATCAGAAATATTTCTTTTTACTGCTCTGGCCCACCGAGGTGAAAAATTGATTCACCTGTTCCGCCAAGGTGCATTGTGTCTGTCCTCCACAATCCACTGGCGATCTTAATTGATGTAGCATTGCCTGTCTCAATCACAATCTCAGTTCTATTCAAGTATTCCCTGCTGTTAGAGGATGAGAAAAACAATCCACAGGTGTTACACCAAAGAACTGCATTCATTTCTCTCTCCAACCTGCACTCAAATCAATCCAGTGGTTTCTTAATCTTCCAGGCCGAAATATTGTTCACTAGAACGAGGACATTTCATTAGGAAGTTCTACTGATCAAACAGGATGGAATAGTTCAAAAGGCAGCTGGAGTATGCTCCCACAGAAATTAAATTCAAACTTTGCAATGAATATCTGCAGCTTGTTTTTCCAGCATTCACTTCTTTTTCCAGCCATGGATGGATTTTTAAGGGCATCTTGCCAGTGCTCATTTTCACTGTGCATGATAGAGTACAGCTCCATTCTCAATCCTAGGACTGAAACAATCAGCCCATCAACTCACCCTGAGAATGTCCAGGAATGGCCATGTTGCCTATCCGGACCAATCAAAGTGGACACTGGGTTTTTTTTTTTTTTTTTAAGATAAATATTGGAAAAAAATATCTTCACTCTTCTCCACTGAATTTGATCTTAGCAGGATTTAGCCCCAGACTGTTCTGGCAGCCATGCTGCCCATAGAAAAGGAAAGCTTGTCGGCCCAGTGCAGTGGCTCATGCCTGTAATCCCAGCACTTTGGGAGGCCGAGGCAGGCAGATCGCAAGGTCAGGAGATCGAGACCATCCTGGGTAACACGGTGAAACCCTGTCCCTACTAAAAATACAAAAAATTAGCTAGGCGTGGTGGCGGGCACCTGTAGTCCCAGCTACTCGGGAGGCTGAGGCAGGAGAACGGCGAGAACCCGGGAGGTGGAGCTTGCAGTGAGCCAAGATCACGCCACTGCACCCCAGCCTGGGTGACAGAGTGAGACTCCATCATACACACACACACACACACACACACAAAAACAAAAAGGAAAGCTTGTCTGGGAATGGAGTTAACAGAGAAGATACAGAGTTGAACAACGGAGAAAGAGAAGCAAGCACCCCTTGACACTTTGAGTCTCTGCTTCCAGCTTTACCTAGATCTGTCCCGTTCTATTCGATTGTATGATCCAGTCAGTTTCTTTCTTTTTTGACTTAGAACAAATTGAAATGGATACTTTCATATTTGCCATCAAAAGCAAGCTATAAGATATAGTCCCTGGTAGTTGATAATAAATTTAGATAATTTTCCTGTTCATTTTAATTTTAAAAATATACAATAAAATAAAAAGAGCCCCCACTGCACATCTGATAAGCTTAGCTGGAAGCACTTTTTTTTTAAATCAGAGGCTCCCTAACCTAAGCCCTGACTGTTTCATCCATCTGCTACATATGACCTCATAGAGTAACGGCTAAGAGCTTGGGCACTGGAGCCAGACTGGCTGTATTCAAATCCAGCTTCACTACCCACTAGCTGTGTGACACTAGCAAAACCTTTTTCCTCCTTGTGCTTCTGTCTTCCCATCCGCAATGGGCATAATAAAAGATATTCCTCCCAGGGGTATTATAAGTGTACAATGGGATAATTTGTGAAAAACCAAGAACAGTGTCTTGCATGCTCTTAACATAAATAAAGAAAATGCCAGTCTTAAAATCTCATTCACCTGAGAATTATCATACTTCCCATAAATGTTCTGTGTAAACCAACATGAATATATATCAACTACAGACACCAATTTTCAATTTAAAAAAAAACACGTCCTCCTCTTTCTAACATCACCTCTTGTTCTGCTAGGTACACACTGTTATTGTGCTGCACATGGTCCCTCATCCTAAAGTTACATCTGTAATTATGAAGCACTTTGGAATTGTTTTCCTGCTTCTCCCCATCCTGTCCGAAACAAGTTAATTGTAGGCATCTGCAAACTGATTCACATGTATGTGACATTAGTTGGTTATAATTAATGCACTGACACTGCTTGGCATAAGTGCATGTTTGTGCGTGGGTTCATTTTAAATAAATGAAGAACATGCCTTAACACAGAGAACTAAATCAACAATAGTAGCTTCTGAGGGACCAGAAATTAGCTACTAGAGCAGGTGTTATATAAAAGAAGATAAAAACCAGAGACATAAAGGGAACAAGAGACACTGGGGCCATCTTAAGGGTGGAGAGTGGGAGGAGGGAGAAGAGCAGAAAAAATAGCTGTTGGGTAGTACGCTTAGTACCTGGGTGCTGAAATCATCTAACCCCCATGACACGAGTTTACCTATATAAAATCCTGCACATGGACCCCCAAAACTAAAAGTTAAAAAAATTTTTTAAAGAAACAGAACTTAAAAAAAGATAAATAATACCAAAATATGATAATTCTGCTACAATGTTTAACTCCTTAAAGGGTCAGTTGGGTATATAATTCCAAAAGAGAAGTTTCCAGTTAAGGAGCTTACTTTGCATAGCCCTTCATTAATTATTATATACAACAAATATCTAACTCATGGAAACTCATGTGACAGAAACGGATAGAGGGAGAAGATACAAAAATTAATAATGCATGAGTCTAATCATAAAGTTGTTCCCAGTCCAGTGGGAAAGACAAAATCAAAATAATGTAAAAGCAATACAATCATTTATCGCAATAAATATAATTTGATTCACACCCAAGATCTGTATTAGATGCTGTTCGTACAAAGATGAATTTTCACATAAGTCCTATCCTTGAAGAACTGACAGCTATTCTCTTGTGACATATGTAATATGGGGAAGCGAAACGTAGTACACTATTAAAGTAAAAAGAGAAGGAAGCAGTCAATGATATCTCTGAAGAGGGGGTGGGTTGGAATACAGCCAAATTCTGTAATTGATTTCCACTCGACACTTTCTGGGTACAGGTGGTTTGAGAAGTTATGGGTGATCTCGTGGTATTAGTCCATTTTCATGCTGCTGATAAAGACATACCTGAGACTGGGAAATTTACAAAAGAAAGAGGTTTAACTGGACTCACAGTTCCACGTGGCTGGAGAGGCCTCAAGATCATGGTAGAAGGCCGGGAGGAGCAAGTCACATCTTATATGGATGGCAGTGGGCAAAGAGAGAGCTCGTGCAGAGAAAATTCTGTTTTTAAAACCATCAGATCTCATGAGACCTATTCACTATTACGAGAACAGCATGAGAAAGACCCATCCCCATCATTCAATCATCTCCCACTGGGTGGCTCCCACAACACGTGGGAATTATGGGAGCTACAAAATGAGATTTGGGTGGGGACACAGCCAAACCATATCACTCATGCTAATGAAAAATATAATCATGAGTGGATCCCCAGTGTTTAGTATGACCCTTAATAAATGAGTCTGAGCTTGACATTCAGAGCACAACCATGTTTCCTCTTATCCTTTTGAGTGCAAGTTTTATTGGCTGAGAAGTGGTCGTTAAATAACTTTCTGGGACAACACACTCATGGAAACACTTGGATCTACCTTTAGCGGCATGTTCATTGTTTATCCACCACTCCAAAGCCAACCCAGAACTTCCTTTCCCTTGTCTATCTTCCAGTAGCGAGGCCAATAAAAATCACATGTTCTCTTCCCAGCCATTTTCATAACTAAAAGTGAGCACGTGGGGAAGAAAGCCTGAGTTGAGGTTCCACTGCCCTTTCTTAGTCCAGAGCATCAGAGTCCCATGGTTGGCTTTACACGGGAGTAAGAGCTAGACTTGTAGCACCTGTTTTATACTGGAGAAAGGTAATCTCTTCAGAGTGGGCAGATAACGATATCCTCCAAAAGTAATGAATGGGGATATAGAGGCTTGAGTATGTTATTTAATGTTGAATGAGTAACCAAAGAAATAATTTAAAAGAAGAAATATAATCAATAAAAATGTGGGAAGGAGAATGTAAGTGAACCAAATTGCTTATCTTCCACAATGAGTGTCATTCCACTATGAGTAACAATCCTGAGGCTGATAAATCAATAAATAAAAGTACAAGTAAATATAAGTTCATGTGATGGAGATAAACACCAGAAAAACTAAAAAACCAAAATAGTAAAGGCAACCCCAGCATAATAACATTCAGAGTGAGGGCAGGGAGGAAGGTTTTTACTTTGCATTTCATATTATCGGCATGTGACTGCCTAAATGCCTTTCCTCTTCATCTTCACCTCTAGAGATGATAGGCACAGTGCAAGATCATCTTCAATGTCAATGTCTGTTCCATCCCATCAGAACATACCAGCCCCCTCTTCTGAACATGTGAGTCAGCTTTACTTTTATTTTTACATGCAATCAAGTATTTTAATTATTTGTGTGTGTGTATAGTAATTGTAAGCTCTTTAAAATCAATAGCCATGAGTCCTTTGAAAATAGTACATGCTCAATTAGTGCTGTAGACATGAGACACCCATGTTCTAGAGACAAGATATTGATACAAGCGCAGGAATTTAACTTCCTTGCACCAGATGCCTGTATTATCTATTTATCCTTCAGTAGATTTGGAAGGAAGGAGGGAAGGAGGGAGGAAGGGAGGAAGGGCGGGAGGGGAGGGGAGGGAGGCAGGCAGGCAGGTGGGGAGGGAGGGAGGGAAGGAAAGAAAGAAGGCAGGGAAGGAGGGAGGGAGGAAGGAAGGAGGGAAGGAGGAAGGAGGGAGGGAGGGAGAGAGGGAGGGATTCAATGTGGAAGTTCTGGAAAACGAGAAAAGTGCTATCACATTTAAATTTTTAAGAACTGTCTTCCACACAGAGATCAGAAAGGCCTAGTTAGATGAAGCCATAGAGGGCCCACTTGCAATCTCCCATCCTGTGAAAGAGAAAAATGTTAGAAAAGGTGTGGCAGGCTGGACGTTCTCTAACAGGTGGATGAGAGCTTCCTTTCATAGAAGACAGCTTCAGTGAGCAGTAAGGCAAGGTCACAAGACATCTCCCAGGGGCTGAGTATTGCAACAGGCAGAATACTACATGAAATCTAAGAATTCTCTACAGCATAAATTGTGTAAATAAAATTAAACATTTACCAAAAAATAGGACAATACGTTGTCAGAAAAAGTCTTGGCTAAAGAAAGTTCAAACTCATATAGATTATAATTAGTGATGAAGCCCACTTGATTATAATTAGTTTCAGCAAACTTATTTTAGCAGTATAATTGAATTAGATAAAACTCCATTATTTTTAAATCAACTTTTGATGAAATAAATACTTTACAGAAAGGCAAAAAAGAAAAGAAAAACCTGGTATCTTCATAAATTAGTGAGCAAAGCGGAACATTTCCAAGACTATAAGCTCTGGGAGAACAGAGCCTGAATCTATCTAATTCATTCTAAGTCTTTTGGTGCTGGACCAAATGACCTGCACAGGCTATATGTTCAACAAAAAGTCACTGAATAGACACCTGACACTTAATTCAAATTAGTCATGATTTACACACTATAATTCCCATGTGAATGTGGGAGAATGACTGCTTATATGCAATGGTCGAAATAGAATTTGATACAAACTCTACAGAGGTCAACTTGGAGGTATGTATCAACGGCTTTCAGCCAGAGTGTGTTACGTCATCACCACCATCATCTTTGCCACATAAACTCAACACCTTTTAGCTGATATGCCAGGCACTGTGCCCAGTACATCATAGGCATCATCACAGCCCTGCCTGCTAGATTCTCGTGTTACTCCCATGCTTCTGCGCGAGAAAACAGATCCTTGCAAAGAGACAGGTACCAAATTGCCCTGCAAGCAAGTGGCAGAACCAAAATTCTAACCCAGCCCTTTCTGATTTGAAACACAAACTCCCGACCACTATGATACATTGTCTCTATATGGACAACAGAATGCAGGTTCTTTCATTTTGCGATACCTCTTCTAGAAATTACACTAGAGAAAACAATTACGTGCTCCAAAATGTAGTGAAAGTGTAAGTTTTCTTTAACATTTTTGCCTTCTCCTTTTGCATTTTATTAAAACTACATAACTTGAGCCTTTGGTTCACATCTCTTTGCAGAAATTTCATTTCACACTCAATACTTTGGAGAAATTTTGAGGCAACAGAACAGCTTGAAATTAAATACCAGTTACCAAATCTATTCAATCTGCTGGGGATCCACACTGTTAGCCCCAGTGGTCATCTCTCTTCTTGGGTCACTATGCCACTCTATTTCTAGAAAAATCTCCTTTCATATCAAGTCGTTTCTCTTGTTTCTTCTTTTATTGTCATCTATAGAGCCCCCATTTTCAGTGAATACACCAATCGGTTAACTGACTTTCAATAAACTGCCCCATATCTGTTACTCTAGGGCCACCAAGGGAAAAAAAATTGGTTTCTTTATTATGCAGAACAATTTACTTTCTTCAATTTAATCACTCTCTTTCAGACAGACTGTGGGATAAGTTAAATAATTTATGGTATAGGAATACAAGAGAATGCTATTGAGCAAATCAAAATTATATTATACAATAGCAGTTAAGAGTCTGGCAAGATATTCAAGAAATATTGAGGGGAAAAAAGTTAACAAAAATAAAATAAAATGTATTACACCATTTCAAATGAAAACTTTAAGTTGCATTGGTGTTTGTAATGATATACATCAAAGTTTTTGACAGTATTTTCTGCATTGTGGGATTATGGGATATTTTTAAACTATAAAAAGATATAGATGAATACACACATACAATTGCATGCACAGGTAAAATCCTGGGGAAAAATATCTAATTTTCATTAGATAAATTAATAAATTATGTAATTATTCTAAAATAATTATCTAATTATCCTAAATAAATAGTATAGGTCACAGAGCATTCACAATGGCAGGGACTTTTGCCTATTTTATTTACTTCTCTATTCCAATTTCTAGAATGGTCCCTGAAATACAGTGGTCACTTAATATCTATTTTTGAGGTTATCAGTGTGTGTTCTTTTGTAATGTAAGTCAAAGCAAAATAGGTTATTTTTTAATTAACTGATGCTGAGAAAAGTTCTCATCTATAGACTAGAAGAGTTGAATATCTATATCATACCATGTGCCAAAAATAAATTACAGAGAGATAAAATGGTTGGATATAAAGTATAAGTCCCTTGTCATACCGCTAATCTATTTCTAATAAAATCAGAATGATCTTTCTACAACACACATCTGATTTTATCACTACTCTGTTGAAAAACTTTTAAGGGTGTCCAACTGCATTGGAATTAAAGTTTAAAATGTTAAAAATACTCAGCATTTTGCTGAACCAGGACAGTTTTGCCCATCATGCAGCGAGCCAATCACTGAGAAGATGAGTTTTGCAGCAGAGAAAGGGTTTACTCACAAGGCAACGAAGCAAGGAACCAGGAAGACAGGTCTCAACTCTGCCTCCTTGAATACAAGATTTCAAAATATTTATGGACTGAAAAAACAGGGTGGTCTGAGGCGTGGGGTGAGATGGTTGGAGGTAAGGGTAAGTGATGTACTCAGTGATCTGTGTAAGCATACTCAGACTTCCTGGCTTTTCACAAGATGCATGTTCACAAAATGGTGTCATTATCAGAATCTAAGGGTGGAGTTTATGGCCCTCTGACATCAAAAGGTCACCCCCAGGACACTCATCTTGGCCCAGTGGTCTCAACTGACTTGAACTGGACAAGAGCTAACCCCAAATTCACGAAAAACAACTTATGCAACTGTTACCAAGGTGACCCGTACATCCAAGATGTTATCTATAAGGAAGCTGGTGGGAATTTAGTTATAGAGTGTTTAGCTACATGACTTTTAGCTCTATGGGTTTTAAAATCAACTAACAGCAAGTAACTGAAAAACAAGTGAGGCAGGTTAAGTTTGGTAAGCCTAAGTGGGTTAGCCTCAGTTTTTAGCACATCCAAAAGCCTGCCGAGCCCTCCAGCTCAGCTGGTCTTCTCTCTCTCCTCCAATGGCATGTGAGACTGAGATATTTCCCTCCTTTCAAATTCTAGATTCTCAACTTTAGGGACTTCCTACAGTTTCCTTCCTTCTGAAATGCCATCTTTGGCCCTCAAAACAGTATTCTCATAATTAGCCAATCACTGCTCATCTTTCAAATGTGACATTCTGGATATATATGTGTTCTCAAAATATCTGAACACAAAATATATACTTATTAAAATTGGAAAAATAGAAAATCTACACTGCAGTGGCTGGCATACCCCACCTTTTGAGACAAAGCCTTGCTCTTCTCACCGAGGCTGGAGTACAATGACGTGATCTCGGCTCACTGCAACCTCTGCCTCCCGGGTTCAAGTGATTCTCCTGCCTCAGCTTCCAAGTAGCTGGGTTTACAGGTGCCTGCCACCATGCTCAGCTAATTTTTGTATTTTTAGTAAAGACAGGATCTCACCATGTTGGCCAGGCCAGTCTTGACCTCCTGACCTCAGGTGATCTGCTCGCCTCAGCCTCCCAAAGTGCTGGGATTACCGACGTGAGCCACCGCGCCCAGCCACTCCTCTTTTAATCAAGTGCTCAAGCTTTCTGAGAGCGTGCACTGAGAGAGACACAGCATAGCCTCTGCAGGATCCTTGCCACAAACGCACATCAAACCTAATCAAAGAGACGTTCTACACCCGGTACTCTCTAAAAACAGCAAAGTCATGAAAGGCAAACAAAGATTGAAGAACTCCTCCAGATTAAAGGGGATGAAAAAGACAGGACAAAGAAATGCAGGGCAGAATTCTAAATTGAATCCTGGACCAAGAAAGGACATTAATGAAAAAACTGGAAGAACCTGAAAAGGTCTGTTGATTAGACAGCAGCATTGCTATTATTAATTTCCTGATTCCATAATGTATACTCTAGTTATATAAGAGAACATCTTTGTTTTATAGAAAATAATACCGAAATATTGATAGGTAAAGTGGCATCATGTTTGCAATTGACTCTCAGAAATTTGAAAAAATAAAATGGAATAAATAAGTACTTGTGTGTACACACAGATACACGCTATGGGGATGGGGACAGATTATAAAGCAAGAAGGGATATAAAATGTTAGTATTTAGGGAATCTAGGTAAAGGACATATGGGAATTCTTTGTTCTGTGTTTGCAGCTTTTTTTTTCTTTTATCACTGGATTTTTTTTTTTTTTTTTTTTTTTGAGACAGAGTCTCACTGTCTTCTGTAGCTACGCTGAAGTGCAGTGGCATGATCTCAGCTCACTGTAACCTCCACCTCCCAGGTTCAAACAATTCTCCCACCTTAGCCTCCCAATTAGCTGGGACTACAGGGATGCGCCACCACGCCAAGCTAATTTTTGTATTTTTGGTAAAGACGGGGTTTTACCATGTTGGCTAGGCTGGTCTCTATCTCTTGACTTTGTAATCCGCCCACCTCAGCCTCCCAAAGTGCTGGGATTACAGGCATGAGCCACCTGCCTGGCCATCACTGGCTTGCTTTTAACGTTTTAACCTTTAGACTTTTACAAGTGTAATCAACCAGATAAGAGTGGTAGGGGATATTTCCCAAAATGTCCCATGTAAGCTCAAACATTGGGATTGTCTTTGGAATAAAACAGAGTGTTCACTGTTTATAAGGTTATTCCAGAGTTTTGAAAATTCTCTCTCCATTTTTACCCTGTATTCCTCTATTCAATACCATCTATCACAGTCAGACACAAAGTTTGAAGACTGTAGCTTTTTTAAACTAAAATTTTATTTCAAGATAATTGTAGATTCACACGTAATTGCAAGAAATCGGAGGTATCCCTTGCACAATTTACTCAGTTTTCCACAACAGTAGTATCTTGTGAAACTATAGTACAGTATCACAACCGGGATATTGGCACTGATAGTCAAGAGACTGCATACTTCCATCAACACAGGGATCCCTCAGTGCCCTTGCATAGCCACACCCCTCTTCATTCATAGCTCCTCTTTAACCCCTTCAGTCACTAATCTGTCATCCACATCTACTGTGCTCATTACAAGAATCTTACATAAATGAAATCATACAGTTTGTAAGAGCTTTTTCCACTTAGCATAGTTCTCTAGTGGTTCATCCAGGCTGCAGTTGGTATTAATAATTTGTTCCCTTTTATTGCTGAGTAGTATTCCATAGTATAGATGAATGGACTAATGAGAGTTTCCTTGACTATTCCTCCACTGAAGAACATTTGGGTGCTTCCAGTGTGGAGCTGTTATGAATAAGCTGCCATTAATATAAACAGGTTTTTGGGTGGAAATAGGTCTTCATTTATCTGGGATTAATACCTGGGTATGTAATAACTGGGTCATATGGTATGGTAGCTGCAAATTGTTCTTATTTTGTTTTTGTTTTTGAGACAGGGTTTTGCTCTGTTGCCCAGGCTGGAGTGTAGTGGCACCATCACAGCTCACTGCAACCTTAACTTCTTAGGTTCAAGGGATCCTCTGGCCTAAGCCTCCCTAGTAGCTGGGACCACAGGCACGCACCACCATACCTGACTAAGTTTGTTATTTGTAGAGATGAAGTCTCGCTATGTTGCCTAGGCTGCTCTCAAACTCTTGGGCTTAAATGATCCTCTCTCCTCGGCCCCACAAAGTGTTGGGATTATAAGTGTAAGCCACCATCCCTGGCTGCAAGTTGTTTCTGGTTTTGTTTTTTTGTTTTGTTTTGTTTTGTTTTATTTTTTTTTTAAGTGGCCAAACTGTTTTCTAAAGTGGCTATGCCATTTTATATTTCCCTCAGCAATGTACAAGTGATCCAGATTCTCCGTCTCCTTGGCAGGATTTGCTATTGCCACATTGTTGTATGTGTGGAATCTCACTGTGGTTTTAACTTGCATTTCCCTGAGGAGTAATGTTGAACACCTTTTCATATGCTTATTTGCCATCAGTATATCTTCTTCGTTGAAATGTCTCTTCATGTCTTCTGTATGTGATCTAATTGGATGGTGTATTTTTTTTTTTTACTAAGTTTTGAGTGTTTTTTTATAATTCTTAATACTACTCTTTTGCTGAATATATGCTTTGTAAATATTTTCTCCTGCTTGTTTTATCTTTTCAGACAAGGCAGTTTCCCTCTTTCTAAAATGCTATCCCTAAGATTAACAGGTAATTTTGATGAGAAATATTTTTAATTTTGATGAGGTTCAATTTATCAACTTTGTTTTTCTAGATTGACTTTTCAGTGTTAAGTCTAAGAACTTTTTGCTGAGACCTAGATCCTAAAGATTTTATCCTACATTTTCCCAAAAGTTTTACAGTGTTACATTTCACATGTAATCCCATAATCCATTCAGAGTCCATTTCAGTATAAATATGAGTCTTGGGTCAACATTTATTTTATTGCATACGGACGTCCAATTGTTGTAGCACCATTTGTTGAAAAGGCAACATTTGAGAAATTCCTTGTTCACGTTGGTTAGATTAGTTGCATAAGGACTTCTAGTCTCGCCTCAGATCTGTAAAGATCTTAAAACGTATCACTTCCACACTTACAACAAGAAAAAGCTGAACAAATTGTAAATGAACAACCTTCATTGAACCAAAGAACTGAGTTCTGAGAGCAAACCACAATCACAAAATTTAGAGATACAGATGAATCCAGACAGTCGCAGCTGTGATCTGCTTACTTACAGCAGAAAGCCACTGCAGCCATAAACTGATAGAAACACTTAAATAGCCATTTTGATGAATTTTGGGTAGCTGAGCATGGGCTACTCTGAAAATGAAAAATTCTATACACCACAGTCTTGACGGGGGCGTGGAGCAGGAGCCTATAATTCTGTGGATGCTGCCTCAGTAACCCTCACAGGTTTTCATGATGAAGAGCTGAAAAAGATTCCCTGTGGCTCCGGCAGGGGAAGAAGGTTAATCACACGGAAATACACCTAGAGCCTCCTCTTTAACAGGAAGAAAGGCTTTAACTTTCTGACCTGGGAGAAGAGGATTTTTCCACTTAGCTATGCCCCCTCAAGTCCCAACCTTTGGGCCTCACCCTAAGGGAATAGAAACCTGAACCTCAAAGTCCCAACCTTTGGGTCTCATCTAAGGGAATAGAAACCTGAACCTCAAGTCCCAACCTTTGGGTCTCATCTAAGGGAATAGAAACCTGAA
>NW_012114666.1:4172533-4175599 GCF_000951035.1 Colobus angolensis palliatus
AAGTCCCAACCTTTGGGTCTCATCTAAGGGAATAGAAACCTGAACCTCAAGTCCCAACCTTTGGGTCTCATCTAAGGGAATAGAAACCTGAAGAAGCACCTGTAGAGGTCACATCCCAGAGACACAGGCCCACTAAAAGACAGGTTTAATCATAAGGTTATTGAACGCTTCTCTTCTCGCAGACATCAGAGCCACATCAACAGGGCTCCATGTAATAAGAATGGTGTAAAACTAAAAGAGTTGCAAGAGGCAGGCTCTTCCTGAGCAGAAGTATTTAAGGATTCCCACAGTCAAGAAAGGAGGAAAAGAAAAAGGAAAAAAGGAAACAACGGGCCTCTGACATATTTAGATGCAGCAAAAATTTAACACAGCCCACCTGGTAGGAAAGATAACATAAAACTTGATACCATGGGCCTATTTACCACAGTTTCTTGTGCCAAATACAGGGTATCTGACTTTCCACATAAAAAAAAAATTAAAAGGTATGCAAAAAGGCAAAAACAAAAAAAGACTTCAGAACGAAGTAAGCCAAAACAAGCATTAGATCTGGATTCAAATATGCCACAGATATTGGAATTATCAGAGAATTTTTTAAAAATGATTAATATGTGAAGAGCTGTAAAGACAGCAAGTGTTCAACAGGCAAGCACAGGTGGATGATGTGAACAGAAAGATGGCAATTCTAAGGGAAAAAAAAAAGAAACACTAGAAATAAAAAATTTGTAACAGAAATGAAGAATGCCTTTGATGATCTCATAAGCAGACTTGACACAAACCAGGAAAGAATTTGTGAGTCTGAAAACAGCTCAACAGAAATCTCCCAAATACAAAAAATAAAAAATAAAAAGAAACAGAAAAGAAAATTTTAACAAAGCTCTGGAATAATTTCAAAAGAAAAAATGGAAGAGAAGAATATTTAAAGTAACAATGGCTGAGAACTTTCCAAAATTAATGAGAGGCAACAAACCATGGATTGAAGAAATTCAGGAAACACCAACAAAATACATTTCAAAAATGCAAGTACACCTGGGTATATCATATTAAAATTGCAGAATACCAGCTACAAAGAGACAATCTTGAAAGAAGCCAAAAAATAAACTCTCACATTATAAAAGAATAAAATGTGGAAATTATCAGATTTGTCATAGAGGCCATATTCAAAGTATTGAACAAAAAATTCACTTCTAGATCCAGTGAAATTATCCTTCAAAAGTGAAGAAGTAAGATTTTCAAATAAACAAAAGGATGAAGGGATTTTATCACCAGCAAAATTGTCCTGGAAGAAATGTTAGAGCTAGTTCTCCAAAAAGAAGTAATATAGGCCAGAAACTCAGACCTACATTAAGAAAAGAGCATCAGGGAAGGAATAAATTATTTTATGTTCTTATTCATAATTTAAAGGTAACTTGCTTTTAAAATAATAATAGTAATTATGTATTGGATAATTACAGTATATGGAATAGTGATATGAAATGTCAGCCAACCCTAAGGAATGGGAGGGAGGGACTGGAAACGTTTTGTTGTAAGGTATCTGTAACACACATGAGTGGTGTAGTTTGGAGGGGGCACTTAGATTAGATTTAAATGTTTCTTTCAAATTCTAGGGTAACCACTAAAAATTTAGATAGAAGAACAGTTGAGATACTCAGAAAAATAAGATGGAATCTTGCAAAATAGACATTTAAAACCAGAGAAAGCAAAAAAGAAAGAGGGTAAAAAAGAAAGAACAAATGTAACAAAACAGTTACAATCGTATCAGTAGCAATCCAACTATAACAATAATGGCTTTAGCTGTGAATTGTTTTTCTGGATTTTAACTATTCTACTGCATGTGATGGTATGACATTGTTGCTTTAACTTGCAAATGACAAAAGATATCAGGTATATTTTTATATATATATTTGCCATGTGTCTGTCTTTTTGGTGAGGTATCTGTTCAAATCTTTTGCTTTTTTTTAATTGTTTGTTTTCTTATTGTTGAAATTTAAGAGTTCTTTTTGTATTTTAGATACACATCTTTTATGAAATATCTGTCTTGTGATTATTTTCTGCCACCCAGTCCATGGTTTATCTTTCCATTCTCTTAAGAATGACTTTCACAGAGGAGGGCTTTTGTTTTAATAGAGTCCCATTCATCAATTTTTTTTTTCACAAATTGTGCTTTTTTATATATACTTTAACTTCCAGGGTATATGTGCACAACATGCAGGTTTGTTACATACGTATACATGTGCCACGTTGGTGTGCCGCACCCATTAACTCGTCATTTACATTAGGTATATCTCCTAATGCTATCCCTCCCCACTCCCCCCACCCCATGACAGGCCCTGGTGTGTGACGTTCCCCACCCTGTGTCCAAGTGTTCTCATTGTTCAATTCCCATGTATGTGTGAGAACATGCAGTGTTTGGTTTTCTGTACTTGAGATAGTTTGTTGAGAATGATGGTTTCCAGCTGCATCCATGTCCCTACAAAGGACATGAACTCATCCTTTTGTATGGCTGCATAGTATTCCATGGTGTATATGTGCCACATTTTCTTAATCCAGTCTGTCACTGATGGACATTTGGGTTGATTCCAAGTCTTTGCTATCGTGAATAGTGCCGCAATAAACATATATCTATCTAAAGATACATGCACATATAAAGATATATGTGCATGTATCTTTATAGCAGCATGATTTATAATCCTTTGGGTATATACCCAGTAATGGGATGGCTGGGTCAAATGGTATTTCTAGTTCTAGATCTTTGAGGAATCGCCACACTGCCTTCCACAATGGTTGAACTAGTTTACAGTGCCGCCAACAGTGTAAAAGTGTTCCTATTTCTCCGCATCCTCTCCAGCACGTTGTTTCCTGACTTTTTAATGATTGCCATTCTAACTGGTTTGAGATGGCATCTCATAATGGTTTGGATTTGCACTACTCTGGCGGCCAGTGATGATGAGCATTTTTTCATGTGTCTGTTGGCTGCATAAATGTCTTCTTTTCAGAAGTGTCTGTTAATATCCTTTGCTCATTTTTTGATGGGGTTGTTTAATTTTTTCTTGTAAATTTGTTTAAGTT
>NW_012114666.1:4176390-4203638 GCF_000951035.1 Colobus angolensis palliatus
CATGGAATGTTCTTCCATTTGTTTGTGTCCTCTTTTATTTCGTTGAGCAGTGGTTTCTAGTTCTCCTTGAAGAGGTCCTTCATGTCCCTTTTAAGTTGGACTGCTAGGTATTTTATTCTCTTTGAAGCAATTGTGAATGGAAGTTCACTCATGATTTGGCTCTCTGTTTGTCTGTTATTGGTATATAGGAATGCTTGTGATTTTTGCACATTGATTTTTTTATCCTGAGACTTTGCTGAAGCTGCTCATCAGCTTACGGAGATTTTGGGCTGAGACAGTGGGGTTTTCTAAATACACAATCATGTGATCTGCAAATAGGGACTTCCTCTTTTCCTAATTGAATATCCTTTATTTCTTTCTGTTGCCTGATTGCCCTGGCCAGAACTTCCAATATAATGTTGAATAGGAGTGGTGAGAGAGGGCATCCCTGTCTTGTGCCAGTTTTCAAGGGGAATGCTTCCAGTTTTTGCCCATTCAGTATGATATTGGCTATGGGTTCATCATAAATAGCTCTTATTATTTTGAGATATGTGCCATCAATACTTAGTTTATTGAGAGGTTTTAGCATGAAGGGTTGTTGAATTTTGTCAAAGACCTTTTCTGCATCTATTATCATGTGGTTTTTGTCTTTGGTTCTGTTTATATGATGGATTATGTTTATTGATTTGCACATGTTGAATCATCTTTGCATCCCAGGGATGAAGCCAACTTGATTGTGGTGGATAAGCTTTCTGATGTGCTGCTGGATTCGGTGTGCCAGTATTTTATTGAGGATTTTTGCATCGATGTTCATCAGGGATATTGGTCTAAAACTCTTTTTGTTGTGTCTCTGCCAGGCTTTGGCATCAGGATGATGCTGATCTCATAAAATGAGTTAGGGAGAATTCCCTCTTTTTCTATTGATTGGAATAGTTTCAGAAGGAATGGTACCAGCTCCTTCTTGTATCTCTGGTAGAACTCAGCTGTGACTCTGTCTGGTCCTGGACTTTTTTTGGTTGGCAAGCTATTCCTGCCTCAATTTCAGAGCCTGTTGTTGGTCTATTCAGGGATTCAACTTATTCCTGGTTTAGTCTTGGGAGGCTGTACGTGTCCAGGAATTTATCCATTTCTTCTAGATTATCTAGTTTATTTGCATAGAGGTGTTTATAGTATTCTCTCATGGTAGTTTGTATTTCTGTGGGATTGGTGGTGACATCCCCTTTATTGTTTATTGCATCTATTTGATTCTTCTCTTTTCTTATTTATTAGTCTTGCTAGCTGTCTATCAATTTTGTTGATCTTTTCACAAAACCAGTTCCTAGATTCACTGATTTTTTGAAGGGTTGTTTGTGTCTCTATCTCCTTCAGTTCTGCTCTGATCTTAGTTATTTCTTGCCTTCTGCTAGCTTTTGAATGTGTTTGCTCTTACTTCTCTAGTTCTTTTAATTGTGATGTTAGGGAGTAAATTTGAGATCTTTCCTGTTTTCTCTTGTGTGCATTTAGTGCTATAAATTCCCCTCTACACACTGCTTTAAATGTGTCCCAGAGATTCTGGTATGTTGTATCTTTGTTCTCATTGGTTTCAAAGAACATCTTTATTTCTACCTTCATTTCATTACCCAGTAGTCATTGAGGAGCAGGTTGTTCAGTTTCCATGTAGTTGAGCAGTTTTGAGTGAGTTTCTTATTCCTGAGTTCTAGTTTGATTGCACTGTAGTCTGAGAGACAGTTTGTTATAATTTCTGTTCTTTTACACTTGCTGAGTAGTGCTTTACTTCCAACTATGTGGTCAATTTTGGAATAAGTGTGATGTGGTGCTGAAAAGAATGTATATTCTGTTGATTTGGGGTGGAGAGTCCTGTAGATGTCTATTAGGTCCACCTGGTGCAGAGCTGAGTTCAATTCCTGCATATCCTTGTTAACCTGTCTCGTTGATCTAATGTTGACAGTGGGGTGTTAAAGTCTCCCATTATTACTGTGTGGGAGTCTAAGTCTCATGGTAGGTCTCTAAGGACTTGCTTTATGAATCTAGGTGCTCCTGTATTGGGTGCATGTATATTTAGGATAGTTAGCTCTTCTTGTTGAATTGAACCCTTTACCATTATGTAATGGCCTTCTTTGTCTCTTTTGATCTTTGTTGGTTTAAAGTCTGTTTTATCAGAGAGATGGGGAGAATGGAACCAAGTTGGAAAACACGCTTCAGGATATTATCCAGGAGAACTTCCCCAACCTATCTAGGCAGGCCAACATTCAAATTCAGGAAATACAGAGAACGCCACAAAGATACTCCTCAAGAAGAGCAACTCCAAGACACATAATCTTCAGATTCACCAAAGTTGAAATGAAGGAAAAAACATTAAAGGCAGCCAGAGAGAAAGGTCGGGTTACCCACAAAAGGAAGCCCATCAGACTAATTCAGGAAATACAGAGAACACCACAAAGATACTCCTCAAGAAGAGCAACTCCAAGACACATAATCATCAGATTCACCAAAGTTGAAATGAAGGAAAAAACATTAAAGGCAGCCAGAGAGAAAGGTCGGGTTACCCACAAAAGGAAGCCCATCAGACTAACAGCGGATCTCTCGGCAGAAACTCTACAAGCTAGAAGAGATTGGGGGCCAATGTTCAACATTCTTAAAGAATTTTCAACACAGAATTTCATATCCAGCAAAACTAAGCTTCAAAAGTGAAGGAGAAATAAAATCCTTTACAGACAAGCACATGCTGAGTGATTTTGTCACCACCAGGCCTGCCTTACAAGAGCTCCTGAAGGAGGCACTAAACATGGAAAGGAACAACCGGTACCAGCCACTGCAAAAACATGCCAAATTGTAAAGACCATCGATGCTAGAAAGAAACTGCATCAACTAACAAGCAAAATATCCAGCTAACACCATAATGACCAGATCAAATTCAGACATAACAGTATCAACCTTAAATGTAAATAGGCTAAATGCTCCAGTTAGACACAGAATGGCAAACTGGATAAAGAGTCAAGACCCATCAGCGTGCTGTAACCAGGAGACCCATCTCACGTGCAGAGATACACATAGGCTCAAAATAAAGGGATGGAAGAAGATCTACCAAGCAAATGGAAAACAAATTGTGCTTTTGGAGTTGTATCTAAAATTCTTCAATAAACCCAAGTCACATACTTTTTTACTTATATTTTCTTGTAGAAGTTTGATGGTTTTGCCTTTATGTTTATTATCAATTTTTAAATTAACTTTTGTGAAAGATGTAAAGTTTGTGTCTAGATTAATTTTGTTTGCATATGGATGTCCAATTATTCCAGCATCACTTGTTGAGAAGACTATCTTTCCTTTATTGACTTGCTCAGATAATCCAAGGAACTTACCACCATGTCATTTCTCGGCCCCAAAGTTCCTAACCTTTATGTTTCTTTCTCCACCTTGCAGAGTTTTCTTGCATATGTTTCCTATATGATGCCCAAAGTTTTTGGTTGTACTTAATGACAAGAATAGTGAAAAGTATATCTAATTCTTCTGTCTGGAAGTAGAAGTCTGCAGTTGCTTTGTAAGTCTGAAATTATTTCAAAATAAATAGAAAATTAAAAGGTAATAGGAATAAGATCAAATTATGTAACGGAAATAAAGTATCCTTTGCTTAAGAACTTTTCACACAGTGAGGGTAAGAATTGAAGATTTTAGTTAAAGCAATGTGATTTGAAGAAATTGAGATATTTGCAATAGTTTCCTAATGGTGCCATAACAAGATACCACAAAATGGGTGACTTAAAAAGTAAAAATTTATTATTATTATTTTTTTTTTTTTGAGAGGAAGTTTCAACCTGTTGCCCAGGCTGGAGTTCAGTGGTGCAATCTGGGCTCACTGCAACCTCCACTTCCCAGGTTCAAGCAATTCTTGCCTCAACCTCCCGAGTAGCTGGGATTACAGGCATCTGCCACTGTGCCCAGTTAATTTTTGTATTATTAGTAGAGATGGGCCTTTACCATGTTGGCCAGGTTGGTCTCAAACTCCTGACCTCAGGTGAGCTGCCCACCTTGGCCTCCCAACATGCTAGGATTACAGGCATGAGTCACTGTGCCTGGCTGAAAAATTAGACATTTATTATCTTGCAGTTCTGAAGGCTGTAAGTTCAAAATCCAGATTCTGGCAGTGTTGGGTCCATCTGGAAGCGATGTGGAAGAAGAGTCTGTCGCAAGCCCCTCTCCTAGCTTCTGGTAGCCTGGGGCGTCCCTTGGCTTGTACATGGCCTTCTCCTTCTGTCCTCTTGTCATCTTCCCTCTATGAATACTTGTGTCCAAAATATCAGTTGTGCTGGATTAGGGGTTAGTCTAATGACCTCACTTTAATTTGATTAACTCTGTAAAGACCTAAACAAAGTTACCTTCTGAGGTACTTAGGGTTAGGACTCCCACATACTTTTTGGAGGAAGATACAATTTAATCCATAACAATATTCAAAATTCCAAAATAAAGAACATCATGCACACATTAAAAACTAAAAAAGGCTTCTTCTGTGAAGTCTCACTTGATGCTGTAGGCTAGGTTACCCCTCGTGTATAATGTCTTAGCACCCTGTACTTTCAATCACCATGTTCATCAAATTATAACTTTGTCATCTGAAGAATGATGAGGTTCATAAAGATGGAAAGGAGAGCTGTATTTCTCATGAAGGGTTGCAGCCTGCAGGGTGGCCGTTCTGATAGGCTGGGAAGCACAGCTTCCAACAAGATACTAGAAATAGACTTTGAGGGAGCGACAAAGGGAATAGAGATTTATGCTGAGTGGAATGGCTTAACATGTATTTAATAAGTTATATGGTTTGGATTTGTGTCCCCTCCCAAATCTCATATCGAATTGTAATCCCCAATGTTGGAAGAAGGGCCTGCTGGTCCGAGGTGACTGGATCATGGAGACAGATTCCTCCCTTGCTATTCTCATGATAGTGAGTTCTCATGAAATCTGGTTCTTAAAAAGTGTGTAGCACCTCCCTCTTCTCTCTCTTCCTCCTGCCCTGGCTATTAAAGACACCTGCATCCCCTTCACCTTCTGCCTATTGTACATTTCCTGAAGCCTTCCCAGCCATGCTTCCTGTACACCTGAAAAACTGTGAGGCAATTAAACCTCTTTTCTTTGTAAACAACCCAGTTTCAGGTATTTCTTTATAGCAGTGTGAAAACAGACTAATACAATAAGCTATAGGAGGAGTAATGAATATTTATGTAAGGAGAAATGTCCTGTGTGCAATTGAGCTTCATACCCCTTCATGAGCCCACGCAGATTGGCCCAAACCACTCTGTGACTGGTGGGCTCTTATCAAGAAGGAATGCTGGTCAATTTCATAGTCTTGAACCCATAAAAGAGAAGGGCAGCACCAGCCTGTTGGTTGATAACTGCAGCAGAGGCTTTTAAAAGGACTGGTTTCTGTTTAGCCCTTAGGGAAGAAAGCATAGTCATGGTTAGCAAGGGAGGGAATAAAGAGGTATGTCTGACCTCCCATCCCATCTTGGCTGGGAACTCAGTTTTCAAGCTTTCTCTGGGGTCCCTTTGGCCAAGAGGGGGTCCATTCAGTCAGTTCGAAGACTTAATACTGTATTTTTATTTCTCATAGCCAAGTGCATTAAGGATGCAGGGAATCAGAACGTTGCTAATACAGATGTTTCTTGTCTTATGATGGGGTTACATCCCAATGAACCCATCGTCAGTTGAAAATATCGTAAATTGAAAAAGCATTTAATACACCCAACCTACTGAAACATCACTTAGCCTAGTGTACTACTGGGGCTCAGAAAGGGATACCCCAAAGATTAGCACATGCTGAGATGCCTTAGAAGTTGCCTCAGAATCAAGGTCTCTCTAACCCGGTCTTGTTCCAACCTCAACCAAGTTTAAGAAAGGACTGTCTCTGAAATTTCCTTACCTGACCAAAATGTTTTCTTCCAAAAGAAATGCAATTGTCTTAAACATCCTCCCTCAGGATCTCATCAAGTTACCGGGAAAGATCAACCACCAGAGGAGAGAAGCAATTGATAGTCATCACTTCACCCAGACTTTATCTATTCTTCAGAGCGTAGCACCAAGAGATTACCTGGGGGGCTTTATGTGCATTGCAACACCATCTTTTTCCTGTACAGCTCCATCCCTCATCTTCCCTTAATGTCTGCCTCCCACCTCCCCAGACCATTCACTCCCTAATGACTCACTGTCCCTTAAAAGAATCACCTGTGTTCCCCATCTCCCCACTCCCGTACAAGAAAGAGTAAAAAAGCTTCTGTATCACATTGGATTATTGGATAATCATTCTCCTGTGATTCCCTCATGTTGTGCACATGAAAATAAATTTTTGTACAGATTTTCTCATATTCATCTGTTTTTTGACAGTTGATTTCCAGCAAATCTCCAGAGGGTGAAGGAGAAATTTTACCTTGGTCCCTATAGTTTCTTAAACATGCTCAAAACATTTATATTAACCTACACTTCAGCTAAATCATCTAATATGTCAAAGTTATCAGAATAAAGATGGAGCAACTAGTGTTTTTTTAAAAAAAAAAAAAAAATCAAATCCCTGACAAATGGAGCCCAGGAAAGGCCATGAAGGAGCATTCTCATGCTTATATGCCTGAAAATAAAAGCTATCACAAAAGGCTCTGCAAAAATTGCAATCTTACAAAAAGGCCAACAAAACCTTGTACAAAAAAAAAAAAATCCTGCAAGAACATCTGCCCAGCAACTGCCTGTCCAACTGTAGACTGCCATAACCCTTGTTATTGGTCTTTGTAGCCAAGAATAATCACTTCAAAACAAATACGTAATCCTCCTCAATGTTTTTTTACAAACCGTTGTCTTCCTTTACCTGAATACACACATAGTTTACTATGGCATGAGTATTCTCGTTGCAACGCTCTACTTCTGAGTAAGAATCATTTTCATTCAGAGAGCCTCTCTTTTAGTTATACAGATCGACAAAGTCTATTTTATAGTAAAATGTTGAATATCTCATCTAATTTGTTTAATACTGTACTGAAAGTGAAAAACAGATTGGAGTGAAAACCTGACTACTTAATGAAATCTATCACAAATTTTGTAAAGGTAATTGCTTTTGTTCAAACAAATATTCCTTTATATAGCTCAATCTGGATTTTTCTTTTCAGGGTTATTTATAATAAAAAAACAACAAGCAATATAGCAGAAACTATATCAAATAATAAACTATGCACTTTGGAAATCTGTTTGGAGCCTCTACTAAGGTAAACATACATATTCTGCGAGCTAAGATCTCCCTTTGTGGGTGATGTGGTTTGGTTGTTTGTCCCCTCCAAATCTCACGTTGAAATGTGATTCCCAATGTTGGAGGTGACACTTGTTAGGAGGTAACTGGATCATTAGGCTGATCCATCATGAATGGTTTAAACTATCACCTTGGTGATAAGTGAGTTCTTACTCAGGTCATACGAGATCTGATTGTTTAAAAGAGTCTTGGAATTCCTTTGCTCTTTCTCTTGCTCCCACTTATGCCATGTGACACACCTGCTTCCCTTTACCTTCCACCATGATTGGAAGCTTCCTGAGGCCTCACCAGGATCCAAGCAGATGCCAGCATCAGACTTCCTGTACAGCCTACAGAACCATGGGCCAATTAAAGCTCTTTTCTTTATAAATTATGCAATATCAGGTATTCCTTCATAACAATGCAAAAACAGTCTAATGGGTACATAGTTAAGTCAGTACATATGTCCACCAGACGAAATGTTCAAGGATGTTTATAACAGAATTCTCATTATAGCCAAAGCTGCAGGAAGTCTTTCCAAATGTTCATCAACCACAGAATTGTAATCAATTTATGCTATAAAATACTAGTCAGCATGAAAACGAATAAAATACTACTACTACAAAAAACAGGTATGAATCTCTCATAAATATGACATTGAGTAAAATAAGAGACACATAAGATCATATGCTGTATGAATCCATTTATATGAAGTTCAAAAGTAGATAAAACTAATCTGTCACAACAGAGTTCAGAATAGTGCTTCGTGTTGAGCAAGGAGTGAGAGTATTCACTGGCAAGGGGCATGTGAAACCCACTAGAGGGCTTTAACTAACTGGCAGTCATGCACAGTACACGGATGAAAAAGTGCATCAGGGATGTACATCTGATATGTGTGTACATTACTATATATAGGTTATGAAACCACCTTTTGCAAAAATCCTGACAGTGAGAGAAATCTGACATAGCTGCGTCCATTTTGTTTCTAACCTCACAAGCTAACTACCTTTGTTAACTTTAAAACAAAGTTAACAGTCCGTTCCCAGAACTAATGCCTTCCTTATTGGGGGACTGAAACCACCTTTGTAAGACTATCCAAAGGCCACAAGGTTAGCATTATGGGAGGGGCCTGATTTCTACTAAAATGTACGTGTAGTTAAAAGATAACCAGCCATTGTTCCCTAGCCCGCTTTTCCATAATCCCTTCCTGCTCAAGTCATGCAGCCAGAGGTTACAAGATTTGTAAGATCTCCAATTGCTCTCATAGATAACATCACAATTGTCAAAACTTAAGATTGGTCTTTGAGACACTTTACAGATTTTCGCATTCTAGCAACTGACTGGCTCCACTCAGACCTGTGACTCATGGCAAGGAACTGAATCCCACCTGGAAACATCCACCCAGAAACTGACTCAGCACACTTTGTACACACCTATGATTTCATTCCCGACCAATGATCAGCACCCATTCCCTAGCCCCCTACCTGGGAAATTACCCTTAAAACCTAGCCTCTCAGCTTTCAGGGAGGCAGATTTGAGAAATGTCTCCTGTCCTCTTGCTTGGCTGACACTGTGATTATCAAACTCTTTCTCTACTGCAACACCACAGTGTCATTTAATTGGCTTTATCTGTGCAGTGGGCAAGACGAACCCATCAGACAACTGCAGTTACATTGCAACAAAAAAGAAAAAAACAGTAAATTGTGATAGATACTAACACGTACTACTATATAGTCATTATAAATAACGTGCAAATGTAATAACAATATTAGGAACATCAAGTGCAAAAAGCTTACATGAAAGAAGTAATCATTTTGGGAAAAATGACATAAAATTCAGTAATTTGTTATTAGTAACAATTTGGGGAAACAGGATGATTATGGAAGACTTTATATTTCTTCTATGAAATTTTCTGTATTTGTAAAAAAAAAATTTCAGGCATTTTTCCTTAACAGCTTTATTGAAATATAATCTACAAACCATAAAATTCTTAAGTGTATGACTCAACACTTTGTATTATATTTACAGAGTTATACAGCCATTACTTTAATCTAATTTTAGAAAATACTGCATCACTTCAAATACAAACCCTGTGCCCTAAAAAACCAATAATCTGCTTTCTACCTTTAGAGCTCTGCCTTTGTTTCCTTGTTTCCTATAAATGGAATCATGCAATATGCATACCTGGTCTCTTTCACTTCGCATAATGTCTTGGGGGTTTGTACATGTGGTAGCATAAATTAGGGCTTTCTTCCTTTTTTTGACAAACATTATTTCATTGTATTGATATATCACATTTTGTTTATCAATCCAATGTTTGATGGATATTTCAGTTCTTTCTCCTTTTTGGCTATTATAAACAAAGCTTGTAGGGATGTTCACGTGAAAATCTTTGTGGAGTCATATTTTTCAGTTCTCGTGGGTATACTCCTAACAGTAGAATTGCTGAGTCATATGGTAATTCCATTAACATTTTGAGAAACTTCCAAACTGTTTTCCAAAGTAACGCCACCATTTACATTCCTACCTGCAGTGTATATGGGCTCCAATTTCTCCACATCCTCACCAAATCTTTTCATTGTCTGTCTTTTGATTATAGCTATTCTAGTAGGTGTGAAGTAATATCTCATTGTGGTTTTGATTTGCATTTTCTTTATCACCAATGATGTTGAGCATCTTTTCACGTAAATGCTGGTCATTCGTCTATTATATCTTCATTAGGGAAATATCCATTCAAAAATCCCTTGCCTATTTTTGAAGTGGATTGCTTGTTTTCTCATTATTTTTAAGATTTCTTTCTATATTCTGTGTACACATCCCTTAGATATTGATTAGAAAATATTTTCTCAGAGTCTGTGGGGTTTTTCTCTTTCTTGATTTGTGTCTTTTGAAATGCAAACGTTTTTTGATAAAATTTCAAGTATTTTTAGTCAGAAAAATATATTATAATTGAGACTATAACTATTTGGAAAAGGGAAATCCAATGAAAACTGTATTTATTACATACTCAAGATCACAGAGATGAGGAAAGTAATTGCTACACAGTTACAACAGAAGTGGTCATAAATGGTATGTGGCATTACTATTTATAGACACACATATCTGACACTGATATTTTCCTGCCAGTTAACATGTGGCTTAACCCAGTTAAAATGTCAGTTTTAAGTTGACCAGTGGGATGGCATTAATGGTGACTATCTGGGATTCTATTAAACTGGTGAAGGCATATAACTGAAGTCCACTAACACCTTCTTATTAAACCCCGAATGTTATCATACCAGGAATCTTTTTAATACTCATCAGGTCATTTTTTGAAAAAGTTCACATGAAGTAGGAAAAAACTACATTTCTCCCATGCAGATATTTAAATTAATTCTCCCATATTTAAATTAATTCTCCTAAGGTTTTTAGTTATTGCTGCCCTATTCGTGCAAATTTATCCTGAAATAGAAAACTGCAAATAAATACCTGATCAAAATAAGTATATTTCAAGTCCAATTTATGAAAGTCTCAAGGGAGACAATGTTACTCACTTTTTTAAAAATGAGTAACAAACTGATGTTTCAAATACTTCAGTTGTTTTCAGAAAAGAATATACATTTAAGAATTTGAGCAGTGAAAATAATGGAAAGTGGGTGTTTAAAAACACATTTGAAGATTAGCCTTTTAAAATGTTTTTTTCTTAAAACAATCATCTTGAATCATCAGCAAAGAAACAAGATTGCAACCCAACTTTTTTAAGTGCTTGGGAAATATAGAACTAAGCCAATGTTAACTCCATGAAGGGGTCATATAATGCCAACGGTTAGAGGAAATACTGATGACCTGGAAATGGTTTTATTCAGAAAAAGGATACTGTGCCCTACAGATGAAAATCAGATTAGAATTCCACTAGGAAACTGTTAAAATGAGCCCATCAATAATTTATACACTAAGATGTTCAATGAAATATTTTATTTTAACAAGGAACATTTGGTGTTGCATGTTTAATAAGGAACAAGCATATTTGGATATGTTATAGTGTCATCTTACATTGGCCTGGTTTTTCCTCTTCAAATATTTATTACTAAATTATTGTACTCATATAAACTGAACATCAGTTCATAAAGTCCCAATTATAAGGGTAATTATTTGAGGATAATCCCTGTATATTTGCTGACCTGGAGATGTAATATTTGTTCAGAGAGGCAAAGTGGTTATCGGTCTAGGGTATGTATTTTAAACATCTGAATTTTAAGATAAATTATTAGAACTTTTCCTCTATTCCTTACTGGTAGCTGTCTGTTGAACAAACCCCATGTACAACATTGATCCTAAATATCCTTTTTCATCCATGTATTCAACAAATTTGGAAAATACTATGTGCTTTAACTATGCATGTTACTATCACTTGTTGAGGACTTTTTCATGTATTATGTTAAGCACTACGTATATATTCATACAACAACCCTGCATGAATGAGTTAAGTGTTGTTATTAGTGTAACTTTACAGAGGAGGAAATTGAAGCATAAAGAGGCTCAGTAACTTTCTCAGGAGGTCATGGATAGGAAATAAATGGTAGAGCTGGCTTTTTGTCTTTAGAGTCTAGCTCTTAACAACCAGACCATACTACCATTTTACTACATACATAATTGTCTTCCAAGCAAATGCAAGTCTACAATCCTTTATCTAAAACCCAAGGGACAAAATTTGATTCTGCATTGAGAATTTTTCTTTTCAGTTATTTAATCTATTTATTTATATTTTGTTAACAGTGTTTTAACTGACAAATTATAATTGCATGCATTTATGGGGTACAATGTGATGTGTTGATATATGTAGAAAGATAATTTAGTTGTGCTGTGAATCGATCATCTTACTACTTATGCAGTCAAATGTGGGGATGACCAGGGTAGATAGCAGAATGACAATTTATTAATTTCAGAGAAAAAGTCCAGCTGTAAAAAGAACAATAATTACATGGGTCAACATACTGAGGAGATGTTACCATGGCTATCAAGTAAAAGTCAAGCTCCATGCAAAATCAAGTCAAAATAAAAATAATCATAATCAGAAAACATTTCATGAATATACCATGTATATTTAGTTTGTATATACATATTTATATTCATATACATATTCATATAATATACATTTAGTTTACATATACAGTTTATACACATATAAACTGGAATTAATCAAAGGCCATTTGTTGAGTCTTCAACTGCTTACATAGGAATCATAGCATCATTCATAAATATGCAACAAACATGTAAAGCCAACCGAATCAAAAATGCTTTAGCATCAGCTAGGATTCATTTATTAATTCAATCAGCATTGATTGAACTCTTCTAACAATAAGTAGAGGCTGGGGATACTATAGTATATAATAGGACATACTGAATCTGATAAAGATATAAACTGATGTTTGACAAAGCATAAATCAATTAATTCCTTCCACGATAGGTATTGTTTTACTTATTTAATAAACATAATTAATAAAGACTTAGGTAAAAGACATTGTACTAAATGTTTTGCAAATATTAATTTGCTTAATTATTACAACTGCCTAATGAGGTAGGTGTTATCCTAATCAGCAACTAGCTTAACATCATATAGCCAGTCAATAATAAAGCTAGGAAATCAGTCTCTATAATGCCATAGAGAACTGTAAACCCTCTTGGTCACCTTCTCATCCCTCCTTACCCCCCACCACACACACACACACACACACACACACACAGACACACTTCATCATCTTCATGGAAATGCACAAGGCCCTTGATCTGAGAGCTCCTCTCTCCAGGGCAGCAGTTGGGAGCTGCCAATATTTCTCATGAACATGCTTTTCCTATGCTTCCTCTATTCGTTGATATTTTCTTTATTAAACAAAGTATATCAGGGACTTAATCTGAAATAATTTAGCATTTTTCCTGCCCTGATCAACATCATGTTGATTTTACACATTAAGCAGGCATGGTTAGTTGTGTGCAAGTATTGTTTCTCTGACTTTGTTTTAAGTAGTAATGTACTTAAAGATACAGCTCCTCAAACTTTTTGCAGTAAGGCAAAGACCCATGACAATGTTCTCATCTATAAAAGGAAATGGAAATGTATTGCAGGCTTCATGAAAAGCTGTCATTTTCCTGAAGAAAAGAGATAGACAGACTTGGATAGCATTTAAGGTAAGTGCCCTTCGCCCTTCACCTTTCTCCTGCCTGGAATGCACACCCAATGGCGGTAGCTTCAACAGCTGTGCTGAGACCAAAGGTAAAAGCTGCATGGCAGAGGAAGGCAAAGCAAAGCTACAGATGCAAACTGAATCTATGCCAGAATCATGGAGCTACCTTTTCACTATTGGATTTCTTCAGCCCACTCACGATATGAAAAAATAAAGGTCCATTTGGCTAATCCACTATAGTACAGTTTGTCTTACTCACCTGAAAACAATCATATATAACAAACTACTTTTCAATGGGAAATTATTGATGTCATTTCTTCATTCTCCATGAACAACTTACTCTAACCATTCAACATTTATAGTAACTTTTTTTTGAGATGGTCTCATTCTATCACCCAGGCTGGACTGCAGTAACGTGATTGTGGCTCACTGCAGCCTTGAATTCTCAGGTTCAAGCGATCCTCCCACCTCAGCTTCCCAGGTAGCTGTGACTATAGGCACATCCCACCACATCAGGCAAAAAAAAAAAAAATCTTGTATAGACAGGTTCTCACTATGTTGCCCAGGGTGGTCTTGAACTCCTTGCCTGGAACAGTCCTCCCACCTCAGCCTCCTGAAGTGCTAAGGGTTACAGGTGAGAGCCACCATGCCTGGCCCGTTCATAACAAATGGACAAAATTGCATTAAAGCATGAGGTATATATATTAAGCAATTACAAGCCAACAACAACAAAAAAGATTACTCAAATTGTTTTCCCTATTTTTTCTACTACTCATTCTTTTTTCTGGTTATTTTGCTATGAACTACATTTTACTAAATTACTGCTAGAGAAATAAAACATTGTCATTTGAATTTAGGCAATTTTGCTATTGATGAGTTATTTGAAACAATGGTGGCCCTAAGGAGAAAAATGGAGGTGGTGGAGACTAGGATTTTGACATATCCATGGAATAAAGGCAAATTGTGCAATCCCAATCTCAGATATCCGATTTGAATTCAAATAACTTGAACTGGTTCTTAAGTTTATTTTTTATAAAAAGGACTGTGAGGTTTTCAAAAGGCAGCACATTCAAGTAATTTCTCAGTTTTTGAAAATCCCACTCGTTACTTTTCAAGCATCTTTGGCTCAAAACCAATAATTTCCATAAATTCAATCTTCATTTGTATTATAAGTGGCTTTGCAGCAATGATGAAGGAAGGACTGGAATATCCAACAGTCCAGATTACTGAGAAAGGTGGGGTGGTGTGAAAAACGGTCACTGGCATATAATTTCCCTTTTGAGAAACAGAAAACCTAGAGGGAAAAAGTACAGACGCTGAGGCCTCTGAACCGCCTCAGAAAGATAAAAACAGTTTAGATTGCTCTGCTGCCATAACAAGTAGCAGAGTTTATTTTTTTTCTTTGTTTGCAGACTGAGGTCTGCAGAAAATAAATATTTGTAGCTGAGGGCATCTAGAGATAATGAACATCCAGAAGTGTGACTATACCCCAGGGTATTTTGGGAATCATCTTACTGACAGAAGAGAAAGGAGATACAGCAGCAGAGAAAAAATTGTAGCAGTGGTGAAAAAAGGGAGATGCTACAAGAAAGAGCAGTGGACTAGTGAGGAATAGCATTTTCTCCCCACTCAGCAGTCACATCTCTCAAGGATTATTAAAGAACAGTTAAATTCTACAGTATGCCCTTTAGCATCAGGAATGCTAAGCAAGCAGAGAAACTGTTGCAGTTCCACAAACTCGAGCTACATCTTTCTTCATTCTCTTCTTTCAGCTATATCCCCTTATGGAGAGCACAGGGAGACCATCACATGCAGGAAGAATTCTTTTTTTTTTTTTTTTTTTTAAGAAAATACCTCTAGTGAATGGTAAAGAAAACTGGTATTGGTACCAGAAAACTCAAGTCAGTTATCTTCCTTTTCTATAAATTATAAAAAATTTAATTTGGTTATTTATTTGCTTATTTTGTACCCTAGAAAGTAAATTTTGAATGTTCCTGAAGTTGAGATGTAGTCACTGCAAAAGGGTGAAGTGCCTGATGAATCAAGTAGGTAATTCAACTGCCTTTATTCATTCACGTATGAATGTATTGGTTCCACAAATGTCTGTTTAGTGTCTCCTATGCCTAAATCTCTATTCCAGGTGTTGGTCCATACAGACAGATGTACTGGACACAGATACTGCCCTCAAGATGTGAAGGTATAGTAAAAGGCAAAAATACATATCTGTTTACAAGGAAATATACCAAGTAGGGGGAGACTTATGGCACAAAATTGTCCAGGGAAACAGAATGAGAACATTTCTTGCCATGAGATAAAGAAAAGCTTTATGGATACATTGTGTCAATTTAACCTTTTTAACTTTAGAATTTAGTTATGATGACAAAGGGGAAGAGAAAGAAGACAGTAAGGTAAGGCATGTCAACTGCAAAGTATATTGTTCCCATGGAGAAAGTACACATGTGTCTGGAGAGCAGCATTCATCAAAAGCCAAAAAGTGAAATAATGATTTCCCATTATTCATTTGTACAGGGCGACTGTTACAAAGTTTGCATATCAACAACTTTTCATTAACTTGATATTTTTGATACCATAACTGATTTTTAAATAACTGTCTTTCTAAACTATTACAAACCAAAATATAAGTATTATTTAACACAAATAGAAAATAGACATAAAATTAAACTGAAATAAAGCAATGTGATTAAATTCTCCCTAGGATTATGTTGACTGCCTAAGTTCCATCATCAATGTTAAAAATGGAGATCAATAAAGAGGGATTAATACCTTCTGGTACCAAAAAATAATAAGTACGTTAGGTGATGGATATGTTAATTAGCGTGATTTAATCTTTCTACAGTGCATGCGTATATCACAATATCACATTGAACCCCATGAATATATACAATTATTTGACAGTTAAAACATTTTTTAAATACCCACTGGAACCAAACTAACAGTTTGTCCTTGACAAAAAATAAACTTATCATCATTAAATGCTACTTAATGTTATGTCTGTGTTCCATGAAAATGCAGCTCATATTTACCAAAGATATAAGAGGCACACTTTGGAAAAATCAAGCTACAGAAGAAGGCAGACTTAGATTCCAATTCCAGCCCTACAGTAAAATAACTAAACTATCCCATGGGCAAATCGTTAAACTTTCCTATAAAAGATAGCTCTTCTCTCTCTCTTTCTCTCTCCCCCCACATCTGTCTCACATATATGTATGAGGATGTATAAATATTTATTGAGAGACATATATAAAAGAGTGACAGAGAGACAGACATCCAAATAAACAGCTGTATCTTATTCTGTATGTGTGTGTGTGTATATATATATATACACACACATTTATATACATATACATACATATATATATGGGGGCACAGAGAGAGCAACAGAGAGACACCTATATATACATATATATCTATATCTATCTACACCCAGATAAAGAGATTGCTATATACTTGGCATGCCATATAGAATTGCAAACATAAAGTAGAAGTTTGAAACCAAATCATGGTAGTTCAAACATCACTAAAATTATATATTCCTGAAGAAAAAAAAGTATATCCTAACATTAATATTGAGTCAAAAAGATTTAAAAAAAAAAATTTTTAAATGTTTAAGTTCAAGGGTACAAGTGCAGGTTTATTACATAGGTAAACTGGTGTCATGGGGGTTTGTTGTACAGATTATTTCACCATCCAAGTATTAAGCCTGGTACCCATTAGATATTTTTCCTGATCCTCTCCCTCCTTCCACCCTCCACCTTCTGAAAGACCCCAGTGTATGTTGTTCCTCTCTGTGTCCATGTGTTATCATTTGGCTCCCACTTATAAGTGAGAACATGTGGTATTTTGGTTTTCTTTTTTGTTTAGTATCTCCTATGCCTAAATCTCTATTCCAGGTGTTGGTCCATACAGACAGATGTACTGGACACGGATACTGCCCTGTGTTATTCTGCTAAGGATAACGGCCTCCGGCTCCATCCATGGCCCTGTGAGGACATGATCTCATTCCTTTTTATGGCTGCATAGTATTCCATAGTGTATATGTATCACATTTTCTTTATCCAGTCTATCATTGATGGGCATTTAGGTTGATTCCATGTCTCTGCTACTGTGAATAGTGCTGCCATGAATATAAACATGCATGTGTCTTTATAATATAATTATTTATATTCTCTTGTGTATATACCCAGTAATGGGATTGCTAGGTTGAATGGTATCTGTCTTTAGGTCTTTGAGGAATTGCCACACTTCTTCCACAATGGCTGAACTAATTTCCACTCCCACCAACAGGGTGTGTTTCTTTTTCTCCACAACATCACCCAGCATGTGTTATTTTTTGAGTTTTTAATCATAGCCATTCTGACCAGTGTTAGATGGTATGTCACTGTAATGTTGAACTTTTGTTCATATGATTGTTGACCACATATATGTCACACGTTGAAGAGTCTATTCATCTCCTTTGCCCACTTTATTATGGGTTTTTTTCATGTAAATCTGTTTAAGTTCCTTATAGATACTGGATATTAGACCTTTGTCAGATGCATAGTTTGCAAATATTTTATCCCATTCTGTAGGTTGTCTGTTTACTCTGATAGTTTCTTTTCCTATGTAGAAGTTCTGTAGTTTAATTAAATTTCATTTGTCATTTTTTTGCTTTTGTTGCATTTGCTTTTGCCATCTTTGTCATGAAATTTTTGCCCATGCCTATGTGCTGAATGGTACTGCCTTGGTTGTCTTTCAGGGTTTTTACATTTTTGGATTTAAATTTTAAGACTTTAATTCATCTTAATTTTTGTATATGGTATAAGAAAGGGGTCCGGTTTCAATCTTCTGCATATGGCTAGCCAGTTATCCCAGCAGTTTATTGAATAGAGGATCCTTTCCCCTATTGCTTGTTTTTGTCAGGTTTGTCAAAGGTCAGATAGTTGTAGGTGTGGGTCTTATTTCTGGGTTTTCTATGTTGTTCCATGGTCTGTGTGTCTGTTTTTGTACCAGTACCATGCCATTTTGGTTACTGTAACCTTATAGTATAGTTTGAAATCAGGTAGTGTGAGGCCACCAGCTTTAAAACATACAAATTATCTTGCTTAGTGCCAAAAGGAATACAAAGTGTCAATTAAATTTTAAACACATGAAGATTCCAATTTGAGTGCTCATCAATATGTATCACTATATATATAAACATATATAAATTTAATTTCAAAAGATTTTAGAATAGGTTATATCATTGTCTTATCATGCACATGTTTAAAAATCTTAAATAATGCTTTGCCTCATATTTTCCAGGTGAAAAAGAAACAAATAACTAGCTGGCATCTATGCACCTCATCAAGCAATAATTTGTCTCTTTTGGGAGGATTCCCCCAGATATTTTACTGTTTTTAGTTTGGTAAAATGACTAAATATTTGGGAATATTTGGCTATTCTGGCAAAAGAGCATAAATGACTGCTGCTTACAGTCAAGACTCAATTATCCATATGCAAATAATTTTTGATGTATTCGTTATCCCAGTCTGCCATTATCCTTCTGCCAAACAGTTTTCTAGGCCAATTTCCTCCACGGCTGATTGGGATATACTTAGGAAATTCATACTTGTTTCAACATGAGCCTCAGCAAATTCTAATTAGGTGAATCTGCTGAAACAAAACAGAGTCAAACTAAATAATGCATTCCACAACCAAGTATTGATTGTAGTAGAAGATATAAGCTTGCAGGCTACTATCCACCACTGGCAGGGATACATGAAAGCTACATTTAATCTTCATTTTATCCTCGAGTATATGTGAACATAAATGGAGGAATACAGCACTCAATTCTCACATTTGCGCTTCCTATGCTAAATGTTCATGTAAAAAATGATAAGAAAGTATTTGTATATCCTTATCAACTGTGGGATTGATAAAGCTGATTTGCCATTCTTGTCTTGTCTTTATCATCTCATTACAGAAATCATGCCATTCCCAACTTCTTTTCACCTTCACCTCTTTCTCATGAGAAATGAAAACAAAATGGGCTACATCCTACTGTGATGATGTGAGATTATGGCTCACATGATAATCAGTAGTTGGGTTGTCTATCTAGTGGTCCTACTTGAAGAGAGGTTGGCAACATCCTTAATAGGAAGCAGGGTATCATACTCTAATTATAGCAACTTTTCATTTTCTGAGTATTAACTATGTGCTAGATACTTTGTTAAGCATTAAAGTGAATTATCTTATATAACACAACAACACTCTAAGGTAAAAACTGTAGAAATCATCATTTTACAAATGAGGAAACAGATTCAAACATCTTTCCCTTGCCCAAAGACACAGTAAGAAAGTGGTGGATGTATGACTTGAACCCTGGCATGCCTGACTGCAATACCCAGTTTCTTCATCACTTTACCCTTTATCTCCTTTCCCATTTCCAGATCCATGGACACCATAACATGAAACCATCAGAGACTGGAAACATTAATGAAGATCAGCAACAGGTAAACTCAGAAGCTCACATCCTCAAATGTGATTGAAATGTTGAGCCCTCACAAAGCATAGAAACACAAGCTGGAAATTATCTGGTGGTTGGAGGACAGTGGGATAAAAGCCAGAAGCTGGACGGTCATATAATCCTCCATACAGATTTCTGTGTTGTCTGTCTCAAGGTTGCTGCTTAATTTTGTTGTCTTTTCTAATTTGTTTACTCAAAAAAGGTCACTTCAAACTCAATGCCTGCTTAGTGGTGACATAACGATTTTTATCAGAATTTCCAACTGGACTGACTAAAGCTTGAGAGGGTCAATGACAATGAGTCAAAGGCCTTGGCCACACTGAAGTGGAGACTGCATTTGGCTCTCACTGCTTTTTGCCCTTTTATTAATCACTCCCACTATTTGTTTAGCTTAATATTATGATTCAGCAGAAAAAATTCCTGATGTTAGGCTGAATGATTAAAAGATTCAATACTCCTTCCCATCTAATTTCTGATATAATCAAACTGTAATCAAATTTTGATTAAATAATATCCATTGGAATAAAAGAAAGTTTATTTTATGTAAGAGTTTATTATCCCTTGAGAAGTGGCCACTCTACCTCTCTGAGTCCATGTGGTTTGAGTAATCCCACCCAATTCTGGCAGCTGAGTGAGTGAAGAAAGATAAGACATAGGACCCAGCCTTGCTCGATCAGCATTTTCCATTCCATGGTCATACTAGTGGTTTCAAAGATGGGCATATGACCCACATGAGGCAATTATACTTCTGTTGAAACTTTTGGAAACGTGGCTGCATAACAGGATGATGAAATGTAATCTTGAAGCAGCTGATCACCATCCTGCCCCCAAATGGAAAGAGACTGCCCAAGAAGTCTCTTGGGTGCGTGCACAACACACACACACACACACACACACACACACACCAGGGCAAAAGGATATAGAAAAATCCCTATAATGCTACTTGAGTCCATAGATTCAGCTGACATTATGTCTAACCCTAAGTCCCTTAAATTATAAAAGACAGTGCATTTTTATCTTGTTTTCTTTCCCCCGCTCTTAGGCCAGATTAAGGAGAGGATTCTGTTCATTGAAAGCAGAAAAATTCTGACCAATAACTAAAATAATTTTAGTTTTTATCCTTCTTTAAAATATTTCTAAGTGAAGATTTCTACTTTGTTGCCATAACAAATATTAATATCATAAATTGTCTTACAAAGTTAGGATCTTACACAGGATAAAATCCTATATCTCAAACTGATAGATGCGGGAAGAGGAGATCGGCTCCAATTTTTTTTTTTTTTTTTTTAGTTCTGAAGCAGCCCTGGAAGTAAGGAATTTTGAAATAAATATCAGGAATGCATTTATTTCTAGTCACTTTGCATTTTCTATAAAAATCAAATAGATTAAAAAATGTTTAAATATCAACATATAATTGATAAATAGCTTTTCTGAATGGTAGGAACAGAGGTAATTTTGTTAATAGTTCTTGAAAGCCTACCTTCTTGTTAAGCAAAGCTAGTTTACAATGAACCTGATCTGTTCTCTAAGCAATGTGATCCCACCCACGCCTCAACTTCCTAAAAGCTAGAGCCCTGTCATATCTAATTTGGTGAAAAAGAAATTGGAAAAAGATATAGTACTGGCCGATCACCTTGGGTCATGTAAAAGAAGTGGCCACTCCTTTCTGTGAGTCTATGTGGTTTGCGTAAATCCCACCCAATTCTGGCAGCTGAGTGGGTGAAGAAGGATGAGACACAGGGCCCAGCCTTGACCAATCAGCATTTTTCATTCTGTGAACTTAATTCCATTAAGCCATACTGATGGCTTCAGAGATGACCATAAGTCTTTCTTCTAGGCAACCAAACCAACAATTGAAAACAAATCATCAACAAGACAAAAAGGAAGAAAGAGGCTGTCTAATTATTTGGATGTTTGATTATATAAATGTAACAAACACAGACTCCCTGACCCTCAGTGGTCTCAGGGACCATCTGGCAATGGCTTCATTCTACTTTTTCTCACTGTATTTTTCAGCAGCAGCAGAAACATCTTTACATCAAATCAAATCATTACATATCCCTATTGACAAAGACCCAACACTTTCCCACTATGCTTAGGATAAAGTAAAATATCCTTAACTGAATCTATTAGACAATACACGTTCTGCCTCATGCCTACCCATTTTCTGCCTCTCTCTAGACTATCTGATGGTTTTATTCTCTGGTTTTTCTCATTTTCTAACACATCAAGTTCCTTCCAGCCTCAGGCCTTCTTTATCTGTTGGCTTCCCAGTTTTTAATTTTCTTTAGCCATTTTTCACCTGGTTAAATCCAACTCCTCCCATGAATCTTGACTTAACGATTTACTTAGAAATTTTCTTTAGCATGGATAAAATAATTTAGATCCCTCTTATATTTTAATTCAACATTCTCTATTTCCATTCCCTACATTTTATATAATCTTCAATTATATATTTAACGTATACATTTTCTTTAAATACTTGTTTTCCCACTAGGCTTTAAGCTATGAGGTCAGGGGCTGTGTTTGTTTTATAACAAGATAATAGTTCTGATGTATGGTATGTGTTCAACAAATTTGTTCAAAGAATTATCAAATAACTGAGAATATCTAAGTATCTTGCCCTTAGAGCTAAAAGTTTTTTGATGTTTCCATATTTTGACCCATAGTGTTTTAGTCAGTTTGATTTTTAGTAATAAAATGCCATATAATGTTTATAAAGTAGCTTGTAAACAACAGAAACTTATTCCTCACAGTTTTGAACACTGTAAAGTGCAAAATCAAGTCATGGGCAGCTTCAGTGTCTGGTAAGGGGTCATTTCTTGGTTCACAGATGGCTGTTTTCTCCCTGAGTTTCTTCCTAGAAGAACTGAGGAAGCTCTAGGATTTCTTTTTTTAGGACACTAATTCTATTCACAAGGGTTTTACCCCCTTAACTTAAACACTTCCCAAAGTCCCCACCTCCAAATATCATCACTTTGGGGATGAGGTTTAACTTATACATTCTGGGAGCACAGAAACATTGAGTCTACAAAACATAGTATTTTAATAACTCTTTAACATTCATTTATAACTAATGAAATATGGGTGTATATATGTATGAATCATAATTATTTGTGTATAACTAAAATTTATTTTCAATTTTCTGCTGATTATATTAATGCTCAACTGCACATTGTAACACATCATACTGTGAAATGAAATACAACATAAAACATAAGTGAAAGTATCAGAACTGTGTAAACTACATGTTATTTTGTGTACTACTGTTTTATATAGGCATTTACATACATTTGTGTATTTATATATACATATAGACATACATACATGCCCATCTAAATATTCATGTATAGGTACAGTGAGTAGCAATGTAAAATACATTTCTTGTCATGAATTGTAATAAAAATGCTGGCAAAATACTACACCATATTTATCTTTCAAAGATGGGGCCTCATTAGCTTCTAATTCTTTCTATTTCTTTTTCCTCTAGTCCACCAACACATTTAAAAAATGTCACTGTTCAGTATCTTTTTTTGTTTTCTTTTTCTGAGATGAAGTTTTCCTTTTGTTGCCCAGGCTACAGTGCTGTGGTGGGAT
This sequence comes from Colobus angolensis palliatus, assembly GCF_000951035.1. Classification (NCBI taxonomy): domain Eukaryota; kingdom Metazoa; phylum Chordata; class Mammalia; order Primates; family Cercopithecidae; genus Colobus; species Colobus angolensis. The sequence continues at coordinate 4,199,888 of NW_012114666.1, forward strand.
CTTGGCTCACTGCAACCTCCACCTTCCGGTTTCAAGCAATTCTCCTGCCTCAGCCTCCCAAGTAGCTGGGGTTACAGGCACCCGCCACCACGCCCAGCTAATTTTTGTATTTTTAGTAGAGACAGGGTTTCACTATGTAGGCCAGGCTAGTCTAGAACTCCTGATCTCGTGATTCCCCCGCCTCAGCCTCCCAAAATGTTGGGATTACAGGCATGAACCACCTTGCACAGCCCCTATCTTTTATTTTGTATCAATTTGTTACCCAAGATGGTAGAATGAACTTGGAATTTACAGCCAACTAAATTTGGATTCAAGACCCAGTTCCTCGGCTGGGCACAGTTGCTCACGTCTGTAATCCCAGCACTTTGGGAGGCTGAGGCAGGTGGATCATGAGATCAGATGGTCAAGACCAGTCTGACCAAGATGGTGAAACCCCATCTCTACTAAAAATCTAAAAATTAGCCAGGCATGGTGGAGGGCGCCTGTAATCCCAGCTACTTGGGAGACTGAAGCAAAGAATTGCTTGAACCCAGGAGGCAGAGGTTGCAGTGAGCCGAGATTGCGCCACGGCACTCCAGTCTGGGCGACAGAGCAAGACTCTGTCTCCAAAAAACAAACAAACAAAAAAAAAAAACAGTTCCTCCATTTCACCAGTTTTGGAAATTAAAAAAAAAAAAATTAAACCCCTTTGATCTTCAGTTTCTCTATTTACCAAATGAGAATCATCTTAAAAACTTCAAAAGATTGTGGAAAGCTAAATAAACTGTAAGCTCTCTGAGGATAAGGACCATCCCTGTTCTAATACACCTCTGTATTTTCAACACCTAAAGCAATGCCTGACACAAAACAAGCATTCAATAAATACTGGTTGGTAGAACTATCATACATGTATAATCAAGCACAGTGTCTGATATACAATACTTAATTAAAATATGAGAAATTATTGCTAAACATTAAGAGCAAGGGGAGTTACTTTAAGTCAAATAATGGATGAGAGAAATGGGAATATTTATCTGAAAGAGAAGCACTGCTTACATTCTACATGAAATGTAATAATGGAAGGCATACAGATTCTAGGAATAAACAGAGAACACTAAAAGCAATACTTTGACTCTATATAGAGACATTGTTTAAATAGATACCACAATTCTATAGCAAGAACCATAATACCGAGTCCAAGATATCAAATCTACCCAAAGCCTTAAAAGTTCTAAATTTTCCACTTTCTCCAAGAAGTTACATACACACATATAATTTGTATATATACAAATGATATATATATATACACATACACACATACATGTGTATATATCCTCTTTCTCGCATATACACACACACACAACACACACACACACTAAATATTTACTTCTTTCAGGCCCTCAGAGAAAGGCTGCCCACAGAGAAATTAGTTCACAGCTTAGCAGAAAAAAAAAAGTGAGGCCGGGCGCGGTGGCTCAAGCCTGTAATCCCAGCACTTTGGGAGGCCGAGACGGGCGGATCACGAGGTCAGGAGATCGAGACCATCCTGGCTAACCCGGTGAAACCCCGTCTCTACTAAAAATACAAAAAACTAGCCGGGCGAGGTGGCGGGCGCCTGTAGTCCCAGCTACTCCGGAGGCTGAGGCAGCAGAACGGCGTGAACCCGGGAGGCGGAGCTTGCAGTGAGCTGAGATCTGGCCAGTGCACTCCAGCCCGGGCGACAGAGCGAGACTCCTCTCAAAAAAAAAAAAAAGTGTGGACATGTAGGTCCAGGGAACAAGTACTTCTTGGGTGAGGTTTGGGAAGACTAAAAAAAGAATTAGAGATGAAAGGAGAATAAAAGCTTGCACTTGAAAATCTTTTAGGAACTTGACTTCTATTTCCAAATAGTCTTTATGTTTCTATGGTTTTCAAAAGTCACCATTTCAGAATCTGTCAGGTTTTAATTAATAATAAGTTAACTGGACTCTTAGTAGAGGCCAATATTCAGTGAAAATGAAAGAAAATTAGCAGAAAGAAAATTACCTTCACAGAAGGTATTTTCTAAAACCAAACCATCTGGATTTAAATTTCAGTTCTGACAGTTATAAGTGAGACCATAGGCAAAGCACTTAACCTAGCCTGGTCTCAGATCTCTCATCTCTAAATGGGTCACTACCAATGCCTGTAAGAAGGATAAAATCAGAGAATCCAGGCAAAGCCATGAGCTTAGGAGCTGGCATGGAGGAAGACTCAACACATATTTGCTTCTGTTGTTACTACTGTTATAATTATACTTATGATTATCATTATGAACCCCTTTCTTCTTATCTGATGAATCTGAAGTCTTACAGTATTAATTTAGTGTTTTCTAATGAGTAATGATAACAAAATAAATTAAGCCTCTTGTAATTTAGACTATGCCTCCTCAGGTACACCAAAAATATTAAAAGTAATTATCTAGAGAATTCATTTGAAGTAGCAAACAAATGAGACTCATTCAAGAGATCAGTTCTCTTTCTCCACATGTAACATATCTAAATTATGTGGACACTAGATATTTCCCACTAATTTCCCATTAATTCTTAATTTTGCCTTTCGAGTAAGACAAATTTAGATTTGATTCCTGATTTCACTATTCTCTAGCAATGTTACTATTACAACTTCATTGACTTCTCTGAGCTTAAAGGCCCTCAACAGCAAAATTGGGATGATAGTAATGTTCTCCTTCATGTTTTCCCAGAAGCAGACCCTGAGCTACAGCTTTGAGTGCAGGTTATATGGAAAGAGTTGAGAGCACCAGCAGGAAGTGGAAAGGTGGTAGAGGGAAGCAAAGGCAGCCAGCAGAGGGTGTGATGTTAAATCTGCTACCACAGTGAGCAACGGAAGCTTAATCCCTTAGAGGAGAAATGGTGCTACTGCAAAACTCAAGCATGAGAATCACCCTATTCTCGGGACATCTGTAACTCATGAGAGTCAATGGGTGAGGGCTGGCTGAATGCTCGTGTGGGCAGCAAGGCTTTCTGTAGTTGGTTGTGAAGGTTACGGATGGGTGAAGAACTCTCACACACAGATGGCTGGAATATGCCAAAAGATCCAAGAGATATGGCCATGGAACTAAGAATGTGTGCCACAAAAGGAAACAACCTAATGAAGCTTTAGGGAGGAACAAATGAGATGTTGCATAAAAAGCATTTAGCATTGTAATTAAGTAAAGGGCCTAGCATATAGTAAGCATTTAAAGAATATTAGCTTCATGAATGTGGCAGAAGAAGGAAATGTTCATCTGGGTTTTGGACCCCTTTTAACGTAGGCCAACGTAATTTCTTTTCTGTGTGACCAGTGTGAAATCATTCTATTGTGAAACCTACACCCAGTGAAAGCACTGAGAACCCCAAAAGATTTTCTAAACATTATCAATGACCCTATAGAGAAGGTCTCTCAATCTTTAACAAAACCGATAATTTTAATAGAACACACCTGCTGGGTGCAGTGGCTCGCACCTTTAGTCCCAGCTATTCAGGAGGCGGAGACAGGAGGATCACTTGTGGAGGCTGCAGTGAGCTACCATTGCACCACTGCACTCCAGCCTGGGTGACAGGGAGGCAACAGAGAGAAATCTCATTTCTAAAAACATTAAATAAATAAATAGCGGCCGGGCGCGGTGGCTCAAGCCTGTAATCCCAGCACTTTGGGAGGCCGAGGTGGGTAGATCACGAGGTCAGGAGATCAAGACCATCCTGGCTAACATGGTGAAACCCTGTCTCTACTAAAAATACAAAAAACTAGCCCG
>NW_012114666.1:4204013-4280981 GCF_000951035.1 Colobus angolensis palliatus
CCACCATGCCTGGCTAATTTTTTGTATTTTTTAGTAGAGACGGGATTTCACCGTGTTAGCCAGGATGGTCTCGATCTCTGACCTCGTGATCCACCCACCTCGGCCTCCCAAAGTGCTGGGATTACAGGCGTGAGCCACGGTGCGCAACCGCTTAGATGGATTTTAAGCAAAACTTTACCAAGCACAAAATTAAACCTATTCTGTTATCAAAGCTTACCTTCTCAACATCATTAAAACCAAATAAGCAAAAACACTATTTAAGGTGTTCGTGGGATTTTGTTAGGTTAAAAGATAATAATAAAACCTGATATTTGAATTCAATTCTGTTAAGAAAATAGACATCTCTGCAGGTGATGTGTTTTTTTTTATTTCTCAGAAATAATTCAGCTTATTCCTGTTACTAGTCAAAGAATTCTAAAATACTTATTTGAAAATGAAACCCACAAAATTTTTTTTCAGTGTGTCATTTGAGCTGACTGATGGTTTCGATATTATGAGAGCAAACATCCCACTGATCAAAGAAGAAAAATAATGAGGATGGTAAAAAGTATATGGTTAAAAATGTCACTTGCTTCTGGTAAGGATCTGAAATTAAAATCGTTTTCCTCTATAATTTTCTTAAGAAATTGGATAAGTCAAAACAGGGAGAAACATATTATGATCTGTTCAGATTCAGATTAGAAATGTTCATATTTCAAACACTTCACTCACTTTTGTATCAAGATTATATGAGCTGTAACTTGGCTGAGTGCTCTTGAGAAGGAAGATGGAAGAGCTAACCCTTCAGAAATAGATTCAATAGATATTATTTCATTTTATCCACAAAACTGTTTGAGCGATCAAAAGTTTGACCACTTCTTTGTATATAAAATGCCCAACATGTTTGGCCTTGAATTTTAAAGAAAATGATGCACTGTTTTTACAGTAACCAAAGTTGTGTCTTCTCTACTCCTTAGCAAGGCTTGAGCAACCAGGAGCAGGAAGTAGAATAAATCAGTGCAGAAATGGCCGCAGTGCAAGGGACTCAGGCCAATTTAAAAAGCCACAAAGAGACATGAGTTTTACCGTCTTTCATACAAGATTTCCTCCAAATGGTATGGTTGTCAGCTACAACAGATGAAGCCAAATGTCTGAACAAATCCTTATATTTACAACTCAACCCATTCTTTCTCCATCCCATCCTGTGCTCTCTACCCAGATTACTTCTCAACTCCTTTCAACCTTCCTCTGAGGCAGTGTTGGCTAGAAATCCATGGCTCTGTGGAATTACAGTTGACTGACTTTGCATTTGGCTTTTCTCATGATCATATTGGTAAAGGGACAGCAGGTGGCACCCCAGGACGGGCCAGTGGGGAGTGGGCTGCACCGTTTAAGCTTAACTGGTCCCTTTATTCCTCTTGGTTAAGCCACTCTCTTACCACAATGAGACTATAATTACTTCACAGTCTCCTCTTTTTCATCTCGCTTGTTTTTCTCTCAGTGTCTAAGTCACAAATATTCTCTTTAATGCCCTGATTTTTATTTCAATTAATTAACATGTAAAAATCCCTAAGCATATTTAATCTCATAATTATAAAATCTCATAATTTACTAAATCTCTTACCAAACAACAACCCTACCGAGAACCCCACATGATGGGAACTGTTCAAAGAACATCCATGTGTTCAAATAATTACTTCTCAGAAAAGTCCCGTGGGGCCATCACTAATATTATTCTTGTTTTATTGAATAGTATACAGAGGGGTAAAGAGGTTAAGTAACTCTCAGTAAGCTTTGGCATTGGGATGCAAATCCAAGCATTCTAAATGCAAAATCCACTTAATTACAATATTTACATTACATATATTAAATCCCTTCACTCTTAATACAAAAATAAAATTCTAAACAGCATTATTCATCACCCCATAAGATACCTGGGAATCTTGTGAGGCAAGCTCTGGCAGTACATTTAGATGGTTTAAAATCAAATGTGTACAAGGTCATGTCCAGACAGGAAAACTAGGGGTGGCCACCATCTCCTGTACTCACCATTGCCTCTTTCCTCCTCACCTCCTTACTCCACAAGCAGAACCTTCCCAGGTCATCTTCTGAAAGGCTGGTTTCCAACAGTCCCTGAGGACTGAGTGGCAGTGCATCGGACCTCACTCCCATAAGACCACCAAGGATTCAAGTGAGGCCCACCAAATTCTCTACCCCAGAGATTGTAGAATTGGGTTTAAGGGACTCAGGTGGGCTCTGAGATTGAAAAGGGATTTATTTATGAGTGGGTTAGGGTAGCTTTCTTTTTTTTAACCTATTTAACTCTTTTTAGAATTTTTTTAAATTGACAAATAAAAATTGTGTATATGTATGACGTACAACATGATATTTTGGTATATGAATCATGGTGGAATAGTTAAATTAAATGAATTAACATATGTATTGCCTCATTTTGTGGTGAGAACTTACCATTTTTATGGAAGAACACTTAAAATCCACTCTCCTAGCAATTTTCAAGTACACAATATATGGTTATTAAGTATAGTAACCATGGTGTACAATAGATCCTTGAACTTATTCCTCTCGTCTAACTGAAATTTTGTATCCATTGACCAACATCTTCCTCATCCTCCTTCCTGTCCAGCCTCTGGTACCCACATTCTACTCTTTGCTTCCGTGAGTTCAACTTCTGTAGATTTCCTTTTGTAAGTGAGATCCTGAATGGTAATGCCTAGGTTTTCTTCTAGGGTTTTTAATGCTTTTGGGTTTTACATTTAAGTCTTGAATCTATCTTGAGTTAATTTCTGTCTAAGATGGAAGGAAGGGGTACAGTTTCATACCATTCAGGACATAGGCATGCGCAAAGATGTCATGACTAAAACACCAAAAGCAATTGCAACAAAAGCCAGAATTGACAAATGCGATCTAATTAAACTAAAGAGCTTCTGCATACCAATAGAAACTATCATCAATGTGAAGAGGCAATCTACAGAATGACAGAAAATTTTTGCAATCTACCCAGCTGACAAAGGTCTAATATCCAGAATCTACAAGGAACTTAAACAAATTTACAAGAAAAAAAAAAAAAACCCATCAAAAAGAAGGCAAAGGATATGAACAGACAATTCTCAAAAGAAGACATTTATGCGGCCAACAAACATATGAAAAGAAAAGCTCATCATCACTGGTCATTAGGGAAATGCAAATCAAAACCACAATGAGATATCATCTCATGCTAGTTTGAACGTAATTATTAAAAAGTCAGGAAAAAACAGATGCTGGCAAGGACGTGGAGAAAAAGAAATGCTTTTACACTGTTGGTGGGAATGTAAATTAGTTCGACCATTGTGGAAGACACTGTGGCGAATCCTCAAGGATCTAGAACCAGAAATACCATTTGATCCAGCAATCCCATTACTGGGTATATACCCAAAAGATTATAAATCATTCTACAATAAAGACATATGCCCACATTTGTTTATTGCAATACTATTTGCAATAGCAAAGACTTGGAAGCAGCCCAAGTACCCATCAATGATACACTGGGTAAAGAAAATGTGGCACATATACACCATGAAATACTATGCAGCCATAAAAAAGAATGAGATCATGTCCTTTACAGGGACGTGGATGAAGCTGGAAGCCACCGTTCTCAGCAAACCAACACAGGAACACAAAACCAAACACTGTATGTTCTCACTCATAAGAGGGAGTCGAACAATGAGAACAAATGGACACAGGGAGGGGAACATCACACACCGGGGTCTGTTGGCAGGGAGGGGCAAGTGGAGGGAGAGCATTAGGATAAATAATGCATGTGGAGCTTAAAACCTAGATGACAGGTTGATATGTGCAGCAAACCACCATGGTGCATGTACACCTATGTAACAAACCTCCTCATTCTGGACATTTATTCTAGAACTTAAAGTAAAATTTAAAAAAAAAAAATTTTTTTTAAAAAGTGAGATCATGCAGTGTTTGTCTTTTCACCTGGTTTATTTCACTTAACATAATGACCTCCAGATGTATCAATGTTGTCAAAAATGACAGGATTTCTTTCTTTTTTAAGGCTAAATGGTATTCCATTAGGTAAATATACCACATTTTCTTTATCCTTTCATCTGTTGATAGACACTTAGACTGATTCTACAACTTGGCTATTGTGAATAGCACTGCAATAAACATGGGAGTGCAGGTATCTCTTCACATACCGATTTATTCCTTTCAATATACCCAGGAGTAGGATTGCTGGGTCATACAGTAGTTCTATTTATAATATTTGAGAAATTTTCATACTGCTTTCCATAATGTCTGTACTAATTTATATTCAGGGTGGCCATTTTCTGTCATGTGCATGAAGAAACAGAAAAGGCCTAGCTACAGAAACAGAGAAGAATAAATTACATCAGCAGAGATGAATAGAAATGAGATCCCACTTGACTCTTGAGAAATGAAGAGCATAGTTTTAGATTCAAATTCATAATTTCCAGTTCCAGTCCTTCAAACCTGCATGTATTTGTGGCTCTTAAATTCTTAAGACATCCCGATCCTCCCAAATAGTTACACACACATGCACACACACACACACACTTTTTTTCTAAAACATAATCAAATTTCACTAAGTCTCTGCTACTTGGAACCAAAAGTTACCAAAAACAAGAATGAAAGTTGTTATGGCATAAATAGCAGCAAAGCCAACCAATTCTTTGGTAGTCTACCCATCATAAACAAAATGCCTGGCTATACTGAAAGGAATAATGCTCCTTGTATTATTCACTCAGTCAACAAAGATGATACATTAAAAAAACAAACACCCCATAATTTAATGTGTTTGCCAATATCCCACTGACCCATATTTCATAAAATAGATAAATGCATGTGTTTTACTTAAACTGTTCTGCTGGGGCAGAAGTTTCTGGGAGTGGCTTCAGCATCATAAATCAGGGCTAAGAGATGATAGAAAATCTAGTAGACCGTGTTAAAGTCATAAAATTCAGAGAGTCAACATCTAGTAAGCCAGAAATCTGAAATCAGGGATCCAAGTTAATCACAAGAATCCTATGATCCAAAGCCCTATGAAAAGAACCTTATATGTATCTGGTTTATAAAATGTTATGCACAGGTCACCAAAGGACACCTCTGGGGGTGGGGGACATGTGGTCCCCCTACAAATGTAAACTTGTGTTAGGAGCCAAATGTGGTTCTTTCAGTCATTAAATGGTTACATCATTGACTAGATAATTTAATTACTTCCATACCAGATAATGTGTTAATAAAATGTAAGGTAAGCACTATGGCTTCGAGGATAAGGGTGTAGTTCCCTAGAGCCAGACGGATGTGATATGATAAGATTGCCCCTGGGCACCTGTACAACCTCAACAAGTTGCTCGACATTGATCCTGTCTCCTGGCTCTAAATTCAGCACAACTGTAGCACCATTTTCATAAGGTTGTTGTGAAGACTAAATGAGACGTTGCTTTTCAAGTTCCTAGGGAAACCCCTCGCGCAGAGTAAGCGCTCCTTAATGTGAGTCATCTTCACCATCTGCCCTGTTAAGAAGTCCCCGCCACCTTTCATTGTTGTTTATCGATTTCAGGAAATAAAAATTGCTTTTTTTTTTTTTTTATTAAGATGGAGTCTCGCTCTATCGCCCAGGCTGGAGTGTGGTGGTGCGAGCTTGGCTCACTGCGATCTCCACCTCCTGGGTTCAAGCAATTCCCCTGCCTCCACCTCCTGAGTACCTGAGACTGCAGGCACATGCCACGGCACCCGGCTAAATTTTTGTATTTTTAGTAGAGACGGGGTTTCACCGTGTTAGCCAGGATGGTCTCAATCTCCTGACCTCGTGATCCACCAGCCTCGGCCCCCCAAAGTGTTGGGATTACAGGCACGAGCCACCGCTCCCAGCCGCTCCTCTTCTCTTAATGCACTTATTTCTATCATGGTTTATTTGTTACAAACATGTCTTTTCTTAAGTTGAACATTTAAGACCAAAGTCTTTCTCTTTTTTCCCCTTTTTATACAAATCCTATTTCCTACCACCTCAAATCCTGGATTCCTAGAAATATGAGTTTCATAGGATTAAGAAATCCTTGAGAACTTACATGAAATTAAGTGGGCTTTCTTGTTCTTTCTTCCTTTGAGAATGCCTCCTGCCATCACATTGATGCACCTTAGCTCAGCTTGTAAGCAAATGTTGAGTAGGTTAATATACTAACCTTATGATGTGGGAGGTTTGACCCCTGAAAGTAGGAAACCTGAACCCACTTTGCTATATAAAAGGGGAGTACTGAAACTTGGTTCAAGTTGCCCTTGGGACCTACAAAACTGACCTGAGGGCAGGAACTTCCAGAACAGAGAAAAGACATAATTTTAGAGACTGTAACCCCCAGATGTTGTTGACTATGTTCAAACCTTATCTTACAAATAAGCTCTCCTGTATTTCTGTAGGTGATTCATAGATATCCTGTGGTTAATTTTTCAACAGTTTCAGTCGTTATGCCAAAAACCAGGTGTGAGGTCACATGGCAGTTATACTATGACATTTTCCAGTTTTAATCTCCAGCATACTCCCTTATTAATATAAAATGCTTAATAAGTGAGAGGGTGTTTTCTGTACTAAACCAGTGATAATCATTTCAGTCATCCATTCCAAAGCACGTTTGCTCTCACTCTTATGAATTACCTGTGTGCTTTTTCTTCTTCTATGGTTTCACAACAAAATTCATTTCTCAGGTTTGGCACAACTGAATATGAATTCTCGATGTGAAATCTCTTGTTTATAAGCTACATAAATATTAATACCTTATTCTTGAAACCAGGTCTTGCAATTCAACATTCATCTGCCTACAATTGTTTAATTACTGATGCCTTCAGAAAGGTAGATTATACTGAGGAACTGATGAACAAAACCAAAAGTAAGGTAGGGGTCCAGTGGGATAATTTCATTTCTGGAAACCAAATAACCACTCACTCACTAAATTAGGAGTTCAAGGTTGTGGTGAACTCTGATCATGCCCCTGCACTCCTACCTGGGAGACAGAGCAAGACCCTGTCTCCAAAAAGAAAAAAATACACAGGAACCCACACACATAAACACATTTGTAAATGCTTAGGAAATAATCTGGAAGGTTCTATATAACCAAATTGTTAGCAGTGGTTTTCTTTGTAGATTAAAATTGTGTGGAAGAGATTCACATTCTGTTCATCTTTTATATTTTTTTCAAATGTAATACTGTATTATGAAAATAAAATCTAGGACACATTCAGAAACAAAGAGTTAAGTATTTTATGTGCAATGCAATGGCTTTGAGAAATACAACATATTCAATCTGTTTCTCATCCTCCTCATCATTATGATCCTCATCATCCAATTTATTTCTATTTTTTGCTTGTATGCCCTACAGTATTGAGTAAATTCTGGATCATACAGCTAAGAAGATCCAAACACAAACCGTGTGTTAAATTTTCTTTGCAAACTCCAGTGAGTCTTTCTTCAACTGACTCATTAAAAAATGTGAGAGTGAGGTAGTAATTAAATGTGTTTCAACATTGAAAAATTAGGCCTATCGACTGAATGCTTGACACTTCAAAATAAATATAGAAGTGAAACAAGAAATTACAGCCTAGTAATTGCATTCTTACATGCATACCTGAAGAAGCTCTCCCATATTCCACATAAAGAGGTCTGTACAATCATAATCGTTGCATGATTTCTTGTAAGAATCAAAGACTGTAAACAACTTTTATAAATATCAATTGAGAGATGTATTAATTCTTCGTGAGATATTCTTACCATAGTATTATTGCATGGCAATTAAATGAAATAGAGATTTTTTTTTAGCATGAATAAATCTCAAAAAAATGAATAAACAGAGGAAGCTTCAGGAAGATACACGTAGCAAAGTATTATTTACATTTATTTTTAACAACAAAAATACTACCATTGGCTGGTGAAATATAAATTTGTGTTAAAATACTAAAATGATAGATGCTTAAGATACACGGCAGCTTCAAACTAGCGTTACTGAAGGGAAGGAAGCCCGGCAGATAGATAAGGAAAGGGAATGGAGGAGGAGTCACTGTATCTGTAGTGTTTTATTTCTTTAAAAAGTTAAGTAAAATCTTTAAAGTTGATATCTATTATATCTGGATAATAGACACTATTCTCTGGGTAATATATACCATTCTGTGTACTTCTCTTTGTTTTTGAGATATTTTATGTATAAAATATATACATATATAAATGATGTTATGTACAATATATACATATAAAAGTACACATATTTCTAAAGATATAAATGAATACTTGCATTAAATATATTTATATATGCATATAAAATATATGCAAATGTAAACATACATTTATCTATAGCTTATATAAATATATGCATATATTAACTACATACAGCTATTTGTCAAAGATTGTTTATATATAAAATACATAGCATGTATTTTGTCTATCATCTATGTTGTAAATTTAAAAGATAAAACAATTACAGAATACACATAAACATTGTAATCAGATGAGAAATAATGAACACATGGTAATAAATGAAATAAGTGCATAAAAATGATATGACAACATCTCAATATACGATGCATTTATTTATTATCACCTGTCTTTGCATAGTAAATAATCATCAGTGCACATCAGTTCTGAATTAGGGTACATTTATGTAATATAACAATTTATGTAATTGGAAATGCATAGTTTTATATTTATATTTTTAATTTTTTAAAAGCCTAGGGCAGAGCTTCAATGCTCTAAATGAACAATGCATTACAAGAAGCTCAGATAGATGAATGAGATGCCAGGGAAGGTTAATTCTGAGCTCTGCATAACAGCAGCAATGACAATCACAAATGAGAAGTGACATTCATTTTGTGTGTTCTATGTGCTGAATACATTTCCAAGTGTTTTACCTATTTAAAGTTCATTCACTTCTTACCTAGCTACCTGAGTGAGGGATTATTGCACCCATTTTACAAGTGAGGCGATGCATCACGAAGAATGCAGGTTCCTTGCCAAGTCACCCAGGGAGGGAGCGCTGAAAGCAGCCTGTGAAGCAGGCCCTCTGGCTTGAAACTATGTTCTTAACTAAAGAGTGAATTTGCCAGCAGAGGTTGATATCCTGGTATTCTCCAATGGGTTTGAATTTGTGTAAGACAGACTTGAGTGTACTTGCTGTCATTGGTGTTTTCAAACTATCTCATACCAGTTTTTAAAATAAAATATAGCAAGTGTTCACAGTGCCCCTTCAGCAACACAGAAGAGCTCTAGGGTTCCACAGAAAAATATTGCAACCCATTGTGAGAACCCTTTGGTGTCCGGGAGGTATAAATCCTGAGACATTCATGAATCCCATTTGCAAGAATTCCAATTAACATAGAACATTCTCCCGTAAGGCCAAGACAATCAGAGCATTGGAGCAAATCCTGAGCTTGAACACTGGTTGGCCATATTCCAGAAAGAAGTTGCTGCATATTCAGGCTTTCTTCATGTGTATTACAAAGCCCCATCGGTATGTAATCTCACTAGGCAGCCGAGATCATTCATTTTCCTCTGCACTCCAGGCTCACAGTCTTCAAAACTCAAATTCCAGCTTCAGTGAAACAGCCAATGGCTGCACACCAAGGCCTTTCGGAGTGGCTTGCTGCACCCTAGATTCTTTCAAGTCTTAGGAGAAAGCAGTGTGCTCAAGGTTACCCCAGGTGCAAGACACCTTGAAGGAAGAAAGGCAGGCAGCCCACCCTCAGCAGTTAAGCAGAGCTCATGGACATCATGACACTGACATTTAGAATCCTTAAGATAATCCTGTGGCCACAGAGCACTCTTGTCTTGGTTGCTGAGTCCTCCTGGGAACTAACCAGGTCCTCTTCTAATAAATATGGATTGCTGACACTCTCAACTCCTCTCAATCCCATGTGTCCCCTGCCTTTTTGTGATGGGCCTTACCTTTGCTACTCCACTTTTATTTGATGTCCCTCTTTGTCATAACAAACCTTCTGGGAACAACAACCTAATTGGACCAGTCACTCATATCCCAAAACAGAGCAGCCTTCTCAGCCAGAGGCCCTCCCTAAGGCTACTGGCCGTCTCTCCTGACTTGGCTCCACCTTGGGTGATACGGTTTGGCTGTGTCCCCATCCGAATCTCATCTTGAATTCCTATGTGTTGTGGGAAGGACCCGGTAGGAGGTAATTGAATCACAGAGGCAGGTTTTTCCCATGCTGTTCTCATGATAGTGAGTAAGTCTCATGAGATCTGATGGTTTTATAAAGAGGTGTTCTCCTGCACAAGTTCTCTCTCTTTGCCTGCTGCCATCCACGTAGGACATGACTTGCTCTTCTTTGCCTTCCACCGTGATTGTGAGGCTTCCCCAGTCATGTGGAACTGTAAGTCCATTAAACTTCTTTCTTTCGTAAATTGCCCAGTCTTGGTTATGTCTTTATCAGCAGCGTAAAAACTCACTAATACACTGGGTTTACATGAATTTAGGAAGTTATTTAACCTCTTTGTGTCTTAGTTTCCCTGGATATAAAAGGGGAGTTTTCAAGGCATATTCCGTTAAATAAAATGGCATGGAGAGGCATTTGGAAGAGTGTCCAGTTAGTGCATGTATTCGTTATTCTGTGCCTGTGCCCAGGTTACCCAGGCTTGTCCCACTTTATATTGATTGTCCCAGTATGTGATTAATCGGAGTTCTTTCACAGACCTCTCATGACACCAGTGGGTAACACAAGCCACTAATGTCCATCCTCCAAGGACAGCATTTACTATACAGAAAAAACAAAACTGCATTTATTCAATAGGATCATTTGAGATCTTATTTTTTATTTTTATTTTTTTTTTTGATCCTTTAAACTTTTTTTTACCACCAAAACCAGGTTGCTTTTGTTTCTCTTGGTTGAGCTGGAAAACTAAGCCATGGCTGGATTCGCTTGCTTTTTTGAAAGATTAGCTCAGGCTCTTCCTAAGGCAGAACTGAGATCTACATGACCTTTCTCCCAGCCCTGGGCTTCTGCAAGATGAGCATGTAAAAAATCAAAAGCAGAAGAGTATATGTAACTCGACAGTTTCTCCATGTGAAAGGCTGAGAGGTACTCTGAGCTATTTTTCAACTCTTAAGAGCCCCTGACTTCCAAATGGCCAGATCTGTGCAAGACAATCTCATTGACACTTAGCTTGCCATGGTCCTTTGGGTCGAAGAAGTTTCCAGAAAAAGATCAATAAAGTCCCAGCCCTCATGCCAAGATTCAAGATACCAGGGTGAAAAGAACCATCTGTACCTCTTTATTGAACTGGGGAAAAGTGGCAGAAGGAGGAACTGGCAGCTACATCTGTTGCCTAGAATTTATTAAGCTGGCGTACACATATATTAGAGCCTGAGAGTTTATTTTTTTCTTATGACTGACACATGCTATAATGATATCCTACATTTAATAGAACACAATAGAAGTGTTCACACGTGCCAGGAATAAATTTCATGTACCAGACACATTTCTGGTGGGGGTAGGGGTTGGGGTAGGCACGTCCTCAAAGCAAGTATTCAGCAGCTAAAAGAACTGCTAAAATAATTGAAACAAGATATTTTTATGGGTCTTGAAAAAAGTATTGAAAACACTATGCATTATTTTTTAAATGGTGTGTTTTGTATGTGTGTCAGCTGAAAACATTTTCTTCATACTGCTGATAAAACAACAAGCACCACAACAAAAAGCAATCCCTCCCAGAATCAAAGGCATACGGTACAAGAAAGTCTGATTACAGTGTCTAGCTCTCAAATTTGCATCCAAAGATTGCACTCTGCAGTACATTTTCATTATCTAAGTTCAAATGAACATAAATTAAATACAAGAAATTTGAAAAACTAACTTTCAACCATTGTTTTGTGGCTCTGACATTCAGACCTTTTCTGTGTTAATTGTTTAGGTCTTGAAAAATTCAAGCTAATAATATCCTTCAGTGGAAAATGTAAAAGAATGACAAAATCTTGTTATGAAAGTCAGAATGCTGAAAGGAGAGACTATTAATGAACTGTTTGGGATATCATTTGAGTTCTTAAAAGAACGCTTAAAATAACAGTGGCTTTCAATGCTGAGAGATGAGAAAGAGAGCAAGAGAAGTGAGAGAGGGCGCGAGGGCGCGAGAGGGCGAGAGAGAGAAAGCGTACACAATTATGAGGAACTGGCTCACTTGATAACAGAGGCAGAGAAGTCCCATGATCTGCCCTTTGAAGCTGGAGATCCAGGAAAGTGGGTGCTATCATTTAGTCTGAGTCCAAAGGACTGAGAACTAGGGGAACTGATCGTGTAAATTTCAGCCTAAGGGCAGGAGAAGATAGGATGAGACGCCCCAGCTTAAGTAGTGAGGCAGGAAAAACGGGGTGAGTTAATCTCCCTTTGCCTTTTGTTTCTATTCAGGCCCTCAATGCATTGGATGATGCCCACACAAATGGGGGAGGGCCATCTATTTTACTAAGTCTATCAGTTCGAAGGCTAATCTCATGCAGAAAGTCTCTCACAGACATACGCAGAAATAATGTCTGATCTGGGCACCTCCTGATGCAGTCAAGTTAGCTCATAAAATTAACCATCACAACTTGAAATAAAAACAGCAAAATAAAAGCAAAAGCAGCAGGAGATGACAGCAAACGGTGAGAAAGTGCTGTGTGAATAAAGGGAGTTGGGAATTCAGACTTACAGGGCTGGGCTAATAATCGCAATTGGGGCGAAATGGGTAAGAGGGTATCTCTGGGACACAGCCGGTCTTCCACACCAGTTCACCACTAACTGTCTGTGTGTCCTTTTGCAAGGCAAGATTCCACCCAACTTCCCTGCATTTTTACTTGCAAAATGGAAAAAGCAGTAACTCATACAGTTTGCTGGATATTTAAGAAAATATAAAGCATTGACTCATCAATATTTTCCAATGTGAGGGAAAACAGGCTCCATCAAACACTGTTGGAGGGAGTGTAGAATCTACGTTTTCGTAGGGCATCTTGAGAGTGTCAAACAATTTTGAAAGGATGTGATACCCTTTGGCAAATGACAAAAAATTGTGGGAATAAAGATAGTTATAGTATTATGGGTAATATTTTAAAAACAAAATTATCCTAAATTTCTTTATCAATAGGGAATTGGTTAAGCAAATTTTGTCACAATGCTAAGTAGCTATTAAGAAAAATGAGCGGCCGGGCGCGGTGGCTCAACCTGTAATCCCAGCACTTTGGGAGGCCGAGACGGGTGGATCACGAGGTCAGGAGATCGAGACCATCCTGGCTAACATGGTGAAACCCCGTCTCTACTAAAATAAATACAAAAAACTAGCCAGGCGCAGTGGCGGGCGCCTGTAGTCCCAGCTACTCGGGAGGCTGAGGCAGGAGAATGGCGTGAACCCGGGAGGCGGAGCTTGCAGTGAGCTGAGATCCGGCCACTGCACTCCAGCCTGGGCGGCAGAGCAAGACTCCGACTCAAAAAAAAAAAAAAAAAAAAAAATGAGCTAGAACTGCATTACTTTCATAAAGAAAATATTTTAATTTTAAATTATATATGTATATTGATATAAAACATAGAATATACAACATATGAGCATACATTTGTTTCACGCTTGAGAAATATTGTGTTTGACAGTTACGTATGACAGGTATAATATTTGTGTAACCCTAGAAAAATCTCTGGGGGGGTAGACACAAAAAATGACTAATGGAATTATCGCTTTCTTTCATGTTTTCCTTTTTTGTTAACATTTGCTTAATTTTTTTATAATTTAAAAAGCAAAATACAATACAGGAAATAGAGGTTTTTGACTAATATTTTATAGCCCATTCAAAACTTACCAGTCTAATAAACTGTATTTCCCTAAAGTTTAAAAGAAGGAGCATATACTTTCTTCCAGTGAAGGGCACTTGTCTAAAGCTATAAATCTGCCACAACTTTCTCGACTAAAGGTCTGTCAAGAATTCCAGTATCACATTTAGTGTTTCCTGATATTTTCCATGTCAACTTGACTCTAGACTATAAGTCTGTTGAGTTCACTTCTCTACCTTTTTCTCTCCATGATGCTGGGGAAATTGCACTGTAGCCAGGAGAAATCAATAAAAAACTTTTGGCCAACCACATAAATTCTGTTATGTTAGGTCTTAGAGGCAATTCCTACCATGAAATGAAATGGAAAAATAAAAACGAAAAACCAGCTTCCTAGTTTTTTCCCCAAACCACATTGTGGATTCTATTTTATTTGAGATGTGGCTGAATATTGACCTAAACTTAATTTAATGAATCTGATTTTTCAGATAATAGCATTTCCAAGGTGTTTTGCTTTATTCATTCCGCTCTATCTGCTCAAAATATGTTTCCTAAAATCAAGCTTACATGATTAGCTCCTGTCAAAGGAGAACACTGAACCAATACAAGATAGAATATTTGAATCTCTTCATTAACAAGCACAGAAATAAACTATACTACTTCAACATTAAAGTTAAATAACAATTTCTCTTCTTTAATACGGCTTCTAATCTGACTTTTAAGAGAACTAAATTCAAGTGCTAATTCAACAATTGGCTTTACTGGAAATAAAAATGGTAACAAGATTCCATAAAGTCATTACAGAAACCATATATATATATGGCATCCCTAAATTAATAAAGGCGACTAGACACAAGAAAAGAAGATGCTGTATTGGTTTGCTAGGGCTACCATAAGAAAATACCACACCCTGGGTGGCTTAAGCAACAGAAGCTTATTTTCTCACAATTCTGGAGGCTGGGAGTGCAAGGTTGAGCTGTTAGTGGTCTTGGCTCCTGCTGAGGCCTCCCTCCTAGGCTTGGAGATGACCACCTTCTCTCTGTGTCCCCATTTGGCCTTTCCCCTGTGCTCAGACATATGTGCTCTCTCTTTGCATGTCCAAATTTCCTCTTCTTATAAGGACACCTGTCATATTAGACTAGGGCTCCCCTAACCACCCTCATTTTAACTTACCTTTTTAAATGTCCTATCTCAAATATAGTCAAATTCTAAGGCACTTGGAAGTTAGGGCTTCCACATATGAACTTGGAGGGATGCAGTTCAGCCAATACTAGATAAATACAATACAAGCACTAAACGTATCTTGTTGGCCTCACTCCTTCAGTAAGACACTAGATTTCTGTTTGGAGTCTACTTTTCTCCACTTTCAGTCTACCTGGATTGAGAAGAGATCCAGCCTGACTTCAGCACACCACATTCTCCAGGCCACAGTCAGATGTTCAAGAGCTAATCCAATTCAAGTAGATCTAAGGAATTCTGCATGAATAAGTGGAATGGCGACTCTCTTTCTGGCTAGACTTTATCTATGAGGTTGTGCAGCAGCCAATTTGTCATCAGTGAGGGAGAGCCTAGAGTCAGGAGGCAGGAGGCCAGGTGTACCACGTGCATCCTAGCCATTACATCAATCCCACTGAAGGAGACAACAAGAGTTGGAGAGAAAGCAAGTTCTATTGACATCATCTGAATCCAGCCACATGCCTGAAACCAGCACGGCCCTCAGATTTTTCAACTATGTTTTCTAAAGTAAATTTGAGTTGAGTTCTTCTTTCTCTTTGGAGCCGAAAAGTCCTACTAATCTGAAAGATGCCCTACCTTATGGAGATTTGAAACATCCTTAGTATTTGTACTGAAATTTCCTTTCTTGAAAACAAAAGGAAAAAGATCGATGACACGTCTCTGTCACAGAATAAGTTTTGGCATTAGGCATAAGAAGTACTACTAAAAGTTCACTGTAAAAGTCACTTTGACTTCTTTGAAGCATGTAAGAATAAGTTTCCCATCTAAGCAGCAGGTATTGCCAGGTATTGCCTTCACGAAACTAAATTTTTAAGACAGGCTCTCACTATGTTGTCAAGGCTGATCTCTAACTCCTGGGCTCAAGCAATCCTCCCACTTCAGCCTCCTGAGTATCTGGGACTGCAGGCATGAGCCACCAAGCCTGGCATTCACTGAACTCTAAGAAATTCATGCCTCATGACCTTAAGATATTCTGAGGACCATTTTTGCTTTACTCAAATGGACATCGTTGGTCCTCTCAAACGGCCAGGACTTCTGTAATTCTCCCTAGAGAGTGTATAATGAATTACAGTTCTCTACATAGCATAGCAACATGTTATTCTCTCATCTGTGATCAACATTTTGGCAAGGGGCTCCAAATGCCTGGAAGCCACCATTCCAGAAACTGCAGAACTGAGGATACCATCCTTAAATAATGAATATGCAAGTTGTGCACAAACTTTTAAGCCGTTGCTTTGGAAACTTAATGAAGATCAATACCGTTGGCATCTCAATGTTGCACTCAGCTGGCAGGACGAGCCACTCTTGTACAAGCCAAGCCCCGAATGTACATTAGGTAGGGGGTTGTTTACTATGTAGCTCAACCTATTCAGAATGCTTCCTTGACGTTGGCGAAGTCTCTAAGAGAAGAAACCCCAAGGCAACTGGCTTCTATGGCCTTAAAAAATAAAACAAAATAAAGATGAAATCCTAGAGTCTCCGCATAATGTATGTGTGCTAGAGAAAAAACACACGCATTAAACTGCAGCCTTTCAGAACATGATGTCACAAGTCAGATCCTATTAAAGGAAGTAGAAGATGAATGTTTGCTCCAGGCAGCTGGAAAGAGTCAAACAGAAAATACATTGTAAATCTTTCTACTGCGTGCCAAAATTGTAAAAGATGACTTTCAACATCACCCGGACTTCTTCTAATGAATAACTTCTTCTCAACCAAAAAAAAATCCCAAGAAGTAGGTGAATATAAAACATGAATAGTCTGATGAGCTGAGAGAGACTTGAGTGTGTGATAAAGTTGAGTCCTCCGATCGAAATCTAACTGGATTTTGAGGATGATGTCTGGGCAGTAACCAGGAAGGACTCTGTTGGAACCGACCTCAGGCAGTGGAGAGATGGAGAATTTGAAGGAAGAACTTATCTCACATAAACAACCCCACTGAACACTTTCACTTTATTTTCTTTAAGAGTGGGGAAGTACTTATGTCATTTCCCCCAGCTAGACTAATTGCATGATTACAACAGCTCTCCACTTCACTTAGGCTCCTACTTAGACCTAAAGCATTGGTTTCATTAACTGTAAATGTGTTAACAGCATTTTATTTGGCAGAACCTTAAACAGATTAAAATTAAGAACAGCATTGGGCATGCCCTGCAGCACAATTCCAGGGACACATACAGACACAAGGCTTGCATCCTGTGCCACTGGCGTGTGCAAGAGAATGAGAGTGGCCAGGAGGATCGATAAAAGGGCCTCTAGCAGTTTGATACATGCATGAGGAAAATCCTTGTTGGAATAGAGCCAAGAACCAAAAATCAAAGCTACTGCATAATTTCAAAATATTGCTAAATGTCTCTCATATATTATACACACAACATCTTTATACATCTGGGCATCCAGCCACTGCATATGTCTTTACTTCCATGAGTAACTACAATGATCTATGCCACAATGCAGCTTAGGGACTGTGGAGCAAAGGGAACAAAAAGGTATGGAACAGAAGAGGAGCGTAAAGGAGGAGGCAAAAAGGAAATACATAGAGAATGGAACTATGAGATAAAAAAAAATGGATGGAAAATGAGAAGGTTGTCAGTAGGCTTTATTAAGTTGTGTTTGGCATGTCTCCAAATTAGGAACCCAAACTCTACTGAGCCGAAATTAATGAATGACTGCCATATTGAATTGTAGAGATATTGAACATCGGACAGAAGGTTAGTTTGAATTTAGAGTGGGAAATTAATGTTCCAATTTATCATCCTAAGATAACAGAATTAACCTCATCCCACAGATATACTGATTGACCTTAACATCTTTTGGGTGAAGGAATTCTACATTATAGATTGTTATATAACTTTGATTACAGTAGTTTTCTAGATACCAGCCTTCAGATTTTAGAACTGCTGTTGTAAGAGAAGATTCTGAAGGACTAGTTTTTGCAAAACTCCCAAGGTTTATCCTAGGAAAATCAGAAGTATTTTAAAATAATGATAAAATATTAAAACACTGATAAACTATTAGGATTTACTATATAATATTTGATAAAAGAGTGACATATGATGGGGAGAAGTCAGAAAACATAACAGTAATGATAAAATATTCAAACCCCCAAATCTGAAAATCTTCTACAAACTTAGTCTGGGAGGGAACTCTGTAGATTATCTCACTCAAACATGACAAATATTCTTCAAATCCCATGTCAAATCTATCTAATTCTGAGTCTATCTCTGTGTTAAAAATTCTGAGGCTGATTAGATCCAGGAAGAAAGAGTACAGTCATGAATATAGGGAAGGTGACAGCCCCACCTCATCCCCAGTTACAAACATATTTCTGTTAGAGACAAACTGAAGCCCTCCAAAGAGGTTAAACAATTGGCAAAATGCTAGAAAGGGAATTACTAGAAACTCCATCACAAGATCCTATGTTTCTCAGTATTCTTATTATCATCAGTATGGTATGTGTTGCCAAGCCCTGTTGCCTCTTACATTGATGGTCTGGTAAATTTAATATACAGTTGGACGAATCAACTGAATACTTAGAACTGCAGATGGCCCATTATGAATAGCCTAGCAATTTATGAAAATTTGACCTAACCAAGCTGTCCAAAGACATAATCTCACTTGGCAAAATGATTATCAAAAATGCTTCCAAGTTATCTTGATGAGAAAAATTTTCAAATCACAAGTGAACAGAATTCTTCCTTTACTTCACAACGTCCTGAATTGCAACACAAGGTGTTGGAAAGAGGAAAGAAAACATACCACATACCTTTATATACATGTCAAACCACTAGCTACCTATGAGTTTATAATTAACTACAACCTCCTAATCTTTTTTTGGAAAAAATAACACATACCTACCCACTCACCTACACACAACCCAAAGACAAAAGCAGTGATGCTAAGTTCTTTGCCATCTACATTTGTAAATAAAGGGGCTTGCTTTAACCTAAACTTTTGTTTTTATGCCTGCTTTATATAGTCTTTTTGGTTTGCGATTCATAATTTCATAATCTGGAGTATTTTAACATCATTCTTTTGGAATCTGCTTTGGTGTGAATGTCCACTCCAAAATAGATTTTGAAGTTTAATTTTCATTGTGATGGTTAAGAGCTGGGACCTTTACGAGATGATTAGGTCATGGGGGCTCCGATCTCATGAATGGATCAATGCCATTATCTCTGGAGCGGGTTATCCAAGAGTGGTTCCAGATGCAAGGATGAGTTTGCCCTCTTTCCCCCTTGCTCTTGCTCACACTCCCTCACCCTTCTCCCTACTGCCACGGGATGATGTAGCAGAAAGGCCCTCACCAGAGGCAGTCCCTTGACCTTGGACTTCCCAGCCTCCAGAACTATGAGAAATAAACTTTCTTTTTTTTTTCATAGGTTATGCAGTCTTTGGTATTCTGTTCAGCAAAATGACTAGGACAGAAGTCCTTGTTAAACAATAATTTGAAAAGTTGAGGTGCATGGTTTTAGTATTCAAGTTAATAGTCAGGTAGAAGGCAATTTAGAATGCTGAGCTGGCATTTAGGCATCCAAGTTAATATTTAGCATCATAATAAGGTTTATTTGACAGACTCAGTGGAATATAAACTCATCAATTAATATACTTGACCATTGTTAAAATAATTATGACCCTATATAATTATGCTATTATTTAGTCAACTTCTTTTTCTTCAGTAGTATACGTTGAAAATGTTGGCCTAGTATTTTCCTGCATACTCATTATACCCTATATCTATGCCACTTATCCTATTTAAATAATGTAGTCTGCCAATTTTTTTTAGAGTTTGATATTTATTTTTGTCATTCACTCTAGGGAGTAATCAATTCTTCGTGCCTCCACTTGTTTAATAATGTGTTCCAATATATTTCAGTGATTGATCTCACACATTCTGGTCTATGGTTCCCAGAAGTGACAATTTACTACCTTTTAGAACATTAGTACACAAGTTTGTCTCCAAATTTGATCCTTCACTCAGCCAACACCATCTGTTATGGTTTGATGGTTCCTTAGTTGTATCTCCAAGCTTTTCAGCATACTAGTATATTTCATTTAATAGAAAATTTCATCACCACATTAAAAATGACTAAGTGATATTTCATTTCAGCATCATCATCTGACTGTGGCCCACAAGCCTACTTTGTCCTGTTGCATATTTTTAGAGGGATTAAAACATACATTTTTAAAAAACATTTTTAAATGGTTGAAAAAATAAGAGACCAAAGAACATTGTATGACATGTGAAAATTACATGTAATTCAAAATTTAATGTCCATAAATTAAGACCTACTGGAACAAAGCCACAATAATTCATTTATATATTATCTACAGCTGCTTTTCTTCCACAGCTGCAGAGTTGAGTAGTTGTAGCAGAGACCATAAGGCTTGTAAAGCTAAAAGTATTTATATGTTGTGGGCCTTTACAGAAAAAGTTTGCCAACACTTGAGTTATCTTAATGTTGTAGACACAAGTTTAACTCACCCCTTAATGATGTTTGCTTGACACTTCCAGATTGATGATCAGGTTGCTTGGGAAAGAAGATTGAGATAAAATGAGGACTGAATGTCTGTGCCATCGTGAAATTTCTCACGATGCCCCTAGGAGATGTGTTGCTTTTTTTTTTTCCAATTTATCTTCTTGTCTGACTTCTCACTATAAAGCATTTTTCCCTTTATATAATATTTCCATAAGGTTTAATGGATCATGACCTTTAGCCTCCCTAAAAATATTCCCATAGTTCTGTAACTTTTTTTTTTTTTTTTGTATTTGGCCTTATGTTCTTCTCCTTCTCTCCTCCGCTCACGTTGGCAAATACATCACAAATCTACCTGCCCACACACATCGTCTACTTCTGATATTTCCTTTCCCTCATGACCAGATAATGAACATATTAAATTTAAATAACTGAGCATCTTCTTTTAGTGCCATTATATTTTAAAATATCTTTTCAAGGGACTTTACTGTCTCTACTCTTTTTTTAAATCTGATTTTATAAAGGCAAGTATAGAGATCAAACCTGTGTGACACCAGCCCTTCTCTCTCCAATTCTTCATCTATAGCAGGCATTGCTAATATATGAGTGTGCTATTCCTCCAGCCCACATGTGATCTCAGACCTCTGCTTCAGTAGAAGAGTAAGAGACCAAGCAGAGTCTGGGAACACTCCTGGGTTATTCTCACAGTCTGAGAAGCAGAAACCTCTCATTCAAAACTGAAGCCCAGCCCATTTCTTCTAGGAAGGAACCCATATGATTTATTAAAGGTTACAAATTTTCTGAATTACACATCCAGTTCATTGAAGTTCTCTACCTTCAAGAGATGAAAAATGGAGGGAAAAATGCCTGCTCTGGATTTGCTATGTGGTCAGTGGAAATTTTAAAAATCAAAATGTAATTTGTTAGGAATACAACCTTTCTCAGTTAAAAAACACAAGAAAATACATCCTGATAAGAGACTTCTCCCAGATTGCATGTTATCTTTTCTGGTGAAGAGGAAGACATGTGAGGAGGAATAGGTGCAGGTTCCCAAGACATGCCTGGGAAAAGGAGTCACCTAGCTGGCCATCTGAGTGGTATACCATCTGCCTCGAACAGCATTTCAGAAAAAATTAATGGCAAAGTTTCCTTGTTCTTCTTCTTTTTTTTTTTTTTCTCTTGTTTTGGAGATAGTCTTACTCTGTTGCCCAGGCTGCAGTGCAGTGATGCAATTTTAGCTCACTGCAGCCTCTGCCTCATAGGTTCAAGCAATTCTCATACCTCAGCCTCCCGTTCCTCTTCTTAAATGTGTCTACTATTAAGTAGATGTATAATATCCTCACCAAATGGTACATAAAGCAAAAACCTTACCTATTACTTAAACATAGGAAGTTACTGTTACTCAACATTATTTGACTGTCATAAACTGTAATTTTATGTTTTAAGCTAATATTTTAGAGTGCTACAGGTTTAAAATATGATCAAACCTAGAATCATTATGAACTGAGCTCAAAATGAGAAATCTTGATGACAGCAATATTGAAATTTTTTAAGCCAAAGAGTAAATTTAGAATCTCTGCTTGCTATCAATGCTTTTCTTTTTAGGAATCCAGTCTGGCTGGGCATGGTGGCTCACGCCTGTAATCCCAGCACTTTGGGAGGTCGTGGTGGGTGGATCATGAGGCCAGGAGATCGAGACCATCCTGGCTAACATAGTGAAACCCTGTGTCTACTAAAAAGACAAAAAGAAAATTAGCTGGGTGTAGTGGTGGGTGCCTGTAATCCCAGCTGCTCAGGAGGCTGAGGCAGGAGAATGACATGAACCCGGGAGGTGGAGCTTGCAGTGAGCTGAGATCAGGCCACTGCACTCCAGCCTGGGCGAAACAGAGTGAGACACTATCTCAAACAAACAAACAAAATAATAATAATAACCCAATCTTCACTGATTAGTATTGAAAAGATCCCCTTGACTCTGTCAGTTTAATTATTCCATCTAATAGTTTATCTTTAAAAAATACAAAGCTTGTAGTTTATTTGGGGGCCCTTGTTTAGGTTCTCTGAAATATATTCTAAAAAGTGATTATGAGCCTTTAGATGCAGTTGTATCCTAATGAAAGGCAGCACTTATTATTCTTCCAGATCTCCATGAGATAGCCAAGAAACCAGAATGCTGATTCAGATTTGAAAATGAAGAAAGTTGTCATCCAAATCCCTGGACTCCCCAGAAATTATTGTGAGAGAGTAGATATGGAAGCTTTATAAAGCCATTCCCCTCCCATTAAACAGTACATTGCCTTGGATATACTACGAGGAGATCCTGGAAACAAACCACTAACAGGAAGTCATATCATGTGCAAAAATGTAAATATGCTTGCTGGACACAAGATGAAGAGAAAGGGCCAGGCGCAGTGGCTCACACCTGTAATCCCAGCACTTTGGGAGGCTAAGGCGGATGGATTATCTGAGGTCACGAGTTCGAGACCAGCCTGACCAACATGGTGAAACCCCATCTCTACCAAAAATATGAAAATTAGCCGGGTGTGGTGGCACATGTCTGTAATCCCAGGTACTCGGGAGGCTGAGGTAAGAGAATTACTTGGGCCCGGGAGGCAGAGGTTGCAGTGAACCGAGATCGTGCCACTGCACTCCAGCCTGGGCGACAGAGTGAGACTGTGTCTCAAAAAAAAACAAAGAGAAAGAAAAAAAAAAAATTAAGAGGAAAAAAAGATAGCTAGTGGGGGAGGGGATAAAGGTACAAAGAGAGAAAGAAAATAAAGAGGGAAGGAGAGAAAGGAAGGATTAGATGAGTCACAGTGTCAAAAAGAACTAAAAAAAAAAGGGGGGGGGGTCCTGTGTTCCTTCCAGTGAGGAAAAAACAAAACTCTAGAGGAAGGATATTGGCAGTGTGATGCACTAAGCATTTTGACACAAATTACCCAATAGGTGATAATGAAACAGAAACAAATTACTGGTCCTGGTGTACCCTGATGCCCAGAAAAAAAATGATGCCTCTGCGGTTCACAGGAGGGTCAGCTGACCAAGTCCACATGCCATCTCGTCTCCAGCGTTGCCACATTATCCAAAACGACAGATAATGGTCTGAATTCTAAAAGGTGGAGACTGAAACCAAGATTCTTGCTTTCTTTTCCTGCCGATCTGACAGAATGGGGTTTCAGAGTCAGAAATTAAACTGACCTAAAAAACTGACAGTTACCATTCCTGTACAGCTGAATCTGTAGACCAGGATTAATACCATCGACAGTGAGAAGGCATGCATGGTGACATGCGGTTGCCTCCCGCTGGAACCTACTGTAACAAACTCCATGGTCCCATGGCAAGATGACTTCTAGACATTGAGGCTAGACAAAGAGAAATTTCATGTAGTGCCAGAGTGTCTCTATAAACAGGCATCCTAAGTAAGAAGGATGCCTTCGAGACATGAGTTTTTCCAGAATAGCGACCCACCAAAGCAGAACGACAGGAAGGAGGCAGGGCCCTCAGGATGAGCAAACAGAAAAACTCTCCTCCCATGACGTGAAGCACATGACCAAAAAACGGTGACCTTCTGAACTAAATTTATGCTAGAAATACAGTATTTTAGAACGTATTTTTAGATCTGTTGACAAAATAAACAAAGAAGAACAAAATATGACATCTATGGAACTTAGGGCATATGGTCCAGAAAAAAAAAAAAAGAAAAAAGAAAAGAAAACTCTTTGAAATCAGGAAGCACTGCAAGTCAATTAAGAAATTTGCTAAAGCAAGAAGCATAATAGATACATAGAAGAAGAAATTTGCTAAACTGAGAAGCGTAACAGAGGTATAACAGAAGCATTGAAGGGCAAAAAAAAGATTTGTAACTGTCCAGAAAAAACTAAACATTTTAAAAAGAGGAGAATCCAGAACTGGTCTAGTGGGAGTCAGCCTTTCAGTGTACAAACACGGACGTGGAAGCAGATATATCCAGAGGGTTAAAGCCTGGTTCCCCATTTCCAACTGACCACAAGTCAGTAGCAGACCTGCGGTGTCTGTGATTAGATGGAGAGTTTAAGAGTCTCCTAAAGATATACACATTCCCTGGGAAAGGGCAATCTACAGGGAGAAATCTCACGTGAGCAGCCTGCAGGTTCAGAACCTATGGGACTCCTGACTGGGTTTAATCTTCTTTATTACGTCCTGCCACCTCAACATCTCTCTGTTCTTGCTAGTCTCTGAATGTTCTCATTCTTCGTGGGCAATGTCCAGAGAGGGTTTGACACAGATATACTCTTCCATCAAGAAAAGGAAAAATGAAAGGGCAAAAACAGTGTTTTCATTAATGAACTGGGAAATGGGGAAAGGCTAGCGACATCTATACTTTTTTTTTTTTCTTTTCCTTTTTGAGACGAAGTCTCGCTCTTCTCGCCCAGGCTGGAGTGCAATGGCAGATCTCGGCTCGCTGCAACCTCCAACTCCCAGGCTCAAGTGATTCTCCTGCCTCAGCCTCCCCCAAGTAGCTGGGATTATAGGCAGCCATCACCATGCCCAGCTAATTTTTGTATTTTTAGTAAAGACAGGGTTTCACCACATTGGTCAGGCTGGTCTTGAACTACTGACCTCAGGCGATCTGCCCGCCTTAGCCTCCCAAAGTGCTGGGATTCTAGGCATAAGCCACCGCGCCCAGGCGACATATGTACTTTATATATATCTTTTAATTGTAATCTTCACTTGATTATGATTCCCTCTGTCAATGAGTCATCCATCCATCCATTACTTATTATAATCTGTACACTGAACGGAGTATTAGATATATAAAATGGAACTAGACACAATCTAATTGCCAAGCAGTTCTCAGTTTAGTTGTGGCTTTGAGCATCAACAAAATAATTAAAATACAAATATATAAATGCATTTTATATATCTATATATACATATACACACACACACACATATGCACATACACACACAGGCATATACTGTGATGCTGGAATATAGAGAAAGCAAGAAATGTCCTAGAGTATCTAGAAAACTGAATTGAAATATTAGATGTGGAAAATGGAGAATAGACACTTCTGAAAAAGGAATCATCATGGGTTAAGCAACAGATACCTGACACAGCTTGTGTTGATGGAGCCGTGAGGAATTTGAAAACTATAAAGCAGACAGAAAAGTTAATAGGTAGGATAGGGCTAAGACAGAAAAGGCTGTGTAGGCCTTCAAAAAAGCTCTATGAAACAGAACCAATGACTTGACTTGTTTTTATAAGCAGGGGATAGAGTACAGTCAGTTGCTTTGTACAAAGATAACTTAGTTGGAAGAGGGGAAGATGTATCAGCAAATTTTCATTGAATAGGCAGAACCAAGAAAGCAATTATTCCGTCTAATATGTGAAAATATTTGCTAGATACATTTTCTTACTTGGACCCTGGCAGCACAACTGAGAACCAGTTAGATCTTGGGGAGAATTTTAATTTCCCTAAAATGTGTTAATATGTCTTACCATCAGGAAATGGGATATGAAATGATTGATTATATTTATAAATTATTCTGTCCTTGTGCAGCTATCAAAAGGCATTTCTGAAGCATATTGCCATTTGGGGGATCATAACAAATTACTAATGTATTATCACCATGCTGTGGCAGCCACTTCTTCCCCAAGCTCCAGCAAAATTCATGTAGGCAACATGTGCTTATTCTACCAATGATGCCTGGAGACCAATACCAGGGAAGACATATAACATGAAAATGTAAAACGATTTAGAAAAAAAGTTCAAAATAATTTAATTAACATTTACCGTTTGCCTCCTGGCCCCAGATTGTGTTTTTGATGCTAAAACGTATACGAATGAGCAATGAAAACACAAAATATAACTTGGAACAACCAGTCCCCATATAGACACAAGGGCGAGGAACATATATCTCAATGTATCTCAAGGGCCATCCCAGTCTTGCTAGGCTGTACCACCAGAGGCTGAGACATGAAAACAGAATGCATGCTATCTAATGCAACCAATCTTTAATTATCTGCTCTAGTGGAAAGGATAATCACCTTTCATGTTATATTGTAATTTACATCTTTACACTCTGTTCCAACCTGACTGTAGGCAGCTCAGGGTAAGGAAAGAAAATCATCAGGAAGTAAAAAGAGCATGAATTTTAAAGACAATATTTGAAGCTTCCTTTACCATTGGCATCTGTTGTTTGTGTCTGCTAATCCCCACCACCCTTCTCCTAGCTATGTCGCTTTGATTGTTATGTTACCAACCATCCCTCCTTCATGCTTTGTCCCTACAGATGGTCCTTTACAGGTTTATCCTCCCCTTTCACTTCCCAACTCCAGTTCTGTGGATGGTGATGCAACTTAGTCATGATCAATATTCCATTGACCACAGCTGCAAAATAAATTTGTCCCAAATTCAGTGTCTTCAGGCAACAAGAGCATCTTCTTTTTTTTGCCCACAGATGTGCAACTGGGGCCAGTTTTGGTGAGGATAACTCATCTCTGCTCCACTCAGCATCAGCTGGGGCAGCTTGAAGGCAAGGGCTGGGGTCATTCAAAGTCATACTCACTCACAGGTCTGGTCACTGAGATTTGCTGTCGGCTGAGACCTTAGCTAAGTTTACTGCCCAGAACATCTACATGAAGCCTGTCCATGTGGCCTGGGTTTCCTTACAACATGGTGAGGTTCCCAAAGTGAGTGCCTTAAGAGACAGAGGCCCAGATGAAAGGAGTCTGGCATTTTGTTAATCAGCTCAGAAGTTGTGCAGCCTCACCTTCCACATTTTCTTGAGAAAATGACAAAACCGCACCTGATTCAAAGAGAAGCGCCTACCTTTCAATAGGCTGTGACAAGACTTTAGAATGTTATCAGACCCAATTATTGTTGTTTCCAGTTTTGGAAAATATTATCTGCCACATTAGCATATTGCACCTCTCTGACCACACACCTTGGTTCAGGAACTAGAATTCCACTCCAAGATCAAATCCTAAGACTTTTCTTGGAACTACTGTAAAATAAGTGCTCTTTTTCTTTAGATATGCAGAGAGGCTAGGTGGATATTGGAGCTTCTGATGAAATGTGCATGCTGAATCAAGCTAATATAGAAGAACCAAGAAACACAGAAAGACAGATATCTAATAACATGGTCCCTGGATCTATGCCTGACCTTTTCAATTTGACAAACCAACAAATTCCTTTCATTTCTCAATCCAGTTTGAGTTATTTTTCCCTCTTGTGACTAAAGCATCTTGATTAATAAAACCATTTACCAGGTGAGTAACTTCAAAGAAGATATTTACCTCGAGTTTTCATTACTTTCCTGCAAATGGGGGCTGGGATACATATCTCTATCACCTCCATCACATGGCGTTCTTCAGAGCACATTGTAGAGAAAAAAATCGAGTTTGCGTAAATTAGTCATTAGAAAATGGCACTGACTTTCAGGTGTATCCACAAGAATCACCTTATCTTCCTTCATTCAGGAAACCTAGTCTGAAATACACAGGAATCCTAAAGACATCACAATTAAGAAGAGAACCCTTCCACACATAACCGTAAAACCTGAATTGCTCAAAATACTAAAAATTGAACCTAGGTAAGAAACATTATGATTCAGAAGGCAGGTATGCTTTCTTCACCTGCTATCCCATGGGAGTAGACATCGAGGCTGCCTCGTTCATACCTATATAATCAGTTCCTGGCACAGAGCTTGCTGCAGTGTAGGGTACTCACACATCAACAGAATGAGTTAGTTTAGGTAAAGCCTCAATGAACTCGTTGAAAACTATAGTTTAGAAGAAGATCCCTGACAAGAAAATCAAGGTGCAGTGAGATTTGCTCAAAATAGAACTTCCAAGGAAGCTCTGTATGTTTTTATCATGGTGTCTTCTGCCCTCTCTACCTAGAGTCCTGACCAATAAAAACTTCTCTCTATCATTCACTTTTTGATTAGATACTCTTTGGATATCACCATAAACCAGGCTCTGAAAAGGACCCTGCCATGGTAATCTCTTAGCAAACCAGGTTGACTGAAGTTTCACAAACTCATGGATTGGCTACATAAACCAAATTAATTGTTTGGAAAGTGGCCGGGCACGGTGGCTCCCACCTGTTGCAATCCTAGCACTTTGGGATGCCGAGGCAAGTGGATCACCTGAGGTTGGGGGTTTGAGACCAGCCTGGCCAAAATGGAGAAACCCTGTCTCTACTAAAAATACAAAAATTAGCCGAGTGTGGTGGTACGTGCCTGTAATCCCAGCTACTTAGGAGGTTGAGGTAGGAGAATTGCTTCAACCCAGGAGGTGGAGGTTGTGGTGAGCCAAGATCGTGCCATTGTACTCCAGCCTGGGCAAGAAAAACAAAACTGTGTCCAAAAAAAAATTGGTATATTATGAATTCAGTCGACATCTGGCTACCTACGCTGGATTTCTGACCAAAAAGAAAGGTGTTCCGGAGATTATAACTAGCTGCCCTCAGGCCATGTCTATTCTGAAGCCTAGTTGGTTTGACCTGCATGGTAACAGGTAAGAGATATCACTTTGACTTTAATAGGTTGTCATCAATATTAGAAAATTTCACAGAAAAATCCAGAGTATCCAGTTCTCTTAAAAACTGAAAAGATAGGACAGACTTCTTTCCACATTTCTAAGAGGCAATAATCAGCTGGATACATGTGATGCTTCCCTATTTAAGAGGGAGGTGCCCTCAGCCACCACCTTGCTTTACTCATTTAACTTAGCTGCCAAGCCCCAGTAGGTATTTCAGTTCACAGTTCCCACCTCTCGCCCAAGAGATAATACATGCAGCGGTTAAGTATATGACCTCTGAATTCACAGAGACCCAGATTTGCTTCTCAACTCTGCATTGCACTAGCTATGTGTGGTTTTACCTCTAGAAGCCTCGGCCAGCCTGTCTCTAAAGTGACAGCAATACTAGAACCCTCTTCAGAGATGCTGAGAAGATTAAATGAGCGAATGCATAGAATGTGATTAAGCAAGTAACTGACACATGCTGTATTAGCCCATTTTCATGCTGCCAGTAAGGATATACATGAGATTGGGTAATTTATATAGACAAAGAGGTTTAATGGACTCACAGTTCTACGTGGCTGAGGAGGCCTCACAATCATGCTGAAAGGTGAAAAACATGTCTTACATGGTAGCCGACAAGAGAGAAATGAGAACCAAGGCAAAAGGGGACACCTGTTAGCAAAACACTGGATCTCATGAAACGTATTCACTACCACGAGAACAGTCTGGGGGAAACTGCACCCATGATTCATTTATCTCCCACCAGGTCCCTCCCACAGCATGTCGGAATTACAGGAGCTATAATTCAACATGAGATTTGGGTAGAGACACAGCCAAACCAGCTCACTACAGCCTCCTCCTCCTAGGTTCAAGCAATTCTCCTGCCTCAGCCTCCCAAGTAGCTGGGATTACAGGCACACACCACCACATTCGACTAATTTTTTGTATTTTTAGTAGAGACAGGGTTTCACCATGTTGGACAGCCTGGTCTCGAACTCCCAACTTCAGGTAATCCACTCGCCTCAGCCTCCCAAAGTGCTGTTATTACAACAGGCAGGAGCCACCATGCCCAGCCGCTTTCCTATTTTTAAAATAAGTCTTCATTAGGCAGTACATTAATCAGATGGAGCTGCACAACAAAAATACTACAGACTGGTAGGCTTAGACAACAAAAATTTATTTTCCCCTAGTTTTGGAGGCTGGAAGTCCAAGAAGGCGGCACCAACAGGCTTTGTTCTTGGTGAGGGCTCTCTCCTTCACTTGCAGACTGCTGCCTTCTCACTGCATTCTCACAGGTGTTCTTTTCTCTGCCTATACACTCCTGGTGCCTCTTCTTCTAAGGACACCAACCAATCACTTCTGTTGGATTAGGGCCCTACCCTTTTGACCTCATTTACCCTTATCTGACCCTTACAGGTACTGTCTCCAAATACAGTCACACTGGGAGTCAGGGCTTCAATCAATGTCTTTTGGGAGGACAAATTTCAGTTCATAACAGGCATATTAGCCACAAATTCTTAACAACAATGTGACAAAAGGTTTACTACCCAAGGAATTGATGACAAACTTTGAAATGCACATAAAGTAGAAGGAAATACAGTGCTTCTGCTTCTCTCCGAGAAATATGTTTTTGTTTTCAGTGTTTACAGGATCCAATTCCTGGTATGAAGAGAAATACAAAGAGCACGTGGTAGGGTGAGGAAGGCTAAGGGGTCAGATGTTCAGTAATCACTCACTCCAGCAGGGAGGTAGCTGGGCTTTGCAGACTCAAATAATCCACTCAAATCAAGGAGAGGCAGCTTCTAAGAGAAAAATGAGGTAAAAAAAAAATTCTGAAACTAATGACTGTAAAAGGTAGCTTTAAAGAAGTCAGAAAAGAAAACATGCTTTTTTTCTTCTTTACTTTCTAGACTGCATCTAAAAAGAAAAAAAAATAAGAAAGAAATAGGCATTGAAAAAGATCTCTCTTCTGTGTGAAGTCTCCATTAGATGCTAACACGGTTTGTCAGTGATACTAATAAGAGTTAGCATTTATTGAGCATCCTTGATGTGGTAGAAGCATCTTATTCAACCTGTAAACCTTACTGCAGTAATACTGTAGAGTCATCGTTATCATGATTGTTTAAAGGTACTAAAATGTAGCACAGGTACAGTTACATTTGCCCAAGTGACATAGCTACCAAAGTTTGAGTCCCAGATGGAAACCCCAACACTATAGCTCTAGAACTCATGCACTTAAACAACTCCGTTCTTTTCTGGAAAACATTCTCTAGATTCAGCATGGTGCCTCCTGAAGATGTAAACATTGTAGTAACAAGAGGCTGCAGAAATAATGAGGTCAGCGATGACCTCTTTAGCCAGTTATAGCTGGGAAACTAAAAAAAAAAAAAAAAAAAAAAAAAAAAGCACTAGATTTATTTCTTCGTTTTTTAAACATACAAAGTGACCTTGTGTTAGTGCCTAGAAATGAAGTCTGCATCTACACATACCAAAAGTTCCAAGGAACCAGGCATTTACATTTAATGTCCTCAGATATCTGTTTCTAATTTAAGTCAACTTTTTAAAGGTTGGCTTCACTGAAAGGCTTATGAAACTGGATACGTGAAATTTATACATTATGCAGTAAAGAAAAATAAATCTTATGACTGAAACTTAGTTTTAAAATAATCCTGCACAGTTCTAGAAATCTCCACAAAAGTTTGTGGATCAAGGGTTCTTCTGTCTGAAGATACTTGGAAGAACAGAGTTGATCTTCTCATAACACTATTTTCTATAGCCTGCTATGGTAGGCTGAAAAATGGCTCCCCAGGGCTATCCAACCTTCAGAACTTATGAATATGCTGCCTTGCATAGCAAAAGGGACTTTGCTGATGGGATTAAGTCAATGATCTTGAGATAAGGAGTGATATGGTTTGGCTTTGTGTCCCCACCCAAATCTCATCTTGTAGCTCCCATAATTCCCAGGTGTTGTGGGAGGGCCTGGTGGGAGATGACTGAATCACGGGGGCGGGGCTTTCCTGTGCTGTTCTCCTGAGAATGAATGGGTCCCACGCGATCTGATGGTTTTAAAAATGGGAATCTCTCAGCACAAGCCTCTCTTTGCCTGCTGCCATCCACGTAAGATGTGACTTGCTCCTCTTTGCCTTCCGCCATGATTGTGAGGCCTCCCCAGCCATGTGGAACTGTGAATCCAATTAAACCTCTTTCTTTAAATTGCCCAGTCTCAGGTATGTCTTTAACAGCAGTGTGAAAACAGACTAATACAAGGTTATTCTGCATTATCCATACGGGTTCAGTGGAGGATCAGAGGCAAAGATGAACAACTAGAGCAGAGGTCAGAGACAGAGAGATTTGAAAGGTCATGGCTCTGAATATGGAAGTGGCCTCAGGTCATATCAGTGGAGTCCTCTAGGATCTAAAAAAGGCAAGGACACTGATCTAAACCCTCCAGAAGGAACACAGTCCTGCTGACACACTGTTTTAGGACGTCTGACTTCCAGAACTTAAGATCACAATTCTGTGTTGTTCTGTCATTAAGTTTGGGATGATTTTTTTTTTTTTTACAACAGCAATAGGAAATTAGTATGCCTGGTCATAACCAAATCTTCTCTGGTGCACTGTGTATTAGCTATGCACGTTCCAGACCTGTCTCATACTTAGTTTTTTTCTTCTATTAAAATAGTGAAGACATTCTTATGTCACAGAACAATAGTGAAGGTGAAATGTTTCAAGGCAGACCTGGGACAAAGTTCATTCTCTCCTTTGCAGTTACAAGCAGTGCTCAGTCAAAAAGAGGTCTCCTACCTCCTCAATCGGCCTTTCTTTTCTACAACTCAGTTTCTAGTGAAGCTGCAAGGAATGAGAGGGGAGAGAACAGAGATTTCTGAATTTTGTTTCATTTATCGGAACGGCTTTGATGGCTTCTACCCTTTTCTTTTTGGAGCAACCCTAGATCGGTATCAATATGAATAAAATCAGAGATAGGTTTGCACAAACAAGTAACAGGAAATTAACATTTTATTACATAGAAGGGCACGCTAATGCTGCCTGACAACTGTCACCTGAGCATTTAATATTTGTGCAAAGTGCCTCAACTAAACTCAGCAAGTGGACACCTGGCAGCTTATTTAGGAACACAGTCACCAAGTATGGAAGGCGAAGCTAGAGAAAGAAACCATCTTGCCAGCAGCGTTCCTGT
Source organism: Colobus angolensis palliatus (assembly GCF_000951035.1). Classification (NCBI taxonomy): domain Eukaryota; kingdom Metazoa; phylum Chordata; class Mammalia; order Primates; family Cercopithecidae; genus Colobus; species Colobus angolensis. The sequence goes on from NW_012114666.1 coordinate 4,237,219, forward strand.
TGCAGCCTGCTGAAACATCTTCCTGGGCCCTCCAGGTCTAAAAGTCTCTCCTCAATCTTGGGGATTCATTTTGATTACATTGCTTTTTGTCCCTGCATCCAATTTATGGTACCTTTCTAGCAGAAGTTGAAGTGACAAGCTCAGCTCCAGCTGCGGTACCCTTGCATCCAGTGACAGCTGACAAACAGCGGCTAAAACTTTCCTACCACAAAGTTCATTCCCTCCTGATGGCTCCATTGTGTTTTAATGCAGAGCAAACTGAAATCACGAATAGAAATGTCGCCCGGGCTCTGCAAAATTACATTTTATTCTTTGGCTCGTCTCTCTGATAACTGTTTTTGTTATCCTATTAACCAGATGCAGACAGATTCCAGAGTCATCAACACAATGCTTATATTCCTGTATCTTCTTTTTATGAAAACAGTTTCTACTCCCTTTCTTTGTGTGAGGAAAGAATATACATTAAAAATTTCAGGTACCTCTGCTGCAAAAATGCAAAGAGGCCACAATTAAACGTCACTCAAGGATATTGATATGTACCAGAAATTGCAAATAAGAAGCAAAAGCAACACATGATATCATGGATAAGGAATCGGGATTGCAAATAATCTGAAAGTTGCATTCTCTGTAACTTGGAGCAGACCAAAGCTATGACTCATTCCTCCTCATATGGTGGCATTTCTTTTTGCTTTGATTCTGACTGTCTGGCTCACGGTTGTAGTGATAACAAAAGGCTTGCAATTTAAAAGCAATGAAATTCTCAGTTGATAGGGCCTGGGAAGCTATAACCTGCAAATCCGATTGTGTTACAAACAAGTTCACTCTCAGAAAAGGCAGCAGGAAACCCAGATGCTACGGCTGCCCACCAAACAACCAAAGCACCACTGAGCTCCACATCTGCAAAGATAATTAAACTGTAATTAAATGCTCTGTCCCACTTTAAGCAGTGGATCACACAATTTAAGCACTGTTCTGCTGGGATTGGACAGTCATGTGTCCTGCCGGGGGAAAAAAAAAAAAGACTTTGGATTGATTTTGCATCACTGTGTAAACAAGTAAATGAAATAATCATTTGAGAAGCAAGTGGCAGAAGTAACTAGACCTACTCTGCCCTAAACCAAATCTCAATGAAATTTACATTGCATACAGCCATTTAAGATCACTTCCAAAAATACAGGATAGAGCAGAGCAGGGGAAAACACTCCCTTCCAGGGAGGGGTTGAGGGGGTTGATCCTGAGAACAACCTATAGGACCTTCTTTGCCAACACATGAACACATATGTGCATGCATGTGCAGGTGCAAGCATGCACACATGGACATGCATCAGTGCACGTGCTTTTCCTTTGGTCTCAGAGAAGATGGGACATTGCCGTGACTTCTCCTAGAATAACTCTACCCAGTTACGGAATTCTAGCTTTTCCTCCCTGACCTCAACATTTGGGCTTGAACATCCATATCTCACTGTCCATGGATCTGCCTCTTCTAGCTCCAAAACTCAAGTGTTTATTGTAAGACTATAAGGAATAGATATGTGTCATTAAATATAAAGGGACACACACACACACAAATACACACACACACGCACACACACACGAAGAAGAGATTATTCCAAGTATAGATGTCAGGTTCTATTTCAAAGGTTTTGTAGACTTAATGAATCCTCATAACAATCCTACAAAGTAGGTTTTACCTCCGATTTTTGCCTACATGTCACCTTGAAGAGGCCTCCTCCAGCATCCTCCCTAAAGCAGCCTTCTCAACTCCCATCACGTTTGTCCTTCCCACCAATCACTAACATGCATCATGTTACCTGTGTACTTATTTCTTTATTGTCTCTCTCTGACAGTGGCACATAAAGTCCTTGAAGTCACGGGCTTACTTTATTCCCTGGGTATTTGTGGACTCTAATGAATTGTGACCCTGTGGCTTCAGTATACACAGTAACTTGCCAAAGATGGCTCACAGCAGATCTATGATCAAAATTTGAGTCCATCTGAATCAGGCCTGAATCTCCAACCAATATTTTCAATCACAAACCAGACAAGGACCTTCTCTCCTGGAACATTATCTGCCACTTCCCCACATAGTTATACTTTTGATAAAGTTATATTTTTAATAAATAGAGTTTTAAAACAGTCAAGAAGCAAGATTCTGGCCAGGTGCGGTGGCTCATGCCTATAATCCCAGCACTTTGGGAGGCCAAGATGGACATTTTACATGAGGCCAGAAGTTCGAGATCAGCCTTGCCAACAGGGTGAAACCCTGCCTCTACTAAAAATACAAAAATTAGCCAGGTGTGGTGGTGGGCATCTGTAATCCCAGCTACTCAGGATGCTGAGGTAGAAGAATTGCTTGAAGCTGGGAGGTGGAGGTTGCAGAGAGCTCAGATTGCACCACTACACTCCAGCTGGGGTGACAAGAAGGAAACTCTGCTCTACCTCAAAAAAAAAGAGAAAAAAAAAAAAAAGCAAGATTCTGCAAGTTCAGAGATTCAAGTTCAATATTCAACTTGTGGTTGTCTTAGTCTCCCTCTGGTATGTATATATTTAGCCATCTTCATCCCCTGTCCATATAAAACCCAAATCAGTAAATCAAAAATTGTCAAAAGAGTAAAAATGTCCACCCCAACCACACGAGACCTGTTCTCAGATTCAATCTGAGGCATTTACTCCACGTGGTTCATAAGCAAGACAGCTCCACAAACTTATTGAGTGATTTATCCTGATACTGTAAGGGGTTATGATAGATGGGGAAAGTTGAGCAAAAAACAAAAATTAAAAGTGGGCAAACAATGCTAAATGTGTAATGAGAAATTCAAGACTCCATGAGGGATATAAAAGCTTTTCAATATCACTGATTTGCAAGTAACTCTGATACTCAGAAAACAATAAAATAAAATCACTGAATAAAAAAGTATTTCAAAACCAGGCTTAAAAATACCACTTGAGGTAAATAAGTTCTGGAGATCTACTATACAGCATAGTGGCTGTATCTAACAATACCGTGTTGCATACTTAAGATTTACTAAGGAAGTAAATCTTATGTTAAATATTCTTACTAAGAAAAAAGAAAATCCAGCCATCATAATCTATGTCCGTGTTGTATGGGAAGATAAACATAAAAAATAACACTAATAGTGATCAAGAGGACAGGAAGAAACTTTGGGAGATGATAGGCACGTTCATGGCCTTGATGGTGTTGATGGTTTCATGGGTGTATACTCATCTCGAAGTCATGGAGATATATAAATTAGACATGCACAGTTTTTTATATGTCAATCATATCTCAATAAAGTGGTTTAATATATAATACATGCCACTTAAGTCTTCTGTAGTACAATTTGTACTTAAGGGAGATATAAACGCATTGAGTGTATATCAGTACAGACACTATCATTAGATCTCTGAGACCTGAGAGCCAGGACCCATAAGACCGATCAAGAAGGTACTACAAGCCTGGGGCCAGATACAGTGGCTTATGCCTGTAATCCTAGCACCTTGGGAGGCCAAGGCAGGTGGATCATTTGAGGTCAGGAGTTTGAGACCAGTCTGGCCAACATGGTGAAGCCTCATCTCTACTAAAAATACCAAAAAAAAAAAAAAAAAGCCGCACGTGGTGGCTCATGCTTGTAATCCTATCTACTCAGAAGGCTGAGGCAAGAGAATTGCTTGAAACTAGGAGGCAGAGCTTGCAGTGAGCCCAGATAAAGCCACTGCACTCTAGTCTGGGCAATGGAGTGAGACGCTATCTCAAAAACAAACAGCAACAACAACAAAATAAGAAGGTTCTACAAGTCTGGCGTGGTGGCTCACATCCCAGCACTTTGGGAAGCCGAGGTGGGAGGATCACTTGAGCCCAGGAGTTGGAGAGCAGTCTCGGCAACATAGTGAGACTCCATCTGAGCAAAATATTTTAAAATTAGCCACATGTGGTGGCACACACCTCTGGTCCCAGCTATTCAGGAGGCTGAGGTGGGAGGATTGCTTGAGCCTGGGAGGTTGAGGCTGCAGTGAGCCATGATCATGCCCCTGGGTTCCAGCCTGTGCAACACAGCAAAACCCTGTCTCAAAAAAAAAAAAAAAAAAAAAAAAAAAAAAAGGCATAATATACAAGTTTGTGATGATGCTAAAGATACTATTGCCACTAAAAATAGACTAACAATCACAGCAAACATTCAGTACATTAAGAGCTATTTGCCAGACACTAGGCTAAGTAATCTATATGTATTATGTCATTAAACACTCCACAAGATCAGTATTATTTTTATATCCTTTTACAGAGAAGGAAACTGAGGTTCAGAGAAGTTGAGAAATTTCCCAAGGTCACGTAGCCATTAAGTTGTAGAGTGCAAACCAAACCAAGTCTATCTCCTGATCTCTCTCAAACACTGTTCTGTGCTGTAATCTACCGGTGACTTATAAACAAACACATGATTCTGTATGAAATAAGTGTAAACAAATCATTAAACCTTAAATCTTTCTAAATTAGCAAGATAGATACATTCAAAAAATAATACCAAGGAAATTAGGGAGCTGAGAATTTCATCAACTGCTATTAGGAACAGGGTATCTATAGGCTTTGTGCTATGTAATATCTAGCCACATCTAGTCATCTTTACTTGTACTTATCATTTAACCTTGTAACCTTGTGGTAGGACATATCCTGAGGTGGCCCCCAGTGAGTCATGTCCTTATATAATTTCATCCTTTGTGAGATCAGTGAGATCTTATGACTTGCTTCTCATCAACAGAATATGGCAAAGTGATGGAATGCCACACTCATGCTCAGATTCTGTTATGGTACATGATGCTGCATCTTATCTCGCTCCCACGTGGGGCCGGGTATGTAGGAAGTTGGGTGACTACCTTGCATGCTGCTCCAGCTTGTGGGTTGTGTAGATGGGGTAGTTGTCTTTTCTTAACTATTCTATTTTTACAGGCTGGGAAGGACTCAGAGACTTTCAGGGACGTTTCCTCACCAATACCCTTCCTTGGCCTAGATTCCTAAATTTATATCTCCCCGGTTTACCTCCAAAATGTAGGCATATAATTCTTGTACACAGGTCTGTGATGTAGTTTTGATGTAGAGATTTAGAGCCAGGGGACCTCAAGATCATCACAGGCAAAAGTCACATTCTGCAGAAGAGGAAAACAAGAACTCAGAAAGCTGAGCAGTCTAGGTGGGTGGCTCACACTTGCAATTCCAGCACTTTGGGAGGCCGAGGAGAGAAGATTACTCAAGGCCAGATGTTTGAGACCAGCCTGAGCAACACAGTAAGACTTTCTATCTACAAAAAATAATTTATAGGTTGGGCACGGTGGGTCATGGCTCTACAACCCCAACACTTTGGGAGGCCAAGGCGGGCAGATCACCTGAGGCCAGGAGTTCAAGACCAGCCTGGCTAACATGATGAAACCCTGTTTCTACTAATACAAAAAATCAGCCAGGTGTGGTGGTGTGCACCTGTAATCCCAGCTACTCAGGAGGCTGAGGCAGGAGAATCACTTGAACCTGGGAGGTGGAGGTTGCAGTGAGCCGAGATTGTGCCATTGCACTCTAGCTTGGGCAACAAGAGTGAAACTCCATCTCAAAAAATAATAATAATTTAAGAATTAGCCAGGTGTGGTGGCACAAGCCTGCAGTCCTAGGTACTAAGAAGGCTGATGCAGGAGGATCACTTCAGTCCAGGAGTTGGAGGCTTCAGTTACCGATGATTGTGCCACTGTACTCTGGCCTGGGCAAGAGAGTAAGACTGTGTCTCTAAAAACTAATCATAAGCAGAACAAATACAAAGTTTAAGTGCACGACTTCTAAATTTAGACTCACCAGGTTTACATCTGAGTTGACTACCTACTGCTTGCCTGATCTTGGGTGAGTTTATTAAGTACTGTATGATGGCTCAGTTTTCTCATCTGTAAAACTGGGAGTCCTTGATTCAAACCAAATCAACAGATATTCATTAAGCACTGTGCTGGCATAGAAGTTATACTGAAGAATAAACAAAGGAGTTCTTGCCCTTCATGAAGCTTAGTAGACAAAGTAATACTTACCGCTTAGATTTGCTGTGAACATTAAGTGGAGAATATTAGTAGAGTGCTTAGATCAGTGTATGGCACGTAATACTAATAATTATAATTATTATACTAATAAAAATTTTATAATCGTTATTGTTGTCATGATTATTGTTTAATAACAGAACAACCATATAACGGAGTTAGTTTGAAAATCAATTGAGTAATGTATGTTAAACACTTAGTACTTAGTAAAAATATATAGAAATAATTCAATATATTTTATCTACTATTATTATGAGGTTAAGTGGTTTTGCCAAAGTCACAAAGTTATCATCAGTGCTGAGGTGAGAATTTCCATCATAGGTCTGTACCATTTTGCAGACTTAACAGTCTGTTCTACGACTATTTAATTTCCAGACTGTCTTCATCCGTTTTCTGTTGATATAACTGAATAGCTGGGACTGGGTAACTTATTTAAAAAGAAGTTTATTTCTCACGGCTTTGGAGGCTAGAAAGTCCACAGTCAAGGGGCCACATCTGGTGTAAGCCTTCTTGCTGGTGGGGACGCTCTACAAAGTCCCGAGGTGGCACAGGCCATCACACAGTGAGGGACCCACGAGACAGCCAAACTGGCTTTTATAACAGGTCCACTCTTGTGATAAACAACCCACTCCCATGCTAACCCATTCATCTATGAATGGACTAACCCATTCATAAGGGCAGTGCCCGCAGGACCCAATAACCTCTTAAAGGCTGCACTTCTTCATACTGTTACACCGGGGATTAAGTTTCAACATGAGTTTTGGAGGGGAGAAACAACCAACAATATCACTGCCTCTCTCCGCTGCTCCACCTTGAGTCGCACAGTCACGTGCTCTCTGGCTCAGACTCATGGAGCCAGGCCTTACATGGGATTTCTGCTCACTAGGACCTCAGCACCAAAAGTCACTAAGGATAGTAACACTTATATGTGAAAACAAGCACGGCACTTTGGGAGGCCGAGACGGGCGGATCACGAGGTCAGGAGATCGAGACCATCCTGGCTAACACGGTGAAACCCCGTCTCTACTAAAAAATACAAAAAACTAGCTAGGCGAAGTGGCGGGCGCCTGCAGTCCCAGCTACTCGGGAGGCTGAGGCAGGAGAATGGCGTGAACCCGGGAGGCGGAGCTTGCAGTGAGCTGAGATCCGGCCACTGCACTCCAGCCTGGGCAACAGAGCCAGACTCCGTCTCAAAAAAAAAAAAAAAAGAAAAAGAAAACAAGCATGGTAATTTTATACACCTTCTGGTACCTTTTGAGACACCTTAGGTCATCATCTATTTATTCAACATTTATTTAAATATTTTTGTAATCTCTTATGGGCACAAACCACCCCCTACAAGCTAAAGCAAACCCCTAACAACTCTTCTGAACCCATCTCCTTACCTCTTACTACGACCAACCTAGCACAACTTCCAATTATTTTGAAGCGTGTCTGTTTACTTTCTTTTTCCTGTTTCCCCCAAAGAATATGTAACTCATGATGAGGACAGGTAATGCTTATGAATAAATATGCCCTCAGCATGTAGCACATAGTGGGTGAGCTATACCATAAGTATTCATGAATTGGACAATGCGTCAGGTTCCTGCCTTCAATGAGGTTAAATTCTAGTGAAGAAAAAAGTATTGATCCACACTACGACATGGAGTCACTGCAAAAGCAGCAAATGAAAGAAGCCGGATGCAAAAGACCACGTAGTGTACGATTCTCTGTGAAATGCCCAGAATAGGCAAATCCAGAGTGATGGAAAATAGACAAGTGTTTGCCTGGAGCTGGGGGTGAGAAGAGGGATGGACTATAAATGGGCAAGAGGGATTTTTTGGGAGTGAAGTGAAGCATTCTAAACAGGGATTATGGTGATGATTGCACAACTCTATGCGTTTACTAAAAGTGGGTATAGTATATATTTACATAGTATATATTTATATAGTATATAAATTATACCTCAATAAAGCTGTTTGGAGAAAACAACAACTAATTACCCAACTATTTACTTGATTCCAGTTGTGATGAGTTTCATGAAGGTGAGGTCCACAATGCAGAGAAAGCATAGAACGGGCTTCAGTGTCCTGCCATCTGGTCAGAAAACGTGCCTCTGGAAAGAGCTACTTGATTTAAGTTCATTGCGGAGGTGGGGGAGTCGGGGAATCACTAATGGTAGAAGATGCAGCATGTGGGGGCTCAGGGATGAGCCAGAGTCAGGCAGCGTGAAGTGGGGGAGGAATGAAGAGAGGAGGGGACATCCTTGTGGCTGAAACAGACTCCACAGAGGAGGGAGCTCAGGTGAGCCTGAAGAAGGGTGTGGCCTGACAACCACCAGGTACCTTTTAAGGGCTTATAACTTCATCATTTAGGCCTTTTAGGACTACCACCAATGGCTGTAGCAAGGAGAGGAGATCAGAGTCGACCACTGGGCAAGGGTCACTGTAGTGACTCATGAGGAAGCTGTTGTGGAAGCCAACTTTTGATTGAACTTTTGATTGTTTCTTTTCTCCGTGTTTAGCTAAAATGATGGGTTTTTGCATAGGTTCCCAACAGAGACTGTTTGACTGATGTTCCATACATTGCCGATTCAAATCACATTAAGAGGAAATCAGAAGTGTCCTGTTATGCAAATTTGATTTATAAAACATTTGAATCCAAGTGAACTTGATTGGAGAACCCTTGGGTTTATCCCCTAACTAAAAGATTTCAAAGAAAAGCTCACAAAACTCCTCTCTGCATATATAAAAAATACTTTCAGATGAGTCCAGTTTCACCAGTAAGTTACAGTCAACTTTTAATAGATGGTCGATTAAGAGGATACTTACGGTAGAACAAATAGATTTGCAGCCAACTTTTAGAATTTTTGGCCAAAAATACCTGAGCAGTTCCCTGATGTGGACAAAATATGCTCCACAGAAACTTTTAAAAAAAAGAAAAAAGATTAGTTAAAATAGAATCTGAAAATCTGTTTTCAATAAGAGCTATTTTTGCAGAAATCTCCATCTTAAAAACATGTCCACACATGCGCACGCGCACACACACACACACACTTTCTATCTAAAACATCCTGTGCTCTTATTGTGAATCTCCTCTTTTATTCTCCATTCTTCTAAAAATACACATAGTCCTTCATCAACAGCAGAAGGCTCTCTCCTGAGTCATTTCACATTTGTGGAGAAATAAGCATTGTGTGTAATGATGAACACCAGCCCTTCCCATGTGTTCTCATGGAGCAATACATTTGTCAGGACATCTGAAAAGTCATCTTGCCTTGCTCAGGTGTCCTGTTCCATCTCCAGCCTTTCCCCCACCATCGCAAGCACCTCTGCTGCTACCTCCTGCCTAGGAGAGGGAGGGTGAAGTTTACCACTCTGCTAAGACATTCAAGAGAGCCTATGGGGAGCGTAAGAGCCTCAAAGGGTTTCTGGGCTCCCATTTTCTCTTCCACAATGAGTTTACTACTTTCAGAAGTAAATAAGTTGAGGAATAGGGATCTGTGTGCAGCAAAGCTTTAATAAAAAGGGGCTTATAGACATGGACACCAATTATTTTCAAATGATATGTATAACATACACCTAACTATATGTGTATGTATGAATATATATGCATACCTAGATATACACACATGTAACCTCACCTGTGTGTGCATGCATGTGCGCACGCACACACACACACCACGTTCTCCATCAGAAAAAAAATGAGGAAAATAAATGAGCCTTTGAAAATGCCAAAGTACTAGATCATACCTCTTCTCAAAACCCTCCTGAAACCTCATATTGCACTCCTAATGAGACACAAAAGCCTTACCAGGGTCCGCAAAGCCCTACATAGCTTCAGTGTTCCCACCTTCATTTTACCAACATTCTTTTCTAGCAGTTTCTCCTTGCTACCTTCATCACAGCCACACTGGATACCTTGCTGTTGCCCCAACGCATTCCTCCTAAACCTACCTCAGGGCCTTTGTACTTTTTGCTCCCCCTGCCTGGAATGTTGCGGCTCTTAAGAACTACTTGACTCACTTCCTCAGTTCTCTGCTCAGGTTTCCCTGATCACCCCTTTCCCTCGCTTCATTTTCCTCCTAGTCTTATTGCTACCTGACACATTATTTAGGTACCATTTATTACCTGTACCCACCTCCATTCTAATGAATTGCTCATGGCAGCAGGAACTTTATCTTGCTTATCTTAAATCCACAATGCCCAGAACAGTGTCAGGGAAGCTCTCAAAGGTTTGTTGAACGAATGAGACTCAGCCTGGTGCAACTGGACTAGACTACTGCCAACCACAAAGCTTGGCACAGGCAGGGATTTGAAAATGGCAATTCACCCATCCCCCCGCCAAGAGGGAAAGACCACAGCTGAGCCTTGTGGCTGAACCCAAGCTCATGCCCTGAAATTAAAGTCATGAGTAACATCACAGTCCAGAACAGACAGCTCAGAGCACCAGCCACTTTGGCATGCAGCCCTCTCAGTACAGCCTGTAGGGGAGGTTCTAGACGCCAGATTATTACCAAGCAGGCCAGTGAGATTCTCAGACCTGCAGATATGTGGTACCCAGCGAGCAGGGGTGAGTGGGGCCTCCCTGCTAGCCGGCTGCACACTCCTTTGTACTGGGAATGCATCCCTGGTTTTCAGTCTTAGCATCTCTCGCTAGGAAGGTCAGCGGAAACCTCCAGAAGCTAGCCCCACTAATAACAAACACAGAGGCACAAGCTGAGCAATAAACTTGACCAGCTGATTGCAGACAAGGAGTCTTATGGGCAAGGTGAACATCCAAATTACACAGTCAGGAGGCAATAGTTGAAGCTCATGGGCAGAACACGACAGCGTGGAGGATGCCCATGCCACCTGGGCCCACTCTGTGACTGGCCAGCAGAACCTCCTGGAACAAAGAACACAGGACACCTGTGCCACCTCTCTCCAGTCAGATACTAGAGGCAGGTCTCCTGGTCTGTATCTTTCGCTCTGTCTCCTGGTTCTTCTACCCCTCCCCACCCCAGCAGGGTCCAGGTCTGCTTGAAGAAGGGGGTTTTGGTGCAGATGTGCAGACAAGAAACAGTCTTGCCTGGATCTTTTTTCCCAGTGGGAGCTCCAGCAGGTGTGGAAACACCAAGTCCCTAGCATCACCTTTCCATTCAATAGCAAAGCAGTGGAGGAGAGAGGCAGAGAGATGGAGAGACACTGGCCTGTGAGGAATCAATGGTGAAGGGCAAGAAACGCTCCACAAATGAAGAACGCAGTATTTATTCCCACTAGGGGAAGAGAAGCAGGTTCTGAATATACACAAATAAGAACCAGAATTTGGTAAAGCAGTGAAAAGTAGGAGGAAGAAAATAGAATTGGGGCTAGGAGGAGGATCTCAGCCCCCCGGTGCCTTGTGCAGGAGAGAAATGAAGCACAGGTCAGCACGTGTGAGCGGTATACACGAAGCAGATCACTTTAACACTCATTCCTGACATCAAAGGGGATGGAGCAAGGCCTGCTATGCACTTTGCACGCACTGGCCACAGACCAAGCACTTCCCAGGCAGTTCCTCGCCTCCTGGCACAGGAGCCAGCACCCATCATCCTTACCACGTCAAAGAAGAGGGCACGAAGTCAGTCAGCCAGGGACAAGCTGAGCTGAAGAGGCAGAGGAAAGATCTGCCTGTTTTCCAGAAGAGCTGCACCCATCTCTCGCGTTTTCAAGTGCCTTTCCCCTGCCCCTGGACTTATTCTCCTTGTTTGCACAGCTCCTGCCCAACCTCTTACTTCGTGCTGGGAAGGATGACAGTGAGAAAAAAGCGTATGGTGCCCAGAACAGTCCTATTTCTCTTTCTCAAGAGAAAAGCTGCAGGGGAAACAGGGGACGGGCTTATCCAGCTTCCTTCTAGAAGGGGCCAGACCACTGTCTGTGTAACCAGGAAGAAAAAAAAAAAAGGAAGGAGAAAACAAAAAGAAAATAATTTCTGAAAAGAAATTTGGACCATTAGAACTGTTACTTGCTGTGAGGGCTGGCAATGCCCTCCTAAGGAACTGTCTGGATTCAATGCTGTTTTTTTGGAGTGGAGAAAATCTACATGGGGGCACCCTATGGGGGGTCAAAGAAATAAATGAAAATTTTAAACTCTGCCTGCTGACTGTCACTCCTTTTGCAGCCACAGCCTGGTCATAGCTCTGGTGTCTGTCACCTGCTGACTGGCCTCTGACAAAGCCAATGGCCATTCACCTCTGGTTGGGTGCTCTTGGGCTGAGCTTCTGAAAACTTATCTTTTAAAAATGGTTCCATATTTGATTTCTTATAAATAGGTTTTCTGTAGCAGATCTTCTGTCAAAATCCATATGCCTTGGGAAGCTGCAAGATGGAAGAGGGAGCTCATTTTTTTCTCTTCACTCTCAGCGTAGTTCTCTGACTACCTATTAACTTGTGCTTCTGTTCTTTCCTTTTCTCAGCGATGCTTCCAGAGACAATCCCTAGAATAATACAGATGTTCCCCTTATATACAGTTTGCATAGCAGCCACAGCAGACGTAAACATTACGGGCTTGGCGTGGCACAAACTGAAGAAAGTGCCATAAGATAAATAGGAAAGGAAAAGTGTGTAAGCTATTTTTATTTTATTAGCTTCAATAAACCTAGGCTTAGGCGGGGATCAGACAACCCAGCCAGCATCATTAAACAAAGAAAGTTGCTCATTTTTTTGCATCTTTTTTTTTTTTCCCAAGTGAGAACATCGCCACCTGGCGGGAAATGTCTTCATCAGCAATTTCCGAAACAATGCAAAAGACAGAATTAAACCCAAACCTGACCACAGAGGTCAGCTGCTGGCAGCGAGAATGAACTCCAGATAATAGAAAGAACTCAGGTTTCAAATTACTCACTGACCTTTTAGAGTCCCTTATATATATCTGGTTCCCAGGAGATCACATCTCCTACAAAATCTTTGTTCTACTACAACTCTTATCTTTCCTGGATATGGTCTTCCAGAAACACCTGTTCTAGCTGCTACTTACTCCGATTTTACCCATTATTTAATGGCTTGTACACTACCTACCTTCTTGAGTTCATCGAAACCCCCACATCTATTTGCTTTCTCCCTCCCTTGACGTTCTAATACTCCATGCATGCCAAAAGATAGACAATTGATAATCAATCGATAATGATCAATAACAATCAATAAGAAAAAGATTTCCCAGTGCCTGTTGCATAGGCAAAGGGAGATTTAAAAACAATCTGCTCATTACTCCTGAGCTATTGGAATTTTCTCCTCATCTAAGGTATGAGCTCCTGGAGCTCTTAAATGTCTATGCCAAGGTCTCAAGCCAGAAGTCAAAGAGACAATCGGGCCTGGAGATAGGTGTGGTTTTGATGTGCACATTGTTAAAAAAAAAAAAAAATCCATTGCTTCAAAACCAGATTTTGCATAAAAATGTGGATTTTCACAATTTCTTTTGTTTGTTTTTAATTTTTAGAGACAGGGTCTTGCTATGTTGCTCAGGCTGATCTTGAACTCCTGGGCTCAAGCGATCCTCCTGCTTCAGCCTTCCAAGCAGCTCAGATTCTAGGCGTGCACCAGCATCCCCAGCTCAGGATTTCCATCATTTCTAAAAACTCTTCATATCTGCCAAAGCCGACTCCACAGGGAGCAGACTTGTTCCCGTTTTTCCACAGTCCCCACCATATTCTGTTGTCTCATTAATGCTGGGTCTGAATTTCAGTTGTGGCTCTGAGCTTTTTCTTGTATTTGAGAAATATATTTTACATCCACGTCTCTGCTGAAAGTAGGAAATAGTAATAGCCCTAGCAGAGCATATATTCAAAAAACCGATGGCAGAAAGCCTATTTCTTGGGAATCATACCCGTATAATACACATACAATGCACTTTATTTCTTTGTGTTACTGGCCTCTGTGAGCATTTGAACTCCCAAGCCCTGGTTTGTAGTAAGAAGCTCTATACCTCCCGCAAGAGTTTTGTTCAAAATTTCTTCCCTTCCCAGACCAGGCCTCGGCCCCTTCCTCCCTTTGCCTATGCAACAGACACTGGAAACTCTTTTTCTTATGTATTCATTGTTATTGATTATTATTGATGATCGATTGTACAGGTGGGGTCTCGTTTTATTGCCCAGGCTGGTTTCAAACTCCTAGCTTAAGTGATCCTCCCATCTCAGCCTCCCAAAATGTTGGGAATGCAGGTGCGAGCCACAACCACTTTTATCTTGTGTATTCATTTATGTATTATATAAATTAATTCTCAGTAAGAATTAGTTATTGTTCAAACTCCAAGGATGCTGCTACATCGCACTTCTCCATTGCTCCTGCTTGGAATGTTCAAGATTTCACATGAGCCAGGTGTAGTGGTTCATGCCTGTAACCCCAACACTTTGGGAGGTCCAGGCAGAAGGATTACTTGAACCCAGGAGGTCAAGGCTGCAGTGATCTATGATCATGCCACTGCACTCCAGCCTGGGTGACAAAGCCAGACCCTGTCTCAAAGAAAAAAGATTTTATATGACACCTTCTTTCCCCAACACATACAAAACACTCCTCCTCCATGTTCTACCATTTGACTATAACTTTTTCACGAAACATGACTGTCAGATATTTCCTTTCTTATTTGAAAAATCATTCCATGTTTCATTTAAAAACCATCAGTTATTTTTATTTGATTATTTCTCATCTGTCTCACTGGAATGAAGATATCCATGAGAATAGGAAATTCCTGGTACTTTGCAGCCTTCAATAAATATTTCTCAATAAATGAATCTATGAATCTTTTGGTTATTATTTCACATCAGGGGAGATAAGGAAAAGGCACAGCTCATTCCTGTATAATTCACAGAGAGAACTTAGTATCCCACACCTGAAGTCACTCTGACAGTATCAGCTTGCTATGATTGCAGCAGTAAGGGAAACATTCCTGCACAAATTTCAGTTGCTGCCCACCTGGCCGTGTTTACTGATGCTGCAGCAGAGCTGTGCTTCTGCTTGCCTTCTCTATGTAGGTGTGTACAGCTGCAGTATACGTCAATGTCTTCATCAGCTCACTACGCACTGGAGAACCATGAGCTCAATGTTTAATGAAGATGAACGTATTTATTTATTTATATGCTCTCTTTCCAAAAAGGATAGAAGCAGAATGTTAACTGAATGAAAGGAAACACAGTTCCATTTAGATTATTTTTTCAGACTTAGAGATTAATTTTTAGATCAATTAATCAAATTATCGAAGTAGTGTATTAGTATTAATTAGAGATTAAATCTCTCTGACTTAAAACGATACCCCCTTTTATAATGGGTGTCACCTCCATGTCTTCTATCTCAAACAGGGACTTCCAGCATTGCTGAAATGTTCTGTGCCCTAAAAGTTGAAAAGAGTTGGCTAAGCTGCTGGACCGCAGAGGACAATAAAATGAAACAGAGGTTATCTCAGTGGTACCCAACAGCCCTTCTTAGTGCTTTAGCAAAGGACCCTAGGACCTTTGCACAACCCAGTTGAGGTGGGAGCCCTGATGGTAGCTGATATCCATCTATCTAACCATCCAGCTGGATGCGGGCCTAGACAGGAATTTCATTTAATTGGAAGGAAAGTTAAAAATGTCTTTTCTGGTCTGTCCAAGCTTGCAGACTGAGAGCCATCCCTACTGCACAATTTGACCAGGACGGAGGTATGTGGAAACCCCACTCTCACCCTAGCCCTTATTCCTCTGTCATGTCAACAGAGCCAAGTGCCAGGATCAGGAACATGGCCATCTCCCTCGGGAAAGGGTGTGGCTTTCCATTTGAGAGGGACAGAACTGTGATGCTTGGCTGAGCAGAAGAAAACTGTGTCCAAGCAACCACCACATCTCACCTGGAAGACCAGACTTGCCTCCTCATTGATCTCCAGGCTGCCACCCCTCTCCCCTAGAGGCTCCTCTCCACAAAAAAGGGATCCTTTTAAAATCAGACCACCACTCTCTGCTCCTTAAACCTTCCAGTAACTTCTCATCAAACCTAGGTAAAGAAAATCTCTGTGGTCCTCACAGCAGCTGGCACCTGACTCTTCCCACTTCTGCCCCTTCCTCTACAGCCATCCTGGCCTTCCTGCCCCAGGGCCTTTGCTCTTACTGTTCCTTCTACTTGAAAAGCCCAGACCCTCAAAACTTCTCCCAGCCCACTCCTTGTTTTTTTGTTTGTTTGTTTGTTTTTGTTTTTGTGGGGTTTTTTTGTTTTTTGTTTTTTGTTTTTAACAGATCTCAGGAAGGTCTCTCTCGCCCAGTTTATTTAAAATAGTCTTTGCCTCCCATCTCTGCCACACTGTCTACCCTGCCTTACTTCCTCCATAGCAGGAATCACACCTGACACTCTGTTAAATATTTGTTGTCCGTTTTATCCCTTAGAATATAACTCTTGGAGAGCAGGGGCTTGATTTGGCCCACCTTTGTTTTACTAGAAAAGGGCCTGGCATAGGGAAGGCTCCCAATAAAGACTATCCAGTCAATGAATCCATCTATCCATCCCTCGACCTATCCATTCATCCATCCAGCCAGCCAGACAGCTTCCAATGATTTCAGTGGTCTCAGTGGGATATTCAAAGAGATAGTAAGCTAACCATCACTGGAGGCATCCAAATGGTGTCTGCATTACCCTTGGCAGAGTTTTGTAGTGAAGATTAGAATATTTGATATACCAGGCACTGAAGGGAGGTTTTCTGTGCTGAGATCCATAGACATGCACATTAACCTCAGAGGGGTCTGTAATCTCGTAGATCATCTTAAAGTTTAATGTGCACAGCTGAATTTTTCCAAAGATTGTGTTCAAGAAATATTTGCCAACAATTCTTCAGTTGTGGAGAAGTGGGAAATGCCCTCATGAAGGTTCAAGTCTAATGAGGACAATAGAGAGTGAAGAGACAAAAACATTGGATTCACTAGACAAAGGGGGCCATGGCAAGGGACTCACACCCAATCTTGAGATTCAAGGAAGTAACTTTTGAGAGAAAACACAAGGAATGGTTGGGACTCAACCCCAGGTGAAGTTAGGAATCAAAAAGGTTAACATCTAGTGACCTAGAAGGTTCCTTCTAAGAACAGCAGAAGAGGATGCAAGGTATGGGGTATGCCCGTAACAGCCCACCTCCGCAGCCAGGACCCAAACTCTCAAGAGCCAACTCTCTTTGCTCTGAGAGATCAGAACAATCATTTTCCCATAAGTCAGAGCTCGATAACAGTCAAGATACCAAATAGGCCTACAAGAGCAGCATCCACAAAAATGCATCATTAGTGTTCAGTGCCAACAACCAAACTGTCCTTGTGCAACTTAATGAGGACACGAAAATATCACAGGGAGACCTGAGCTCTGAGCGCCTGAAGCAGTCACATTATTATGCATGGTTCAAAGCCTTGCAGAAACAAAACTGAGACCATTCTTTGCCATTCTGTGTGAGTGCAGAGTTTTTTATTTGTAGCAAGTCTCTAGAGTCCCACACGTGACAAGCTTACCATTTGCTTAATGGACTCTCCAGCCTACAGAAAAGGTTTGACGCAAGAGGACCCCATTCCACTGGGTTCAAACAAGAGGACCTCATTGAGAAGACTGGTTACACATAGACCTGCAGAAACCCATGAGCACACAGTGGTTCCCTGAACTCTCTAATCTACCGAGCAGCCTAAGATACTGCTTCCCAGCCCAGTGATTTGGGCAACTTTAAATTTTCTGCCACTCATGTTTCTTATCAATAAAATGGATATAAAAGCATTACTTCCCTATTAAATGGTGGTGAAGAATAAATGATGTGTTTTGCATGCATATGAACTACTGTCATTTCTTCCTCATCCAACTCCTCCTCCCACTTTTCCGCTTCTGGGTGAGCTCCTAAACCACTCTCCAGGCTCTATATAAAACATGTTTAACATATTAGGCACATCTTACCCTAATTGGTGGTATCCTATGCAAAATCAAAATGTGGAGTCAACAGTTCAATTAATAAGGATCTCAGGTTAATGACATCAGAGCATGAAATCAAGCATAGGGCCTTTCTAACAGCAGAGCCCTGAGTGACTGCATAGGTCATATATCCATGAAGCCAGCTCTGAATGGAATACGAGGTTAATCATATTAATTTAATTTTTACAAAATGACCACAACTCCTACTACCCCTGTTTATTGACATCTTACTTTGGGGTTAGATTCCGTTGTTGTGTCTATGATCTCATTCCAGCCTTATAATGCCTAGGGGATGTGTACTATTACGCTTCCTAGTTTACAATGAAGAATCTTGGTTGCTAAGAGTTGAATTCGGTTGAGTAAGTTGATCAACGTAACACAGGTTTGAGATTCAGTTCTTTATGACTCTAAGACTGTAACACTAGCAGGGGTCACCTCTTTAGGCTCAGCTAAATACTCTGACTCATAAGACTACCAAACCAAACACAATGTTTGGCACATATTAAGGTGTTAGTCACATTTGAGGAATAAATAAATGCATGAATGAACGTATTATGTGTGTTACTCTGAGCTGTCTTAACTTAAAGGATATGATCCCTTAATAAAGTGAATTAGTCCATTTTCACGCTGTTATAAAGATACTACCTGAGACTGGGTAATTTATAAAGGAGGTTTAACTGACTCACAGTTCTGCAAGGCTTGGGAGGCCTCAGGAAACTTACAGTCATGGTGGAAGGGGAAGCAGGAATGTCTTACATGCCAGCAGGAGAGAGAGAGAATGAGAGCGAGCACAGGGGAATCTGCCACTTGTAAAACCATCAGAACTCATGAGAACACACTATCATGAGAACAGCATAGGGGAAACCACTCCCGTGATCCAATCACCTCCCACCAGGTCCCTTCCTTGACATGTGGTGATTACAATTCGAGGTGAGATGTAGGTGGCGACACAGAGCTAAACCAATCATAAAGTATCATTCCCTGCTACCTTGGGAAATGTTGGCTCATCCCTGCTACCTTGGGAAACGTTGGCTCATCCCTGCTACCTTGGGAAACGTTGACTCATCCCTGCTACCTTGGGAAACGTTGGCTCATCCCTGCTACCTTGGGAAACGTTGGCTCATCCCTGCTACCTTGGGAAATGTTGGCTCATCCCTGCTACCTTGGGAAACGTTGGCTCATCCCTGCTACCTTGGGAAACGTTGGCTCATCCCTGCTACCTTGGGAAACGTTGGCTCATCCCTGCTACCTTGGGAAACTTTGGCTGTCAGCAAAATAGGTTGAGAAAAGATGAAATGGGAGACACAAGAGGAACATATTTGAGAGATTTAGACATTCTTCGTTTTCCCAAATTATTTGTATGCATAGTTAAATGGTGTGTTGAGTGTGTTTGGAGCTTCAAACCACCAGATTTCTTAAAGCAATTGCTCCCGTCCACAGTCAGGCACACTCTAGGCATCCAATCACAGGTCACATAAGGAAGGGAGTGCCCCGTCATTAGGATGGTCCCATGAGGATTTACCTCAGTGCTGCCTCTCCAGCTATGCCCTGTCCATACAACGGGAGAGTGGAAACGATTTGGCAATCATGGAGTTAATTTGTTCCGTGTCAACAAGGCAGTGTCAAGAGGATCATATTCCCATCCAGGTTGGAATATCATGGCACGCAATTCTCTCTGGTGCCTCTTTAAAATTCCTGAACCAGGAGACAAATGGCTTGAAATGGGCACATTTGAGAGAAGGGGAAATGGAACCTTAGGTCTCTGTCTGCTGGAGAAAAGAAGCGCTGATATTTCTTAAACAGACTCTAAACAAAGTAACACAAGGAAGGGTCTTCTTTCCTACTGACAACTTTGCATTAGGATGTTTTCTTATCACCGTGGGATCTATCATTATGTTTGCCTCAAATTCACTTGGTGCGTTTTTCTGTATGCAGTAGAAAAATAAAAGTAAGACTTTGCATAAGACATTTACATACAAATTATATTTGGCATTTTTATAACATACTACAAAATCTTCAGTGCACTCTGATGAGGCACAGTATAATATTATAATGGAGAAATGTGCATTTTTCTAATAACCAATTGATTTTTTCACGGATGGATCTGTAAGGGAGTTATAATAAGGCAGAAAAAAAAAAACCCACAACGACAGCAAAAAACAACGTTTGAAATCCTGACAGCTTCTTCCAATGAGAGTTGAATAAATGGGTCTTTGAATGAACCGATGTTACACTGCTCTCTGATTGCTGTGTGTGGGTAATGCATTTTACAAACAGTGATACAGAACAAAGTCATTAGACAGGAGACGATGGGATCTCATGGTCATGATTGCGGGAAGAAGCATGAGGTCTTAATTACATGCAATGAAAAGGATCGCTCTTTTGCAAAGATCGAGGACTGTATTCCTAGAGGAAGCCACCTTCCTGATCCCAATGTTCCACACAGTAGGAGAGAAGGTAACTGTGGACTGTGCAATAGGCATGCAACTCACAGCCAAATGGAAGGTGACTTAAAAAAACAGTATTGGCCGGGCACGGTGGCTCAAGCCTGTAATCCCAGCACTTTGGGAGGCCGAGACGGGCGGATCACGAGGTCAGGAGATCGAGACCATCCTGGCTAACACGGTGAAACCCCGTCTCTACTAAAAAATACAAAAAAATAGCCGGGTGAGGTGGCGGGTGCCTGTAGTCCCAGCTACCCGGGAGGCTGAGGCAGGAGAATGGCGTGAACCCGGGAGGCGGAGCTTGCAGTGAGCTGAGATCCGGCCACAGCACTCCAGCCTGGGTGACAGAGCGAGACTCCGTCTCAAAAAAAAAAAAAAAAAACCCAGTATTTACTGAGTGTCAAACATGTGCCAAAATTGGGTTCACATGTGTCAATTTCTATAGTCCTCATAAGAGTGCTACCCCACTACAGAAAGCACTTCTACAGCACGGCCATTCAAACTCTTGAATAAATACATGATATCAATCAATCCATTTTATAAAACTGATACCCAGAGAAATCAAAGAAATTGCGTAAAGTCATGCTGGGGTTCAAACCCAGCTCTGGCAAAGGCTGAAGGCTTTCCAATGCCCCCACCTCCTCTGCTGAATGTGGGTATATGTTCCTTTATTCAGAGAAGGAAGAAATTGGAATGGAAAATTAACAAGAAGAAATGAGACCAATTTCTTTTTGACATGAGGAGGTATGCTAGGCTGTATAAATTGATGGGCTATAAATACTGTTGCCTTTATGGGCCCCTTTTTCCATAAAAAGGTCTTAAAAATTATATTATATGGCTGAGTTGGTATAAAGACAAATAAAATCCAAATTGAATTTTTTTCTTCTGATTTTAGAAGAAAGTAAAAACATTTTCGTGGATCTTAAAAGTACCATGAAACCGGGCACAGTGGCTCTTGCCTATCATCCCAGCACTCTAGGAGGTTGAGGTGGGAAGATCCCTTAAGCCCAGGAGTTCAAGACCAGGCAGGGAAACATAGAGAGACTTTATGTCTACAAAAAATAAAAAATTAGCTGGGCATGGTGATGCACCTGTAATCCCAGCTACTCAGGAGGCTGAGGTGGAAGGATCGCCTGAGCCTGAGATTTTGAGGCTGTGATCCTGACACTGCACCCAGGCTTGGCAACAGAGCAAGATCCTATCTCAAAAAAGAAAAAGTATCATAGGCTCCAAGCACCACACTTACTATGCCTCATGGAAAAGGCAGCCCTGATACTGATGTATAAAAACTCCATTCACTCAAAGCACTGTGCACACACCCAAAACAAACAAACACACAAACAAACAAAAAAAAACTGTTCTAAATCCACATATCTGCAAGGTTTCGCCATTCAAGATGTTTGCCAAATACCATAGAAATAAATCTCTATTGGCTCTATTAGGATTCTGTTTGGTTGCATATACTAGAAACCCATCTAAAAAGGCTTAACTGAACAGGAGATTTTTCTATGAAACAGGTCCAGATGTGGTCATTTGCAGTTGGTACAGCAGCCCATGGGGAGTTGTCAAGGACCCACAGTCTTGCTGACTTCCTCTCTGGCATCGTTACCAAGCCTCTTTGCTCCTCACGGAAGCAAGCTTCTCCACCACCGAGCATCCTATTTGTATTCCAGGCAAGATGCAGGGGAGAGTGCTAAGGACAGATAAAAACCCTGACCTCGAAAAGCTTTTTGGGAAGGAGAGGGGTGGAAGGCAGTCTTCTGCAGAGACTTCTGCTTATGTCTCATTGGACATAATTGAGTTCCAGGATACCCCAGATCTGGAAAAGTAAGTATTTTCAATTAGAGTGATTCCTTCCCCAAACAAAATCAGGGTTGTTAGTAAGAAAGAAAATGGAGAGTGCACAGCCAAATCAGCAGTGTTGACTTCACCAACCGTAATTTATCTAAAGCAAAATGATTCTCTAGTCCAAATGCATGACCAGATCTTTGAAAGGATCTCAGTTCAGGAAAGTTTCAGCCTAGCAGAAAACTGGGAGACTTCTTGCATTTTCACCAGTGCAAGATAATCCAAGCCCTCTGTTAGTGCCTGGGGAAACTGAGAAGTAGATATAAAATTATGCTTTCTATTAGCTAACAAGTCTGTGGTACCCATTTCCCCAGGCTGCATTCGTTCATACAAATCACTTGTTTTCTAGCATAAGACAATAGAGTTGTCTTTTCTAGGTCCATTAAAATAGGCACCTCGTTCACATCTACTTTTGCCTGGCGAAATCTTATCAGCTTGCTGATAATTACCTGAAGTACTATTCTCTCACTAGAAAAATGGCGCATGCCCCATGATGCCTCTTGGTGCTCTGCTGGCCTGGCGATTTCAAACCCAGCTGATTGCTGCCTCTCCTAGAGGACCGTGAGCATCATGGAACTCTTGCTACTGAGCACAATTCTTTGTTTTAAAGCTTCCAGTGTTTTACGTTTTTATATTTTTTACTTGTACACATGTATGGAACACATGTTAAATTTTGTTACATGTATATAACGTGTAGTTACGAAGGGACTTCAGTATTCAGGGTGTCCATTATCCAAGTACAATACATTTTTCAGCATAGTCAGTCTACTCTGCTATTGAATAAAGAATTTCTTTCATCTATCTTACTATGTTTGTACCCTTTAACCCACTTATCTTCATCTTCCTCCCCAATCCCACTCACCCTTCCCTGTCTCTGATATCTATCTTTCTACTCTATCTCCACATGATCAATTTTTTAGCTCCCATATAAGTGGGAACATGCCATATTTGTCTTTTTGTGCCTGGCTTATTTCACTTAAGATAATGACCTCCAGTTCCATTCATGGTGCTGCAAATGACATGATTTTTTTTTCTTTCTTTTTCTTGAGATGGATTCTCGCTCTCCTCTGCCTCCAGGCTGGAATGATCTCGGCTCGCTGTAACCTCTGCCTCCTGGATTGAAGCAACCCTCTCACCTCAGCCTCCTGTGTAGCTGGGATTACAGGCAACCACCACCACTCAAGGCTAGTTTTTGTATTTTTAGTAGAGATGGGGTTTCGTCATGTCAGCCAGGCTGGTCTCGATCTCCTGACCTCGAGTGAACCACCCACCTCGGCCTCCCAAAGTGCTGGGATTACAGGCATGAGCCACTGCGTCCACCCAGCCATCATTCTTTCTGAGGGCCAAGTAGTAGTATATCGTGTATATATTCCACGCTTTCTTGATACATTCATCCACTGAGGGACATTTACGTTGATTCTGTATCTTTGTTATTGTAAATACTGAGCACAATTCTTGGTAATGAAATCACACAGTGTTTGTGGACAAAATTATGGACAGGATGCAGCAAAATATTTACTGTTCTGCTGGGGTCTGACTAGGGTGACCACGTGTCCCAGTCTGCCCAGGACAAGGGTTGTTGTTGTTTTTTTTTTTTTTCCCCCCCAGCCTTGGGATTTTCTCTGCTATAAGCAGGAAAGTCCAGGAAAAGCTAGGATAAGTTGGTCATGGTGAGTACAATGTTTATGCAGTATTGGCTTAGAACCCATTTAAAATAATATCATCATTAACAGAAACTGACATTTATTGAGTGATAGCCCTGTACCAGGCACTATCCTGAAGACTTTACATTTATTACACTATTTAGTCCTCAGAAGAACTTTAAAAGGAAGAGATGATTGCTATTCCCATTTTAAAAATGAGGAAACAGAGATGCAAATTGTTTAACCTACCTAAAGATTAACAGTAGAAGAAGCAGAGCCTGGACCCAAACGCAGGCAGGCTGACTCTAAAACACAACCTCCTTACCAGGACTCAATGCTGCCTCACTCACATCTCCCAGAGATGTCGGGCCACATGAGCTGAGGTCCATTTGCTGCTTGGGCAGATGGTCCCCTACCCCTCCATCTGCTGTTATCTGCTGATATGTGACAGAACTTTCATTTTATGACCGGTAAAAGAGAAGGGGATTCTTTGCTGTGCAGAGGCTTTTTAAGTTGATATGATCCCATGTGTCCACGTGATTTGTGGACAGAGATACTGTATTTGTTTCTTTTTCTTCTCTTTTCTTAAAGACAGGGTCTCACTACATTGCCCAAGCAAGACTCACAACTCCTGGGTTCAATCCATCCTGCCTCCTCAGCCTCTGGAGTAGCTGGGACAACAGGTGCAAGCCATCCCAGCCAGTCGAGAAGGGACATTTTATTCATGAGTTATTTTCGTGGTTTTCAACTTGCAGAAATTTTGTCCCTTCCCCACCCCCGCAGGACATTTGACAATGACCGCAGACGTTTATGGTTATTATAACTGGTGGGGGTGCTACTGCCGTCTAGTGGGTAAAGTCTAAAGATGCTGGTACACACCCTGCAGTGCACAGGACAGCCCCCGCCACGAAGAATGATCCAGCTCAGGTAATCAATAATGCTGAGGGGGAGAAAGCCTACCTTATCTGAAGCCTCACAAAGTTCTACAAATCACTGTTTTACAAAGTAGGAACCTGAACCTCAGAGAGACCAAGGTCCAACTAAGGGTCCAGGAACCTGTAAGTGGTAGAACAGGAACTAGAGTCCAGGTCTGACACCTAAGCCCACACTGGACAAATTTTTGCTGCCCAGTTCTGGACAAATTCACATCCTATCTGTGGGCAGAAAACACACTTTTCTGCCTGCTCTGACTTGCAGCATCCTGTGGAGGGACTGGCACTTAGTACTTAGTACTTGTCCATTAGCAATTTGATAATCTAATAACAGCCAAGAGAATGCATACGGTTATATTTCTATGCCTATCCTTCCCCTCGTCCAGTCTTATCAGCCACATGTCCAGGCTGCTTCTTGATTTATTTGCCCATGGTTTCAACTTTAGCTTCTATTCTCACCAGTTATGAGAACCTGAACTTAGCTTCTCCAAGCCTCAGGCTCTTCCCCTGTAAAAGGGAGATGTGCTTTCCTCATAGGCTTGTGGGAAGGATTAAATGAAATAATTCCTGATCACCTTCTCTGGCACAAATGAGAACACGAGATGATATATCAGCTGTAGTCATTCCAATTTCTAGTCCTCTAGACAAAAAAAAAAAAAACTGGCTCAAATAATAGGTGAAATGAAAGTTGTTTCCATTTATCAGTGATGAATACAGCTTATATTATGATCCAGGACAGAGAAATACACATGAAAAGATACACGCTGAAAACAAAGTTTCACAAAACATACTCACCATTATCAAGTGTGATTCACTGATATTTTCTGTCTTATTTAGAGAATGCTGGTTGCAACACATTAAATTGATTTCACCCCACAGTTTTAAAAACAGTAAGTACTGTATAATTTCATCTATATAAAATTCTAGAAGAGACAAAACAATTGAGTGAGAAAGCAAATAAATGGTTTCCTAAGGCCAAAGGGTGGGGGGAGTTGATTATCAAGATTTTCCTAGGAGGAAACTCCTTGAGGTGATGGAATATTCTCTACCTTGATATCTTGGTTGTGGTAGTGGTTATGTCACTGTGTACCTTTGCCAAAACTCCCCAAACTACACTTACAAAAGAGCAGATATTATGTCAATTAGAACTCTATGAAGCTGATTGTTTAGAAGAACATTATGATCGTTAGTAAATGCCAATGTTTTATTCTAGCTGACTTGGAATTTTCTAGCATCAAAATGACATAGTATAGAAAATACTTAAGTAAGTATGTAGGAAGCCAAGAACCCTGCACTACTGATCAGTCCTCAAAATTGATAACTGATGGTGCTCAGAAAACTACACCAAAATCTGGCACCTCGGCCCTTGAGAAAACAGCAGAAGCGGGAAGGTACCTTTTACTTTCCCCTCATCTTTTCTGAAGCAGGTCATAAAACCTAGGAAAGTCACTCTCTGACCTTCTCCTTCCCTTCTCCCTTGAAGACCCAATAGAAGGAATGTCACACAGAGAATTCAAGAAGAATCTGAACCAAGAAGCCTGCCTAAGTTCCTCCCAGTTTATTACCATTGGACCACACCCTTTTGTCCTCCAATTATACTTCTGTATGACTGTTTATAAGAATATATAGACGTTTCCTGTTTCTTTAAAATCTTTCTTTTTGAAATCTCCTGTGTCACATAAAACTTTAAAATCTTCATTTGGAATTCTCCTGTGTCACATTAAATAAATTTGTCTTACATGGTAGCAGACAAGAAAGAATAAGAAGCAAGTGAAAAGAGTTTCCCCTTAAAAAACCATCAGATCTTGTGAGACTTATTCACTACCACAAGAAAAGTGTGGGGGAAACCACCTCCGTGATTCAAATATCTCCCACCAGGTCCCTCCCACAACACGTGAGAATCACGGGAGCTACAATTTAAGATGAGATTTGGGTGGGGACGCAGCCAAACCATATCAATAGCCATTTTTTTCAAAACTGATACCATTCTTGAGACCAATTATATGAGAAATCCTGTCCGAGGGCCTTATTATTTCATGAAGTAATCATGAACACACTCTAAGTTAGGCATTGTTTTAATTATTTGAGAGATGAGGAAACCGAAACAAGAACAGTTAAAGTTACTTATCTAAGTTTCTGCAGCTAATAAGTGGCAGGAGGTGAGATTCAGACTTAGATCTGAATCTGAATTCCATGAAACATAGTTTTAACCTTCAGGGACACAACCTCCCCTGACAAAAGTCTCTATTTTCTATTTCCCTTTAACTTCTTTCTCTAAGTCACTTGACTTCAACAACCATTTGTCATTGCTTAAATGTTGCATCCAATCCTCTGCTGCCACTTGAAGAGATAACTTTCCTGTTTTGACAGATGTTAGATGTTACATAACAAATAATGTTACAGCACAAAAGCAATATTCCATCAGTTTGGTTTTCTATAAGAAGGTTGATTCATAACCAAAAACCAACAACTATTTTAATGGACCTTCATGCAAAGACTAAGGTCATGGCATTTTCAGTCTTGCCAGATAACTGTGATCAAGTTTCACATCTATCAGTCCATTAGTAACATCTGGACAAAGGTATTTACTGGACTGTCATGGCTATCATGAAACTTCCCATACTGTCGATGCTAAAGAAGACGAATTAAGGGGTCAGAGCTTTAAAGTCTCAGGGTGTCTCAGGGGAAAAAAAGGAGTAAAAATATTAACTGATTAGAAAAGCAGAATAAATGGAAGAAAGATCTTCTTACCCTATCCTGGGAATCAAATGGTCAGTAGGTGCCACCATGTTATACATGCATCATTTTGTCTCTCTCCACTTACAAAGTGATATTATTAATGGCTAATATACAATTAATAATCTCCATAGCAACCCAATTTAACTTGGAGGGTTTAAATGGAAGGCCTACTGCTGATTCTGGCTCACCGACATTTTCTTCTATTCTCTGACCTACAAGGTATTAACCAACACAAGATTCTTTTTCATTAGTTTCAATTCTTAAAAACTGGGACACTGCACACATTAGAAGCTGTAGCTTCTAATTAACCAAACACACAAAAACAAAAACTGAAGATTTTGAAACTTTGGGACCCCACATTCCCACATAGCAGCAGTTGGCTGGATTTAAGTGAATTTGCCCATTTGACAGGAGCTCTGCTCCCCAGTCTCCATGGACCCCACTGCCCTCTGGTAGGCCCAACCTCACACATGGACATTTTCTACCTGGCCACCCTAGGCATTTGAACTTGGCCCCTGGTTGAAATACAAGAATAATTTATTTTCTCAGTTAAAATTTAAAAAAAGTATTCTGCCTCTTACTAATGCTGATGGATGGATCAATTCTTACTTAGATACCTGGCCTTAAAAAATGATGGACCAAAGTTGACATAACAAAAAACTCACTTATTTTTCCCACTAGCACACATTGGGGGAGTAGCCAGAATTGCCCCATTGTGCAGCAAGGAACACCAAGGCCAAGTAGAGCAATGAGATTGCACAGGGTGCTGGAAATAGTGCCAGTTTTAGAATTCTGACTGGTTCAATTCAAGACCATTCCTACTTCCTGGCTATCGAAATTTGAGTACGTCCCCTCTCTGTCTCTCAATTTCCTCCTCTGAAAATAAAATACTCATGTGTACGTGAGCATCAAGTAGGATTATTAAAAAAAAAAATTTCTGGAATAAAACGTTTTCTCAGTAAGTACTAATTCCCTTTGCCTCTCCCCTACAACATAGAATTTATGGGTGTCTTTACATATAAGACCATGAGCATCTTTTATTTTACACATACTCTTTCATTTCAGTCTTCATGACATGTTGAAGAGAGGCACTTGATTTGGAATGAACCCTAAAAGTACCTCACACTTGATCATCTTAGAATTGTCAAAGAATTTCCATACATACAACTTCATTAGATCTTAACTAGCCTCTGAGATAGAATAGTAGCTATCATTTTACAGATGAGGATATTGGAACAGGTACCCTGCATTCCAGCTACCTATGGAATTTTTCCAGTTCTGACTCGCTCTGTTGGAGTCTTGCTCTGTCACCAGGCTGGAGTGCAGTGGTGTGATCTCAGCTCACTGCAACCTCTGCCTCCCAGGTTCAAGCCATTCTCCTGTCTCCACCTCCTGAGTAGCTGGAACTACAGGCATGTGCCACCACGCCCAGTTAACTTTTATATTTTTAGTAGAGACAGGGTTTCGCCATGTTGGCCAGGATGGTCTCAATCTCTTGACCTCGTGATCTGCCCACCTCAGCCTCCTAAAGTGCTGGGATTACACGTGTGAGCCACCGCGCCCTGCCCTGACTCTTTCTTATAGTGGGGTTCATTAAATGGTAACCCCAAAATATGGCATCTTGGATATTGAAAAATGAGCAGAAGCAGAAAGTTCTCTGACCTTCTCTTGTTACTTTCTACCCTAAAGCAAGCCATAGAAACTAAAATTCCCCTTGTCCCTTCTTCTGTGAGGGCCATAAAATCTAGGAAGGTCACTCTCTACCTTCTTCTCTTCTCCCCTGAAAATCCTCTTGTGACAGATGTCCTGCCCTATACCCAGAGGGAAGGAACATCACACAGGGAAACCCAGAAGAATTGGAACAAACAGGCCTTGGTAAGCTCCCTCGAGTTTATAACCATTACATCACACCCTTTCGTCCTCCACTCATACTTCTTACTATCTGTAAAAATAGTTTTTCCCAGGTCTCTGAGTTTTTATCAATCAAGTTTCCCATGTCAGGGAAAGTTTCTAGTAAATGCATTTATTATGCTTTTCTCTTGTTAAACTGTCTTTTGTCATGGGGGTCTGAGTCATAAGCCTAGTAATAAGAAAGATTTTTTTTCTCCCCTATAGCTCCTTGAAAGGCACTTAACAAATTATCCTTGTTATCACTACCGAAGTGAGAAAGCAATCAATGATCAATGTAACACAACCACATTATACCTGCGAGGTCTCTCAGAGCACAAGTCTATCCTCCCACACAACAGTTCCTAAAGTAGCATCCTCAGAATCTCAACCCTAAAAGATATTTCAAGGAAAAGAATTCTCCAGTGTTTCAAAAACTATTCTAGAATCTACAATTTACTTTAAAATAGCAAAGACGACAAAGACGCTAATTGGAAATTTACATTCCAGGCGTTATGAGTTGGCATTTGGAAAAAGAAAAACTCAAATGAAACACAGGAATCAACACTCCTTACTCCAGAAGTGGCTTCTGCTATTTTTATACCTTGTCAACACCAGAAGCTTTGTTAATGAACAAGTGGATTTTAGAAGTGTGTTCTTGGTGAATAAAGGGTATACAAGGAAAAATGGAATAGCTAGAAACATTGTGGACATTCCCATTCTTTGCGGGATTACGGAGCACAGTTCCTGTGGGCCCCAGTAAGTACCTTCACCTGCAAAATGGTGCCTTCACAGGCTTCGAATTCTCAACTGTCTTCATTTGAACTCCTCCACCTCCAGTTAGAACCTCAGCTGAATCTTACTGCTGGAATATCGTCCTATCAGCCTCAGGAAATTTTTCCCACGCAATACAGGGAGAACGTTTGAAAGTACAGAGAGCTCACTGCTCAGCCCACATCACTGTGTTTGTGTCTGCTGACAAATGGTTATTAGCAAGTATCTGGAAATTTCGTGCATTTTGCATCAGAAACCACTAAGTGATGGCCGTGTTTGAGAGTAAAGGCCTGTCCTCACCTCCTGATTATTGGAAGCTACTGAATTATTTTTAATTATTTTCTGAGTCCTAACAGGAAACAAGAAACTACTGATGTAACAACAACCAGTCAAATTGGTTGCAAGGAAAACGCTGCATCTTTTATATGCATCGGACCTTCTGTTTACTAAATGTAAGGCTCCAACAAAGTACTTGGTTTGACTCAACATTTACCAAAAATTCACTTAAGAACGAACTTTTTTATCTCCCCTCTGAGGAACCTCAATTGGCATCTCATGGAACACATTTGGGGAAATCCCAGACTAGCCCTGTCTGACCCTCTCACTATTAACTGACATTTCCTCCAGGCAAAGAGAAGACCAGAATTAGACGCTGGCTTTTATTCCTTCAGAGCTGAGTTCTTCCTATTGTTGTCTGCTCTTTTCTTCCTTCTCCAAGTAAATCACAGGATCATCAGAAACCCTATTGAAGCCTCCCTCGGACTGCACTGTGATCTTTATCTTCAAAGCCATCCTGCTAGGGCTCCGCTTGAAATTTGCATGACAGCTGAAGGAAAATAAATTGGGGGGCTGGCTCCCTTTGATAACCAAATGATCCTCTTTCTTTCTTTGTTCTGAAGGTACAACTCTAAAAGGAATTCAGTGATGAGGAAAATAATTCTATAGCATTTAGCTCTGTGCAGTCACTGTGACTGGCTTGAGCATTTGATTAAAATAGGAACCCTGTGGCTTCTGTCCTCAACCGAGGTCAATTATTAAATCACTGGACTGCAAGTTTTAAAAGGCGAGCATCAGTCCCGGGTGGGAGCCACATGAAGAAGCACAAAAGAGACAGGAAAAGTCAAGGAACAATCCTCAGTCCCACTCAGTTGCCTTCTTCTTACGGGGCACCTTCCACACAGGTCGGCTATGCAATCAGGAGACCCAGTGCAAAATGAAAACGTGAACTTCCTGTTCAAAAGCAGGAAAAAAGTGGGTCAAAGGAACTAAAATACAAAGAGTTGTATTTTACTTCCTCTCAACTTGTCATTGTGGGTTTTTTATTGCTATTTGATGTCATAAGTAAAAACAAAAAACTGAAATTTTAAATTATGGGCATGAGTTTCGCCATTTACCTTTATATTGTACACTATCCTTTCTGAATGTTAATACAAGAACATGTAATTCATGTGCTGAATCACGAAAATTACACAGCTCATTTTTCCTAGCTCATATACTTGCATATGTGTTTTCTTCTTGCCAAAACAGCAGAAATGCTGCATAAAACTACCCCCACTTCTTCGCATCTCATTACTTGACACACGCATATTCTACCGACACTCTACTGTCAGTCATTTGAACCAGAGCAACTCCACCTTGAATAGGAGCTGGGGAGAATAAAGCTGAGACCTACTGGGCTGCATTCCCAGATGGTTAAAGCATTCTAAGTCACAGGATGAGATTGGAGGTCTGCATAAAATACAGGTCATAAAGACCTTACTGATAAAACAGGTTGCAATCAAGAAGCTAGCTAAGACCCACCAAAACTAAGGTGTCGATGACAGTGACCTGTGGTGGTCCTCTCTGCTACACTCCCACCAGCGCCACGACAGTTTACAAATGCCATGGCAACGTCAGGAAGTTCCCTTAGATGGTCTAAAAAGGGGGAGAATCCTCAGTTCCAGGAATTGCCCACCCCTTTCCTGGAAAACTCATTAATAATCCACCCCTTGTTGAGCATATAATGAAGAAATAACCATAAAAATGGGCAGCCAGCAGCCCTTGGGGCTCCTCTGCTTATGGAGGAGCCATTCTTTTATTCCTTTACTTTCATAATAAACTTGCTTTCACTTTATGGACTCGCCTCAAATTCCTTCTTCTGCAAGATCCAAGAAGCCCCTCTTTGGGTCTGGCCCCTTTTCCAGTAATACTACCACTGGCTTACTGACACACGAGGAAGGAAATCCGGGTTGTCCCAGATTTGCTTTTCCTTCTATGTCGTACAAGGAAGCAATGTAAGTAAGGGTGAAATAGGCTTCCTCGGATGTTTGTATTTCTCAGAATGCCATTGCCTTCTTTCTGCATTTGAAGCAAGTTCTGATTCAAAGGAAAAGTCGCTTGGGGGCCATGGCCCCTCTTACTCACTGGTAGAAGTGACATACTTAACTTTGTGAACCCCAAATATCTGAGACAGGTCTCAGTCAATTTAGGAAGTTTATTTTGCCAAAGTTGAGTACACACGCCAATGACATAGCCTCAGGAGGTCCTGATGACAGATGCCCAAGGTGGTCAGGGCATAGCTTGGTTGTATACATTTTAGGGAAACATGAGACATCAATCAATACATGAAAGATGTACACTGGGGCCAGGCGCGGTGGCTCACACCTATAATCCCGGCACTTTGGGAGGCCAAGGCGGGTGGATCATGAGGTCAGGAGTTCAAGACCTGACCAACATGATGAAACCCTGTCTCTACTAAAAATACAAAAAATTAGCCAGGCGTGGTGACGGGTGTCTGTAACCCAGCTACTCGGGAGGCAGAGGCAGAGAATTGCTTGAACTCAGGAGGCGGGGGTTGCAGTGTGCTACTGCATTCCAGCCTGGGAGACAGAGCGAGACTCTGTCTCAAAAAAAAAAAAAAAAAAGTACATTGGTTCAGTCTGGAAAGACGAACAACTTGAAATGGAGAGGGGGTTTCCAGTCATAGGTAGATAAGAGACAAATGGTTGCATTCTTTTCAGTTTCTGATTTAGCCATTCCAAAGGCAATGAGATACGCATTTATCTCAGTGAGCAGAGGGATGACTTTGAGTTCCATCTTTTGTCCACAAGGAAATTCCTAGTGAGGGAAGTATGCAGCTTTTTTTTTTTTTTTAACCTTAGTAGCTATCATTTTAGGAATAGAATGGAAGTTAGGTTTGCCCTAAGCCGTTCCCAGCCTGACTCTTTCTTCTCTTTGGCTTCATGATCTGGCATCCCAAGATTTATTTTCCTTTCACAGTTTGTCCTTGCTTCGGGACTCACTGCCATGTACCTCAGGTCCCCTGGAATTCTGTGTTCATGGAGCATCATGAATGCTACATGCAAATAAAACTGTGAGACGCTCAGACGCTCAACCTGCAGGTATCTCTTCTGCTCACAAGCAAGCTCCATTGTTCCGTCGGCCTTTCCTTACGAAACACAAATTCAAAGATGGAAACACTGAGAATTTCAAGGTCGCTTCCGAGCGTGGGGGCCTGTGCAGCTGCCAGGGTTGCACACCCATGAAACCAGCCCTGCTTGTGTGTCTCATACAGGGCTAGGTGCTCAAGCCACAGAACCTGCATCTCAGGGCTGTCCCCAGGCAGAACACAACGCAGAGCAGGAGCTTTCCTGCTTCCTCTGTTTATGGTGCCCTTAATGTCACGGGATACGTTTCCTAGCACTCTTAGGCCAAAAGAAGTATCTAGCAGTTCCATTTATTAAGCTGTTCAGTCCAAACAATGTCATCAGTATTTATTTCCTGATAAGCTGATAGCCATTAAAACAACACCTACATCAAAAGAAAAAATACTTGTATTTCATTCTTAACTAACTACAATTACTTGTTCATGGTGTGTGTTGAGTATTGTAGTCCCTCAACCTGGAAATCAGACTGGACACAACCCCCCCACTTCCTGATCCACATTGATTTTCACAGAGTATTTGCTTTTTTAATCAGAACAATGGCCAAAGACCCAGCTTCACGAAAAATGTGACATCACGAAAATGAATTTTGTGGGATATCATGTTGAAACTGAACATTCTCAAGCCAGTAATTCCCAACGGTCCAAGAGATGTTAAGAATCACTATTTCCTGCCAAAATTTAATGTATCCCATAGCACCTCTGTGAATTTACTGTGGCCTTCTGGGGTACCTTGGTACACCAGCCAGACTCCTGGATTTGCAGCCTGGCTTGTAAGCCCTGGAATCAAGTTGCTTTAAGCCTCACTGCTTTAGATTCTATGGCATGAAATGCAGTGGTAGGGGTTAAGGGGTAGGGACACCTTGCAGGGATGGCGTTAAGCATTATCGCAGCACATGGTGGGAGTTCCAGAAATGGTACTAGCACGTACATCCCCAGAACTTACCCTATACGACTTATCCAAGGAAAAAAACTACACTGCCTTACAACATGATTTTATAATGTATTCATTGCTATCTCACTTTCCATTTATTTACTTATGAAATGAATATTTATAGAGCATCTGCTGGATTAACTAGGCGCTTTGTTTGCTGCTGCTGTTACAAAGCTAAACCAACTAGTTATAGCACCTGCCCTCAGAGAGCTTGCAGAGGCTCGGAGACAGCAGAGAATGCAACCACTGCACAAAAATGTAATTAGAACAGTTATGAGTGCAACACACGCAGTGTTCAGAGTACTTTAAAAACATGTAGCTGGGCCAGGCATGGAAGCTCATCCCTGTAATCCTAGCACTTTGGGAGGCCAAGGTGGGAGAATTGCTTAAGGCTAGGAGTTCAAGATCAGCCTGAGCAACACAGTGAGACCCTTTCTGTGATACACTTTAAGTTAGTCAGGTGTGGTGGCATGCATGTGTGGTCCCGGCTATCCTGGAGGTAGAGATGAGAGGATGGCTTTGAACCCTGGGAGGTGTAGGTTGCAGTGAGCCATGATCGTGCCAACGCTCTCCAGAGTGAAACCCTGTCTCAAAAACAATAAAATAAAACAAAACAAAATAAAACCATATAGCTGGCCACTTCTTCTTCCTCTGGCTTGGAGGTCTCAGGGAGGACTTCTGAGTGCCTGATACTTAAGTTGATGTCTGAGAAAGTATCACTTTTGAAAGAGTGGAGGATTTTTGTAGACAAAGAAACAGAAGAAACAATGACTCCTGCAGTGAGAGGGAGCAGGCCCCGTTCAGGAAATGGCTAAATGTTCCATTACAGGGAGAACATTAATTTCACAGGTAGTACATGTGGCAAGACATGTGAGCAGCAGCCTGGAACCTGGATGATCCATTGGTTCGTTTGAGGGTGGGGATCATACAGAGGAGAGCTTGGCCAAACCGCCCTGCAGAGGTCATACGGTCCCTGTTGCAACCACTCAAGTCTACTGGTGAAGCACAAAAGCAGCCACAGATAATACTTTAACAAATGGACATGGCTGTCTGCCAATAAAACTTTATTTACAATAGCAGGGAATAGGCTGGCTTTGGCCCTCAGACCAGAGTTTGAAGACTTTTGTTATAGAGGCCTTCCATGTGTTCCTCATCTATCTTGCTACAGAAATAGGCCTAGAGAGGTAACTCTCTACTACAGAAACAAACAATTAAACCTGGTCTTTGGCCTCTTAGGGTTTTCTGTGTAAACAAGCACATGTAAATATAGCATAGAAACACAGAGAGGAGCAGTCATGGTCTGCCGAAATTCAGAGCTTAAATGAAAATACTTGCAAACCATGCATCTGACAAAGGGCTAATACCTAGAATCTACAAGGAGCTCGAGCAACTCAACAAGAAAAAACACAAATAACCCCATTAAAAAGTGGGCAAAGGGCATGAACAGACATTTCTCAAAAGACGACCAACAAGTGGCCAACAAACATGAAGGAATGCTCCACATCACAAACCACCAGTCAGATGGCTATTACTAAAAAGTAATAGCTACTGCAAACTACAATCACAATGAAATACCATCCTACACCAGTCAGATGGCTATTACTAAAAAGACAAGGCTAGGTGCATGGCTCAAGCCTGTAATCCTAGCACTTTGGGAGGCTGAGACGGACGGATCACAAAGTCAAGAGATCGAGACCAGCCTGGCCAACGTGGTGAAACCCCATCTCTACTAAAACTACAAAAAATTAGCCAGGGATGGTGGCGAGCATCTGTAATCCCAGCTACTCAGGAGGCTGAGGCAGGAAAATCGCTTGAACCCGGGAGGCAGAGGTTGCAGTGAGCTGAGATCATGTCACCACACTCCAGCCTGGGTGACAGTGAGGCTCCACCTCAAAAAAAAATAATAATAAGACAACAGATATTGGTGAGGATGCAGAGAAAAGGACACACTTATACACTGTTGGTGAGAATGTAAATCAGTACAACTTCTATGGAAAAAAGTATGGAGATCTCTCAAAGAATTCAAAATATAACTACCATTCCATTCAGCATCTCACTACTGGATTCTTAGCCAAAGGAAAAGAAATCACGACATTAAAAAGATAATTGCACTCATATATTTACTGTAGCACTTCTCATTATAACAATGTCATGGAATCAATCTAAGTGTCCATCAACAGATGATTAAAGAAAATGTAATACATATATATATTCATATATATCACATAGATACAATATGAAAATAAATAATAAACATAAATGCATACCATGGAATACTATGCAGCCATAAAAATGAAATTATGTCTTTTACAGCAACATGGATGAACCTGGAGGCCATTATCCTAAGTGAAATACTCAGAAACAGAAAGTCAAATACCTCAAGTTCTCACTTATAAGTGGGAGTTAAAAATGACTACACGAGACCATAGAGGGGGGAATAACAGACATTGGAGACTTCAAAAGCAGGAGGTTGGGAAGTGGGTGAGGGCCAAAAAATTACTTACGGGTACGACGTTCATTATTCAAATGATGGGTTCACTAGAAGCCCAGATATCATTACTGTGTAACAGTGAGGTAACAAAACCGCATTTGTATTCCCTAAATCTAAATACATAAATAATTTCAAAAAGCTGTTACTTTGAAGAGAACAATAAAATTGATAAATAAGTCATACTAACCCCCCAAAAAGAGAAAATACTCATATCAAAAATAAAAGCCAACCCATCCATATCTGATCCCATGGACACTGAAAGGAAATTAGAAGATTATAAACTCCGTACCCACACAGTTGATAACCTAGATCAGTTCGACTAATTAATTCCTTGAAAGACCTAATCTACTAAAATTCGCAAAAGGATGAAACGGAATACTCAATAACCTTCAAAACATTTACATTTTCCAAAACATGTTTAGCCATATTAACTGATTTAACTTAGTGGGTCCAGGGGTTCCCGTTTTGTCAAGAACATTTGAAAATGGAAAATATTTAATTTTAATATATGACTCATTAGGTCAAGGAATCGATCCCCACTGTGGGATATTTTTACACAATGGGTATCAAATTTATAGAGAACGCAGGCAAAAATGATGTTTTTTCATGGTTAAAGGAAGGTATAATTATTTTCTGTACAGTAACTTCCTCTAAAATCACAGAGGGTATCAAATAATAAGTAATCCCCAGGTATTATTCTTATTTGAGCCCTGTATTAAAGAGGTGGACATTTCTCAGTTGATGCATTTAAACAGATGTTGAGGTTAATTCGCAACGTATTTTGTAGAGGCATAAAACTCCATCACCGATTTTTTATATAAATGTTTTATATATGACCTTTATATATGTAAACTTGGGCTTTTCAAACAAAAAAATACTAAGCCTTATCTGTATTAGTCTGTTCTCACACTTCTACAAAGAACCACCTGAGACTGGGTAATTTATGAAGAAAAGAGGTTTAATTGACTCACAGTTCCACAGGCTTAACAGGAAGCACGACTGGGAGGCCCCAGGAAAGTGACAGTCATGGCGGAAGGTGAAGAGGAAGCAAGCACCTTCTTCTCATGGCGGCAGAAGAGACAGTGAGAGAGTGAAGGGGGAAGCCCTAGACACTTTCAAACAACCTGCTCTTGTGAGAATTCCATCACGAAAACAGCAAGCGGGAAATCCACCTCCATGATTCAATCACCTCCCGCCAGGCCCCTCCTTCAACACTGGGAATTACAATTCGACTAGAGATTTGCATGGGGACACAGAGCCAAGCCACAGCATTACCTGTATCTGTAAATCCCCCTAAGCAACTCCTGCTTTTCTGTAGAGGACAGAATGCAGCCTCACCAAAGGCCAAAGATAGTAACATTGGTATTGTAACAAAAATAGAAGAACTTGGAGAAAGGAAGCAAGACAGGTTGGCTGGTGGCTCAGTGCCGAAGCCTGAGCTACAGCAGCTGGATTCTCGCTTCCTTCCCTTCCTCACCCTGCCTGCCTTTTTTTTTTTTTTTGCAGTCTCTGCTTTGTTTTCACAAGCAGCCCCTGACTGGCTCTTTCCTATTAAAAAGAGCAGTGTGGGACGGCCTCAAACTTCAGGCATCTCGGAGAAACAAAGAAGGTCAAACTGAGTCTCCTTATTAGTTGTTATAGCAACAAAGAAAATATTGCGGCGACGCTGAAAATGCCTCCTGGAATCCCACTTCTGGAGCTGCAGTTACAGCACATCTCCCCTTCCTGAGTGTTAACCCACGCACGGAATCGCGACTGTACCTGTGGGCCAGAGTTCTGCATCTCCTGACAAGGGAAGCATCTTGGGCAGCCCACTCGCGTGGAGGTACTGGCTTGGCTCTACCACCTGACTTTTCACAGGTGTCTTGGATAAAAGCACATTGCCAATTGCCTCTAGGTGCCTCAAGTCTTACCT
Source organism: Colobus angolensis palliatus (assembly GCF_000951035.1). Classification (NCBI taxonomy): domain Eukaryota; kingdom Metazoa; phylum Chordata; class Mammalia; order Primates; family Cercopithecidae; genus Colobus; species Colobus angolensis. The sequence goes on from NW_012114666.1 coordinate 4,276,192, forward strand.
GATGGGGACTCTCTGCACTTCTGTCTCCTCGAGCTTTGTTAAAATGAGATTTTATGCCATTTACCACCTGCACCGGAGTTACCTAGAGACACCGATTGAAAATGTAAATTTATGGACTCCACCCTAGATCTAGTGAATAAGTGTCTTTGCCAGCATTTAAGAACCGCTAGCTTACGGAGGGGAAGTGTGGGTGATGGTACTTTATTTAGTGCAGATCCAGGCAAAAGATTATCACCTGCTCCTGCCTTGGTTGACTCAAATCACAACAGATTGATCCAATGAGTTTGCAATGAAATCAGCCAACTGTTGATTTTCATGACACCATGGGCAGCCTTACCTTCGTCCAGTATTTAATCTACAGAATTTAAAACCTGAATATGAAAAAGAAATTTCAAGTTTGCTGTCTTAATGGAAATCTGAACATCAGTGTATTTTTTTTCCAAGACCAAAGGAAAGATTTTCTTTAATATAGTTGATACAGTATTTCTAGTTCATAAAGTATTCTCTTTCTCAAAAGTCAAGATTGTCCACAGAAGAAATAGTAAAATGTCTTCTCATACAAATGTATGTTCCTATTAGTTTTTCTGTGTCCTGAGCAATTGGCTTATAAATCGAGTCTGTGGATCAGGCATGGTGAAGGCCAACACACTTCTCCTGTATACATCCTGGCATTCCCATATATACTGTTAAATAAGTACTTGGAAAATGAATGAATACATTTCAGAAACTCAAGCAGTCTTTCTTGAGAGCATTTTAATCACTACTGCAATATCCTGCCTTAAACTGGGTAAAAAAAGATATTTTTAACAGAGTTGAGGATGCAAAGAGGAATATGAGATTTACTTCCCTACTCCCCCACCCTCACCTCCCACCAAAAGAAAAATGTTGCTTTTTCCAAAATGTAATTAAAACAGAAACATCACAGTTTAGCCTCCAGATCCCAGTTTATTTGCAAGTTGCCGTGAATGCTTTAGAATTTAGTTTGCATTAGGTAAAAATCCACCACAGCTTTGAAAAACTTTCTCACACTATGTTCACTACTTGAGGTAGGGATTTAGAAAAAATTAAAATCACTTCAAATTATCAAATTATCATTCCCCTTATTTTAGGCCAGATATTAAAGTATTTAAATTTCTTATGTTTTCTACCTGAAACTGTGAAATTAATATAAGATAGTATTTGAGGTTTTTATTTTAGAGCAGAGGATCCAGAATTGAGTCAAATCTGCCACTTGTATTTGTGAATAAAGTTTAATTGAAACAGCCATGTCTATCTGTCTATGTACATTAAAAGCAGGCTGTGCATGGTGGCTCGCACCTGTAATCCCAGCACTTTGGGAGGCCGAGACAGGTGGATCACTTGAGGTCAGGAGTTCAAGACCAGCTTGACCAACATGGTGAAACCCCATCTTTACTAAAAATACACACAGAAAAATTAGCCAGGCGTGGTGGCACGTGCCCGTAATTCCAGCTACTCAGGAGGCTGAGGCAGGAGAATTGCTTGAACCTGGGAGAGGGAGGCTGCAGTGAGCCGAGATAGTGCCACTGCACTCCAGCCTGGGTAACAGAACAAGACCCATCTCAAAAAAACAAAATGAAACAAAACACAAAACAGTCTGTGGTTGCTTTTGCACTAGAAGACAACAGAGACCATATGACCCAGAAAGCCTAAAATATTTGCACCCCAACTCTTTACAGAATAAGTTTGCTTTCCCCTAAGGAAGCTGGCCTTAGGGATTTACAGAGCAGACTCAGCAATCAGATTACCTGGGTTCAAACATGAATCTATCATTTAGTAGGTAAAAGATCTTGGGCATATTAATTACATAATTTAGACTCCTTGAGGCTCTGTTTCCCCATTTGTAAAATGAAGATAGTTATACTTACCTCATGGAGCTATTGTGGCGATTGAGATAATACCACAAAAGCACTTAGAGTTGTGCCCGGCAATAAATAAAAGCTGATAGCATAACCTAATCGAATGCTCTTTTCTGTCAATATGTTTCTTTTCTTAAAAATCCTAAAAGAGGTTCTCACTTATAGTTACCTACATTCAGCAACATTTCTTTGCACACTCATTAGCTTGAGGCTTGCTTCAGTAATTTTACCTTCATTAAAATTATAATTATTTCTTTAATTCCATTTCCTCTACCTACTTCTTCAACTTAATCCTCCCATTGGCTGCCAAGGCCCTGGGAATCATGGAGAATCTATTGTGAGACAGTCTTAGAAGACAAAGGAAATAAAATAAGAACCAGATAAAGTCAGGAAAATGAACAGTGAGGTAATTATCGAATGTGCCTGGCAAACCCAATCTTCAAAACACAAAAATGAAGACCCCTGAGAGAAGTAGGATCAGCTAAAATTGTGTGAAAAGTAGCTACAGAGAACGCAGAGAGAACACAAATGCATTTCCGGGAAGCCATTCGCACTAGATAATTTATATATCCCTAATCTACTAATTAATTGTTAGTTGAATTCAATCCTTTCCCCAATATTTCTCAACCCCTTAAAAAAACGCATCCTGACCAGCAGTGTCCTTGGAAACCCCAGCTAACTCAGATCTATAAAACTATGCATTGCTTATCTGAAATTCAAATTTAATGGAGTAGCCTGTATTTTATCTGGCAAAGAGTAGTGAAACGGGCAGGCACGATCCCTGCTTGCTCTGCAGCTTTAGAGGAACTCTAACTTTCGGTGCTCACAAAATTCAATTCACATCCAGCACTGACCTTCTCTTTAGAAGTTCACGGCCAGCGGGGGCCCATTTAGCAGGTGTCACTGTATGAGATTTCCAACTTGATTTTCTTGTGGTACTCTTCTGGAATTAAGGTCTTTGGCAAGAAAGACTGTGTCTTTTGATTTCTACGTCCCCGGACACCAGTACAGTGCCGGAAGCCCATAGATAATACAGACCACGTTAATGAATGAGTGAGAAAATGTGTGAATGGTTGAATTCATATTAAACACAATACGCAGTACCCTCAAAGCTCACATGAAAAATGTCCACACACCCTTCAGAAATACCTGGGATAGAGAAAAATATGTTGCCAGAATCCAAAGAACATATGGGTGAAGAATGATCTTTTATTTTCAAATGTTTTATGAAGGTACTCCGAACAAAATAAACGCTTTTTAAAAAGGGGATAGGAGGGTGAGGAAAGCATATGAGAAAAACTGTAACCCTGTAAACAATACTAACGGGTTCTTTGAAAGAACAGTTTTGAACAGAACAGATAAGAGTGAGTCAAAGCACTGATTTAACTAATTGGTGATATAATCAACTATAATTTCCAGTAGTTAATCAGAACCACAGTAATAATAACTGAGGAATAGGGCGTAAACGAACAACAAATAATTAAAAGCCATTTTATTGTCAATACTGACTGTCATACAACTGAAACACTTGGAAGGAAAATCACAAGAATCCACAAAAGGACAGATTCAGAGAAGTGCAAGGGACAAGGTATGTACAATAGAAAATCATTTCGTGACATTGACTTCTTTCTGTCCAGCTGTAAAAGAGGGAACACAGAGTCAGTATCTATAGAGCATGTTTCAATTACGCTAAGAATTTAAAAAAGAAAAAGAAAATAAAGAAAATTATTGTATTGCAGAGTTTCCCAGTGACCACACAATTAGCCAGGACGTTAAGCTTCTTCTCTTGGTCATCACTTCCCTTGCTGTCATTCTGTGACCTCCTGGGTGAATCTGTGGCTGACACATCACAAGTGTGTTAACAATTCTTGGCAGTTACTGTCAGTGCTCAGATCTGTAGGCTGGAAAAGTCTCTGTTCGATGAAGCTTCAGAGGGCTGGCAACATCTTTTTCAAAAAGAATTTAAAATCAACAGTTACAAGAGAGAACCCACAATCAAATTAGCTGGTAACAACTTTCTCTATAACAGAAATAAGTAAATGTACTTAAGGCAGAATTTTTTCCAAAGGCTACTCATGATGATATGTAAATGAGTTATAGATACTGTATGATTTACATATCATTTGCATGTGGCCTCTGGGTTGAGCTACGGCCAGTCCATTAGCAATTATTTTCTTCCTTAATTTTTCATCTGCCTCAATCCCTACATCCAGGGTATTTAGGAGAAATGAGACAGAACTATGGAAACTTTTAGCTAGAATACTTTTTGGAAACCTGAGCAGCAATAAGGCAGTCTTATGCTTACACTTTGCTAATCTTGTAAACGTTAAGGAGAACTTCCTAAAATTCATTTAGCCTTTATTATTTCAGGTTTAGATTTCAGACCAAACAGAGCTTAAAAATTCAAGAAGGCAACACGCAAGATCTTTGTGACATACGGTTGTCAAGCATTTTCTAGAAAGAGCCAGACACTAAATATTTTAGGTTTTGTAAACCATATGGTCTCATTGCCCCTACTCAGCCCTGCTGCCTGTAGCACAAAAGCAACCATAGTTAATATGTAATGAATGGGCCTGGACGTCCTAATAATGCTTTATTAATGAAAACAGCAGACTGGATTTGGCTCACAAGCCCTAGTTTGCCCATCCCTGTAGATAACACTGCTCTGATTTAACAAAAACTAGAGGTTCTACTGCCACCTGCTGGCCAAGGGTTACCACAAGCAAAGAAATGTACACGGTTAGGTGAAGAGCTCAGGACTTAGAGCAAAGCCTTCAAAACAAACTTCCGCAGCCTTGGTGAGTAAATGTGTGCATCAAGCAGGCGCAAGAAACAGGACTGCAGCCAGTGGAGCATGTCCGCCCACCCACACACATTCAAAAAAATGTTGTTTTCATTTTTATTTTTTTTGTT
>NW_012114666.1:4281686-4289125 GCF_000951035.1 Colobus angolensis palliatus
TTTTTTTTTTTTTTTTTTGTATTTTTTAGTAGAGACGGGGTTTCACCGGGCTAGCCAGGATGGTCTTGATCTCCTGACCTCGTGATCCGCCCGCCTCGGCCTCCCAAAGTGCTGGGATTACAGGCTTGAGCCACCGTGCCCGACTGCTGTACAGTCTTAAATCTATTACTATGGTCTCAACACCAAAACAGAAACAAGCAAAAAAGAACATCTTGGATTCAGATACTTGCAAGACTCAAATCTGAACCAAAGGAAAATGATTTGTCCAGTCATATAGTTGCTAGTACATAACAGCAGTGATTATTATTAGCTAGGTCTTGAATATTAATATATCCCAAATAACTAGAAATCATTTCTCCCAAACTCCCAGCCAGTTTGAACACACATTCTATTCTCCTTCCAACACACAGACGCATGCACGCAGTATAACGCAGAGAAATTGTATTAATGAGTTTGAGGACTATAAGTAAAAATCCAGGAATATCTTTATGACAGTGTATCAAAATCTCCTTCAGGGAGCAGAGACCATACAAATATTGTTAGTGCAGAATCCAAAGTTTTAGTCAACTGCACAGAAAAATGACTGACAGCATTCACTTGAGGTCAAGTCAAAACGAAAACGCTTACAGCTTCTATCTATCCTGAAGGCTGAGTCTTTCCTGCATGGTTTGAATGCTGTGTTTAGTGTAAGGCCAGCAAATGGAATGAAAGGCTCCCTACATTGTCGCAGTTCACACAAAAGTCACAAGCTAGTAACAACCTGTAGACCACATCTGGGCCCAGACCTGTTCTCTGGCCTCCACAGGCTTTAAAACATTTGGAATTGCTTATTAATATTTAAATAGCTGCTGACTGCCCATAAAGATGTCAATTTCCCTGTACTCCTGGAAAACTGGAAGGCAAAACTAGCCCTACATTCTACTAAGCATGACCATCTGCAGACAGCAGACTGCCTGCTCTCCCTGACATCCGCCAGGGACCCTGCCACTCCTAGACCTGTCCCGTTTACTCATCTGCACAGCCTGCCTGGACCCTGTAGACACGCGGGTTTGACACCTTTCACATTTGCTTGGATCCGAATCTACTGCTTCCCTCTTAACTTCTGCCCCTATGACGTTTGTGACTGTGTTAGGATTAATACTGAAAAACACAATGTTAACTTCTCCAAAGTAGCCCCTTGCTCCAAGAATCTATGATCTTTAAAATCAAAATGTAAATTGCATGGGTTGGAATGGATCCTCTAGAGGCATTTCCGTCTCAGGGAACCTGCATTTGAAATCACACATGGAGGCATGACTTCCTCCCACAGGTAAGACCATATGATGAAGGCAATAGCCCTGGGTTAGAAGTCAGGGCACCGGAGCACTAATGCCGGTGCCTACATCCACCAGCCACATGGCCTGGAGTGAGACCTTAACCTCCAAAGGTCTCCATTTCTTCAGTCATTGAAATGGAGAGGATAGTCCCACTCTCACCAACTCTCGCGGTTGTCAGGAGAACCACATAAGGTTAAATGGAAGATGCCTGGTTCAGTGACACAACTGTGAGTGTCACCCTTTGATTTCCTCAAATTACCTTAAGTCTGATCTGTGATATAGGTGCCTAGTTTTTCTCGTTTTTGTTTTGAAACAAGTGATGTTATCTTCCAAGGCAATTCCCACAGAAGAGCTCTGAAAATACTAGAGCAATGAAGCACCTTGGCCTAAGGGTAAAGCTTGCTGAGATGATAACTTTGAGAAGGAGGTGAGAGAGTTAGAGGAGCATTGTACTGAAGCAGACCCTCCGGCGCTCATGTGCAACAGTCTTGGGGCTAGTCTCCCACTTCCTCTCCTGTTCTCTTGCAATCCCTTCAACGAAAATGTCAAATAAATCTGACACTGCCATGCTGAGGAGGACCCTCTAATGCTTCCCCTCACACTTAGAATAAGCAAGTCTTGGTCACCTGTGATCACCACCCCCGCCATCTCTTTATGTCCCTTAGGCACCAGCCACACTGGCTCCTTCCTGATCTTTGAACGCAGGCAGCTAATTTGTGACTCAGGGCCTTTGCATTTGCTGACCTCTCTATGGAGAATGCCTTCCCCTGGCTCTTGGTACGGCTGCCTCTTTTAGACTTAAAGTCTTCGGGTGATGCAGGGGCTTCCACTGACTACTCCATCTCAAGAAGTTCCTTTGTCAGTGTCTTCTCAAAACCAACAGCTCTGCCTCACCTTCTTTATCATAAAAACTTTCTTTTCCACTGTTCCATCTACCAAATCTGAAATTAACTATTGATTATGGATTGTGACTCTCCATTAGATTATAAGCTCCAAGAGGGGAGGAATGTCCCTGTCTGGGAGTCCCAGGTATGTCTGTCATCTAGCACAGAGCTTGGCCTAAAATAGATGCTCCATAAACATTTACTGAGTAAACAAAGAATGGACGGATGGATGAATGAGAGATAAAAACCTTACAATCTTTGCTACTTACTAGATAGGTAGTTTTGGACACCTTAGTAACCTTTCAAATTCCCGGTTTCCAAACAGCAAATGGGAATAAAATACCCTGTCAAGCAGCTGTTTTGGGATCTAAATGAGATCATGTATGTTAGGTCTCCGTGGAAAGCCAGTACACAGTAGGTCCTCAGAAAGAGTAGCTTTTAGAAAGACCCCATTGAATATGGTTTGTCTCCCTCGTAATGATGAAATCTGAGATTTCAGCACTGCATTGGTGGCATGTGAGTGTTTGCTCATATAGCAAGAGGGAGAAGAGGTTTCATGTCCAAATAGATGTGCAGAGCTTTGGTTTAAATAAGTTTAATCAGGTTTTTTTATTGCAGGACATCTCAGAGCCCTGAAATTATTGATTTGTTTTCTGACTCTCCATGAGAATTTAACATGTAGCATTTCCCCTAAACTCGTTTGACGACAGTACTTTTCTTAGGGGAAAGGTGCTATCTACAGAGTTAGCTTTCCAAGGAACATAATTTGGGAAACGCTACTGATGTAACTGCTGTGATTTTATCCAATGCATTCCTAAAAGAATCCAGTGAAGAGTGTTCAACATAAACTTGTTGATTGCTTCTGTAAGTTTCTTCCATAATTTTCTTTCTTTCTTTTTTTTTTTTACTGAGACAGAGTTTTACTCTTGTCGCCCAGGCTGGAGTGCAGTGGCATGATCTTGGCTCACTGCAACCTCTGTTTCCTGGGTTCGAGCAATTCTCCCACCTCAGCCTTCCGAGTAGCTGGAATTACAGATGCCCGCCACTGCGCCTGGCTAATTTTGGTATTTTTAGTAGAGGTGGGGTTTCACCATGTTGGCCAGGCTGGTCTTGAACTCCTGACCTCAGGTGATCCACCCACCTCAGCCTCCCAAAGGGCTGTGATTATAGCCATGAGCTACCACACCCAGCCAGTTTTCATTATAAACCTACTTCCAATGTTGATTTTGTATCTGTATAATCATAGAAGAGAATTTCTATGAAAATTTTAAAATGAAGTGGGAGAAGCAGTGAAGGTAGATTATGTATGTCTTGTACGGCATGTGTCAAAGCCAGCACCTCCCTTACCCCACCAAAAACGGTAATAAAATGGTAATTCCCAAATCAACCAGCAGGTGGCTCTCGAAGACTAAATTTGAGAAAAAGACCATTATTCTCAAACCGATTTGGCAAATTCCTCCCTAAGGGTCTGTATGATTTCCAACCATAACCTCCAGATTTGCCAGAAAACAAACAAACAAAAAAGCCTAAAATTCATCAGTGTAGGTGAATTGGCCAGAGGAATTACAGTCCATAATCACCAGCAAAACAAGAAGAAATTAAAGGCTCTGGAACTTCATCACATGGCACACCGGGCCACCAAGTCATTAACTTTACCCAATCTTATTTTCTTTTTCTAAGGGGCATGAAAAGGAGGGGAGAGGGAAGGTAGGCAGTATAGGTAGAAGAATAAAATTTTTTTAAAAAAATTTACTTCTTGTTTAAATAGCCACTTGTAATAAGCAAGATAATATTAGGTACTCTGTGAACATACTTTAAATCTTCAATACCTATTATTTATTTTTATTATCTATTAAAAAGCATAACTAGCTGGGTGCAGTGGCTGATACCTATAATTCCAGCACTTTGGGAGGCCGAGGCAGGAAGATTGCTTGAGCTCAGAAGTTTGAGTCCAGTCTGTGCAACACAGTAAGACCCCCTCTCTACTAAAAACAAAAAACAATAAATTAGCTGGGCTTGGTGGCACACACCTGTAGTCTCAGCTATTCGGTAGGCTGAGGCAGGAGGATCACTGGTGCTCAGGAGGTTGAGACTGCAGTGAGCCATGATCACACCGCTGCACTCCAGCGTAGGCGAAGAGCCAGACCCTGTCTCAACAACAAAAAAAGTATAACCAATGGATATAGCAGTATTAAGGTAGTAAAATATGCTTTTTTTAAAAAAAAGGTGTATTCAAACAGAAGAGAGTAAAATTGAGTAACATTCTGGTATGTATATGACAAAAACTGTGATAACTCAAATATTGCAAAAAATTTTTGAAGTTTAAAGGGGCTCAGTGGCATTTGTGACAACCTGATCTAACCCATTCTCTCTGCAGAGATATCTTGCAAGGTAACCCTATTTGTCAATTATTAATTCAGTCATTTGCTCAGCTGTTCACAGAGGCACTCAGGAATTTCTTTTTTTTTTTTTTTTTTCAGCATCTGCTATGTGCCATACTCTCTGCTAGTGAACAGAGCACAGAGTCATGAAAACTAAAATGTAAATACCCCCAGTGGCTTCTTAACATTATGCATTCTTTCAACAAACACTAATGGAAGGCATGCAAGGCACCGGGGGATAAAATGATAAAGACAGACAGAGGCGCAGCTGTCCTGCACTCCTGGATATTATTGCTTCCTAGGAGAGCTGACCATGAGTCAAGTGGCCACATAGATGAATATGAAATGAACACCGGTCATCATCTGCATCTTATGAGTGCGCATCATCAGAGGTGTCCACGCAATCTACAAGAAAGTCTGGAGGGCTTCCTTGGAGTCTGAGGGGCGCTGGAGGTGAGACCTGGAGGTGAGCAGGAGTCAACTAGGATGCGGGACGGGCGCAGCCTACAGGAAAAGCTGCCTGGGGGGAGAAAGGACCAGCAGCAAAGACACAGAAAAAGGCTGTTGTGACCAGGGTTCAGAGCGGGCATGGAGGACTGAGGCTGCAGTCTTCCGTGGTCATTCATTCATTCTTGCATTCATTTATTCAGCATATTTCTGCATGTAAACTACATGTAGTCTAGGGCCTGCTATTTCGAGTTTGGTGATCTTGCACCTCATCATTAAAGAGGTTTTTTTGCAAGTATACTCCACATAGGTTTGTTTGCTTGTTTATAAATTATATGTGCATAAGATATTCTTATGTAATATGAAATGTAAAAAAAAAAACCATGTTTGAAGGGACAGGAGAAGGTTTAAATGGAATTTTTTTTTTTTTTCCAGACAGAGTTTTGTTCTTGTTGTCCAGGCTGGAGTGCAATGGCACGATTCAGCTCACTGCAACCTGTGCCTCCCGGGTTCAAGCGATTCCCCTGACTCAGCTGGGATTACAGGCACACGCCACCGTGCCCAGCTAAGTTTTGTATTTGTTTTTAGTAGAGACAGGGCTTCACCACGTTGACTAGGCTGGCCTACAACTCCTGACCTCAAGTGATCTGCCTGCCTCAGCCTCCCAAAGTGCTGGGATTACAGGTGTGAGCCACCGTGCCCAGCCAGTTTAAATAGAATTTGTCATTGTTCACGTTGTCTGCACTATGGGCCATTCTGTCTCGTGCTTCAGAGACCACTCCTCTGAAAGAAGGGCTTACTAGGATTTGCCTAAAGGCATTCAGCAAACCTGAAGGCATGGCTTCTGGCCTCAGTCCAGGGTCCCATCCAGCCAAACATTGGCTCCTAGACCTGAGGTCTCGGGAGAATCACCCAGAGGGCTTGTTCAAACACACGCAGCCTGGCCCCACCCTCAGAGCTCCTGATTCAGTAGGTGTGGGGAAGGGCATGGAAATCTGCATTTCCAGCAAGATGTCAAGTAATGCTGATGCTGTGATTCATCAGTCCACTACATCATTTCTTGAAACCTGGTCCCTGGCCCCTCGCCCAGACCCTGTGTACGGTCTGTTAAAAGTGCAGATTGCTCAGCCACGTCCTGTGCCTTAAGATCTAGAGTCTCTGGGGATGAAACCCAAGAATCTGCATTTTAAGTGCCTTCCCCCAGGACACTGTGATAAATGCAAATATCTGAGAAGTATGGCTCTACAAAGATGAAGTGCCTCATGTTGTGAGGCCTTGATGGGGGTCTACCTTTGGAGGAAGGGCACTAACCAGCTGGCATGCAACAGCTGGGAGTTGAGCTGAGCCCTCTCCCCAGGACTGCCAGGCCTGGCCCACACCCCGGACACAGGCAGCACCGCGCTTACCTTGCAGGCGGTAGAGCTGCCCCGTGCTGTGCTGCCGTGTGATGTGCTGCCAGTAGGCGCTGCGAGGCAGGGGCACCATGGTGCTCAGCGAGGCGGCCCGCTCACTCATCTTCATCTGGAGCTGCAGCCAAAGGGAAGAAAGTTGTGCGTCAGTAACACTGGGGCTGAAAGAGGCCTGACTGAGGGAACAGGGGAGCATGGAGTACAAGAACCACAGAGTTGGCCAGGCTGTAAATCAATGGGCATCGACTGATGGCAGTGGGCACGGTGGCCAGCTACTGTTTTTGCTTACTTAGCAGCCTCCATTCTTTACCCTGCTTGCAACAGTGCATTGATGATGTTCCTCTGGGGAGCTTCCCTCCAACTCAGCTCAGTCCCTCCAGTCCTGGTGGGGCTGACTCCCCCATTCACTTTAGGGTTGGGCTGGTGAGCCATGCCAGACCAGTCAGAAAGAATTCGTTGAGACATTATTAGGATGTTTGTGGAAGAGAGAATCAGCAGAAGTGAGCGAAAGATTTGTGACTGCTTTGTTCATTGCTCTATCCCCAGAGTCGAGAATATTGCCTTGCACACGGGAGATATACAAGTAACATGTGTTGAATAAACGAACCTTCTTGTGGAGTTGATAAGAGGTTGGAGATGGGACTGGAGCCTATCTTGGAACTACGAAGTGACCAGGTGACAGTGAGTAGACACTGTTCAGAAGAAGACAGCCAAGAAAAGGAGAGAAATCTTGACAAGCTCCACTGAGACCTTGGATCCCACTGAATCCAGAGGCTGGCCCCAGACTTTTCAATTGTATTAGCCATTTCATTCTTTTCAGTTTTGGTTTTTTGTTTGTTTGTTCATTTGTTTGTTGTTGTTTGTAGGTTTGTTTTTGAGACAGAGTCTTGCTCTGTCACCAAGGCTGGAGTGCGGTAGCGCAATCTCAGCTTACTGCAACCTCCGCCTCTGGGCTCAAACAGTTCTCCTGCCTCAGTCTCCCGTGTAGCTGGAACTACAGGC
>NW_012114666.1:4290146-4297303 GCF_000951035.1 Colobus angolensis palliatus
ATGTTCATTGGGAGGTAACTGGACACTGGCGAAAGCTGACGGCTATTTAAGTATCCCCTCATTCAAGGCCCGGTTATCTACATGTAGGCACAATGTAATACTTGGCAAAGATGGAAGATTTACATGAATTGGGAATGAAACATTTATATATTGTACCACGAAGGAAACACAGGGGGTTACAGACCTGGTGCAATGTCATTTTAGTTACTCATATGAAAATTATTGGCATTAAACATCTGTCCATTTGGGAAGTATGAGAGTTTGATGAGATGATACCTACTTAGCCTTACCTAGCAACAAATAGGTAAAGAGGAAAAATGAAGACGATGATGATGATGATGATGATGATGATGATGATGATGATGATGATTAGAAATTGCAATGAACATTTTAGGATTTTTTAAAAAATATTTTCAATCTCTTAAAGAAAAAAAAGTGTCCACTGTACACATCTCATCAGCCTGGTAGTTTCAGGCATAATTCACTCACTAAAGCCAAAATAATAGGAGGCTTCCTATGTTGAAGACCAAAACTCCTTGTAGTTGATGAGATTCAACTTGAAATAAAGATTATATACTCATTCAAAATACAATTTAATTTATAGGCATTGAATTTACATTTGCTGAATCAAATTCCCTGTCCCTATCATAATTCCACAATTACCAAAACATGTCCCCAAGTGGAATCATAAAGCATTAGGTTCCATGAGGACAACTTTTCCTAAAAATAAACTCTTAGATTAAAAGGTCCAAAACCTAAGTACTAAGCTAGTAGAAAAATTCTGCGGCTGTTTCCTGTTTTTAATTTTTAAAATGTATTTTTAATGGACAAATAATAAGTATGCATATTTATAGAGTACAATGTGATGTTTTGATCTATGTATATACAATAAAAGGATTCACTCGAGCTAATTAACATATCCCTCACCTCATCAACTTCTCTTAGTGGTTATTTCTGTACACACAAAAGTCTAAAAAAATCCAAAATGATTTACCAGTGACTCTTAGTAACATTCTATTTCATGTGCATGGAATTCAAAAAATAAAAGAAGGAAAAGAACTCAATTTAGAGGTACTGGTTATTTGATTTTCTTATTATAAAGAGATTCTATTTAATTTAACAGAAAATTTATATAAAGAAAACATTTGTGGAATACTAGTCACTTCAAATTATTCACTGCTTCACTGCAAATATATTTAGGCAGCCCAGCATGATTTGACTGTATTTTTAGAAAGCTGATTTGGGATCGAGAGTGAAATGACAGCAATGCCACGTTCTGAAGAGGAGAACAGTACAAAGCCTGGCTCCCTAGTTCTTTCTCAACCCTTTGGAAAAATATCTAATTTTATGAAAGGAGCATTTTAATTGTCTTTGGACAAAAAGAAAAGCCTTTTAACAATGCAGAAATGTCTGCATAATTGTGTAAGGGAGAAAAGACTTAGGAAGTCGTTTGGCGAGAATCCAGCAGGCAGATTTCCGCTCCCTCTCCTGTGACGCTCCAAGTCCCTCTATCCTTGATATCAACCACCAGTGGAGGGCTGCAAGTGGCACTGATGTACCACCCTGGTGGAAATAGCAGTTAGCACTCCTTTTTGGAGGAGTTAAAACTGGGTTACCTGGAGCGCCGCAGGTCCTCAAATAACGTCGATTCACTCAGCTTTGTTTCATTACGACTTTGATGTGAACATAAAAATCTCTTCCTGGCAGGGTCACTGTCTGTGTAGATTTGGCATTTTCTCCCCATGCCTGCTTGGGTTTTCTCTGGGTCCTCTGCTTTCCTTTCATATCCCCAAACTGCCTGCTGGCTTCACTGGTGTATCTAAATGGTCCCTGTCTCAGTGGGTGTGGGTATGGGTGAGTGTGTCCTGGGATGGGAGGGCCTCCTGTCCAGGCTGGGTCCCATTTGGCACCCAGAGCTGCAGAGATGGGCTCTGGCCACCCATGATCCTGAACTGGAATCACTGGGTAAATAATCATCTTGTTTTTATTAATCTTTCTTAAATGTACGTATAGCTCACATCTATTTCAATGTGTAATATTAGAAGTGTTTTTGCCTTTATCTAGAAGTTTGGTAAGGTTTTTGTAACCAGAAATATGCTATAGGAATTTAACTCTTCTTTATATCAGTTAGCCTACGGGAAAATTGGTTTTGTTATATGTCCTTCCGCTAAAGTGACAGAATCTATCAACAACGTTAAATGAGGGCTTACTGTATTTGGAGAGAAGGATTACAGTCTTCCTACTTAAAAACATATATAGTTTATATAGTTTTTTTACAATAAATATAATATCTTCACATTAACAAGCAAAAATAAAAATTACCCCAAGCCACAGAATTATAAAGTATGGAGATTTCCCCCATAAGGTGAAACAGACATTCTTGAAAAACCTCCCATTCACAAAATTGTGGGAAAATTCAGGGGGTGGGTTGACCATTCGAATGTATGCCTATTTACAACCAGAGTCGTTGTTACTTTGGGGGATAGCTTGCACAGCCCAGCTAGACTGGAGGTTGATTTGGGGTTATAAAAAATGTAGAAAACACTTGATTGGAAGTGCTGGTTTGAGGGAGTCCAGGTGATAGACGTGGAGAAGGGGCTCTTGCAGAAAGTTCGCAATGGTGGCTGTGCAGCCACACGAGCAGGAGCTGAGCACAACTGCAAAGGCTGGGCACACCCCCTAACAGGGAGGGAGTCCAGAGACCTGTGCTCATGGCTCATCTTCTGGAAGAGGCCCTGCCTGTGCACCAGTCTATTAAGTACCTTTTCCTTTCCAGCTTAAGGTTGCAATTTCACTCCTGGTAATCTACGCTTCCTTTTCTCAGGAAAAATTGCTTAGGAACCAACACAACCTTAATATTGTAATGAATTTCCAATTTCTCAAATACATCTGAGCTCAGTGGCGATATAGAAATGGTGTGGCCGGGTGCGGTGGCTCATGCCTGTAATCCTAGCACTTTGGGAGGCCAAGGTGGATGGATCATGAGGTCAGGAGTTCAAAATCAGCCTGGCCAACATGGTTGAAACCCTGTCTGTACTAAAAATACAAAAGTTAGCCAGACATGGTGGCAATGAGCTGAGATCATGCCACTGCACTCCAGCCTGGGCGAAAGAATGAGACTTCATATAAAAAAAAAAAAAAAAGAAAGAAATGGTGCTATAGTGGAACAAACTGTATACCATACGTAACCCACACTCCTGACCCCGTATAACCTACTAAAATCATGTCCCTGGACTCTATAAAAAACAACCACAAAAATTACAAATAATCCACTGTTCCTGTGTCAGAAAAATTTAAAAGAATCATGGAACATTAGAGTTGGAAGAACCATGGGGGATATCCAGCCCAGTCTCCTGAGTTAACTGGTCAAGGGACTATATATCCTCACGCTAATGGCCAAACTTCTTAGACTGGGGGGCTCTGATCTTGATACCCTTCCCATCTCAGGCCTTAACACAGCCTAAACCACACCACTCAGCCCAGCCAGTTCCAACCACCAGGAAATCCATTGCACATCTGCTCCTAAGCCCAAAGGTTCTCCCCATTACTTACATGGTTAACTTCAACCTTCCCTTCAGGAGTCAGCTCAGGAGACACCTCCTTTACATACTCTCCTGATATCTCTTCTCCTCCCTTAACAGGATCAGGTGCTTCTACCAGATATCTCATCATTTCACTGTTTTGTGATAGTCACTAACCTAGCTCCTGCTCTAGACCATGAACTGCTGAAAAGTAGGGATTATCTTTTATCTCTGTATCCTATCCCCAGCACCTAACTACAGCCTTCAGAGACTTAACAAATGTGTAATGAATGAATGAATGAACCCAGGCTTTGCCTAAGTAGCAGAAAACAGTCTTCAAAATAAATCCTAACCAAGCTATCAAGTTAGAAGCACTGTTAGCCCAAGGCTGAATTCATGCTGAAACTTTAGGTCCAGGTTAAATGAACATGACTGTGACTGACTGTGGGTTTAGGTCCTGGTTAAATTAACATGGCTGTGACTGACTGTGGGGAACGTGGCAATAAGACTACTTCACTCTTCTTTGCCATTCAAGTGATGAGCAGAAGCAGGGCCTTGGGGAAAGATCTTTCTTATGTGTATATGCACAATCATTTAGGACCATCCAACAGCGGGGGAGTTTAGCACTGCACATTTATTAATGCTATTAGCAGTGTTAGCTCAAGATCCCACCAGAGTAGAAAGACAAGTCTTTGTGAAAGTCAAACAAATGCCTTCTTGTCCTTCAACACTAGGACTTTCCCTCTAAACAGCAGGAAGGCATGCAGGTGTCTGCCCAACCTGGCCTAAGTGAGTCATAAAGCAATCAATCAACTTATGTCATCAACTGGGTTTTGAATGCCCAAAAAGCATCATGCTGCTGGGGAGAGAAGCTAACCATGGAACAAGAGACCCATGTTATAATGTAGAAGCAGAAGGCGCTTTGCTTCATGCGAGTTGTTTGGGACTACAGGTCTCTTTTCTCTTAGTTATTAGAGACACATGATGAAACTGTATAGAAATTAACAAAAATATTCAGATGGCTATAAAAAGAAGAATGAAGTTCTGATACACGCTACAACACGTATGATTCTGAAAACATTGTGCTAGCCACGAAAGTGCAGGGATTGTATTATTATTCCATGCTATGGCTTGAATGTTTGTCCCCTCCAAAAGTCCTGTTGAAATTTGTCTTGTGACTGTTTTGGGAGGCGGAACCTTTCAAAAGTGCTGCCGTTATCTCAGGAGTTCGTTTGTAACCATCTGACGAGTTCTTCCTGCCCATTGCACAAATCAAATCAATTCATGGAGATCATGGCATTGCAGGAAAGAAAGAGCTTAATTGACGTGAAGTCAGACACACCACGTGGGAAATGGAGTTATTAGTCAAATCAATCTCACTGAAGGCTCAGAGGTCAGGAGCTTTTTAAAGATAGTTTGGCAGGCAGGGGTTAGTGCGTTGGTGTTGCTGATTGGTTGGAGATGCAATCATAAGGGTGTGGAAAATGGTCCTCATGTGTTGAGCCCACTTCTGGGTGGGACCAGAAGTGGGCTCAGACTAATTGAGTTACAGGTCTGGTTGGGGCCATCTGGTTGTCAGAAATGCAGAAATCTGAAAAGCCATCTCAAAAGGCCAATCTCAGGTTCTGCAATAGTGATGTTATTTGCAGGAATAATTGGGGAAGTTGCAAATCCTGTGGCCTCTAGTATAATGTCTGGTTATTTTTAAACTACATCTACATCTTAGAAGAATTCAGACCCCTTTTATCCTCCTAACTTGGCCTTTCATTAATTTTACAGGGTAGTTTAGTTTTGGGGAAGGGCTATTATCATTTAAACTAAAAACTAAATTTCTCTCAAAGTTAGCTGGGCCCATGCCCAGGAATAAATGAAGGCAGCCAGCTTGTGAGGCTAGAATCAAGATGGAGTCAGCCATGTCAGATTTCTCTTGCTGTCATAATGTTTCAAAGGCGGTTTCAGGTTTATTACTGCAGGAGTAGGTTCATCCCCTCTTGGTCTCTCTTCCTGCCCTCTCTACTCTTTCACCATGTGATACTTTCCACCGTGTTACGACACAACAGGGAGGCCTTTTCCAAGACGCCAGCACCTTGATCTTGGACTTCCCAGCCTCTAGAACTGTGAGCAGTAAATTTCTGTTCATTATAAATTACCCAGTCTTTGGTATTCTGTTACAGCAGTAAAAATAAACTAAGATATTCCATTGATATGAAATGTCCCAAATAAACAATTCCCTAGAGAGAACATAGATCAGCGGTTGCTGAGGCCTAGAGGGTACTGTCAAAAATATTTGAGAAGATTTATTCTGAGCCAAATATGACTGACCATGGCCCATGACACAGCCCCACTAGATCCTGAGAACGTCTGCCCAAGGTGGTTGGGCTACAGCGTGGTTTCACATATTTTAGGTAGATATAAGACATCAATCAATACAAATAAGATGTACACTGGTTTGATCCAGAATAGGTAAGACACCTCCAAATGGGGGCTTCCAGGTCATAGGTAGATTCAAAAATTTTCTGATTGGCAATTGGTTGGAGGGATTTATCTAAAGGCCTGGAATTAACAGAAAGGAGTATCCGAGTTAAGATAAGGGGTTGTGGAGACCAAGGTTTTTATGATGCAGATGAAGCCTTCAGGTGCCAGGCTTCAGAGAGAATAGATGGTAAATGTATCTTATCAGAATTAAAAGGGCACCAGACTCTTAGTTAATTCTCTCCTGCATCAGAGAAAAAACCTGGAAAGGGAAGAAGATTCTCTACAGAATGTAGATTTTCCCCACAAGAGACAGCTTTGCAGGGTCATTTCAAAATATGTCAAATAAATATATTTTGGGGTAAAATACTTCAATTTCTTTCAGGGCCTGCTATCTCTCATGTTGGTATCTTACTCCTACAAAGACTCTGTTTTGTCAGTCTTAAGGTCTGTGTTTTAATGTTAATGCTGGTCAGTTCTGCCTGAACTCCAAAGGGAGGAGGGTATCATGAGGCATATCTGACCCTCACTTCCCATCATGGGCTGAACTAGTTTTTCAGGTTAACTTTTGAATGCCCTTAGCAGAGAACAGACGTCCTTCCAGTTGACTGAGGAGCTTAGAATTTTAATGTTGGTATGCAGAGGTGATAGCTGAAGGAGGTGTGGTTTCTTTGACCTCAAAAAAAAAAAAAAAAAAGAAAATGTTTTGGAATCAATTGTGATAGTTTCACAAATCTGACTACATTAAAACCATTAAATCGTACGGTTTGAAAGGGTACATGTGTATGGTACGGTACATGTGGCATGTTCGTATCTCAATAAACCTGTTACCAAAAAAAAAGCAGATAGTAGTCTATGCCCTGAAAATTATGTTAACAACATGATAATAATCCCAGCACTTTGGGAAGCTGAGGCAGGCGGATCACGAGGTTAGGAGATTGAGACCATCTTGGCTAACATGGTAAACCCCATCTCTACTAAAAATACAAACAAAACAAGCAAAAATACAAAAAATTAGCACGGCATGGTGGCAGGTGCCTGTAGGCCCAGCTACTTGGGAGGCTGAGGCAGGAGAATGGCGTGAACCGGGGAGGTGGAGCTTGCAGTGAGCCAAGACGCGCCACTGCACTCCAGCCTGGGCGACACAGCAAGACTCTGTGTAAA
>NW_012114666.1:4297353-4319306 GCF_000951035.1 Colobus angolensis palliatus
AGACTCTGTGTAAAAAAAAGAAAAAAAATAGCACGATATGATGAATTAATGAGTGGCTACTTCTGGTCAAGCAGCCCCGGGGAAAGTACCATTGAAGGAAGACATGACTGACAACTGGCTGAAGCACGGTCCCCGTCATTATTGTCGTTAACAGCACAGTAAAAGCCTTGTAAAACCTTCCCACTACTCACAGTGAGTGAAGGGCTGATTGCCAAGGCCCTTTCCTCATAATGGTGAGAAAATTCTATCAGCCCTCTTGGGAGACAAAAAGATTCTAATGACTGGACCACTGTGCATAGCTTGTCACTGAGAAAAGAAAAACAACTGTCTCCCACATCTGCCAAATGCATTTCTGGTTTCCCGGTTCCTCATTTGGTTTCACTGACACTTAACTTGTTGCTAGTGCACTTCTTTCATGAGTCTGAGACCAGGAGTGCAGAGCAGTGGCAGGTCTTAGCCTCAATACTGTACCATATTGTCCTTCTCTGGAATCCAACTGTTTTTACGATAGAGCATTGTGTTTTGCAAAATTGAACAACACAACAGGATGTAATTGTTTCTGCTTCAGTCAATCATGAGTACCATATGCCGTCTTTGTGATATCAGTCTGGATTCATTCAGAAAGGAGCATAAATCTTCACATGGCAGAAAGATCAGTACCTCAATACTTAATGCCATCCTCATCAAGTTCCTAAATTTTCATCAGGTTGCTCCTTAAAGTATGAATAACTCAAGTGGGGTCTTTGCCAGTACCAACTCTGCATATGCAAATTGCATTGTAATTTTCCTTTCATTCAACCTGGGCCCTAAAGCGACTGAATAAAGACACTGTCTTGACAAGATTCAGCTGATTCGGAAGTCACATCCACGCCTGAACACATTCTCAACCTGAGAAACTTCCAATTCTAATCGTATCTTCTGTTTCATATACAAAACCCAACTAATTTTCTATCAATATTTCAAGCACAAAACATGGGCAAAGTTGAGTCAGAAGGGCCATCTCAGTCCAAGAGAGAAAGAGTAAAACCACGTTCCAAATGAAGCCAGCCTCTGAATACCTGCTTTTCTCACTCTGCTGAAATCTCGGCTCTCATCTACACTACCCTCTACATTCACTGACATTCTCCAGGTGGCTTCCTGAACAATACCTTTGGGTTCTGCCTACTTATTCTTCTGTGAAAATAATATGTGAAACATGATCTCCCTATGCTTTCTGGGTCCTGGGTCAGCAGTTCAGTTATCCAACTGCAAGCAGAAGCATTACCTGGAGGGCTTGTTCAAATGCAGATTCCTGGCCCCACTCCTAGGGTTTCCAGGGGTGGAGTCCAGGAATCTTTTTTTTTTTTTTTTTTTGAGATGGAGTTTTGCTCTTGTCACCAAGGCTAGAGGGCAATGGTGCGATCTTGGCTCACTGCAACCTCTACCACCCAGGTTCAAGTGATTCTCCTGCCTCAGCCTCCAGAGAAGCTGGGATTACAGGGACACGCCAGCACACCTAGCTAATTTTTGTGTTTTTAGTAGAGATGAGGTTTCACCATGTTGGCCAGGCTGGTCTCGAACTCCTGACCTCAGGTGATCCACCCGCCTTGGCCTCCCAAAGTGCTGGGATTACAGGCGTGAGCCACCACTCCCGGCCAAGAATTTGTATTTTGTAACAAGTTCCCAGATGGTTTTGATCTGAATGATTTAGGACCCATGCTTTGAGAATGACTGTTCTCTGCTATTTATTACCTTTAGACCAATCATTCTGGGAAATTTTCCACTGTGGTAAGAGCCCACATGAAAGTCAGAAAATCTGAGTTAAAGTCTGGAATCTGCCACTAATAACTGCATGACCCTAGGCTCATTACTTAATCTCCCTTAGTTCTTAATATCTTGCCAATAAAAAATAGTTCTCGCTTTGCAGCCAATTCTTAGGCCCTGCATAATTCATTGTGGAGTTCCATAGTTATTACCAATATTTATAATTAGCTCTATATCATGATATTGTCTTTAGAAAGACTTTCTGAAAAAGGTTATAATAGAAGCATTCACATTAGATTCTTTTCAAATCTAAATATCTGTTATTGGACTGTATTTCTAGCTTGAGGGCAGAAGCCTTAAAATATTTTTAGGCAACAACGGCAAAAAGCCATACATAAAACCACCAAATAATATGCTTAGAGAATACATTGAATCACCTGGTTTCAGTGAATGTACAATGAATCCAAAGAACAAGCTTGAGTTAAGATGTTACTGTAGTCATGGAACCATTGCAGGAACAGGAAAAAAGCAAAAAAGCTCTAAACCCTCACATTCAGCCATGACCCCTGCAGGGAGTTTACAGTCTCCAAGATAGCTCTGTCTTTGGGTCTGGTAGCATTTTGCGTGGCACCAAAAAGTGGGGATGCCCATATTTTGTGATACTACCTTTTCTTTTCTTTTCTTTTCTTTTTGAGACGGAGTCTCGCTCTGTCTCCAGGGTGGGGTGCAATGGTGCGATCTTGGCTCACTGCAACCTCCGCCTCCTGGGTTCAAGTGATTCTCCTGCCTCAGCCTCCCAAGTAGCTGGGACTACAGGTGTGTGCCACCACATCCAGCTAACTTTTGTATTTTTAGTAGAGATGGGGTTTCACCATGTTGGCCAGGATGGTCTCGATCTCTTGACCTTGTGATCCACCCACCTCAGCCTCCCAAAGTGCTGGGATTACAAGTGTGAGCCACTGCACCCAGCCTATTACCCGTTTTTTTACACGTAATAAATTATGTTATTCTTCCTTTTGCTGTATTTTTTATGTTCAGAAAACACAGAAAACCATATAAGGTAGATTTTAAATCACCCCGTATCCATTACCCAGAAAAACAAAACAAGGAAATAAAAACCATTTTTGAACATATTAGTATATTTTCTTCCACCCTTCCTTCCTCTCTCCTCTCTCTATCTCTCTCTCTCTCTGTTTCTTTCTTTTTTTCTTTGCCAGGGCCAATATTTTTAAAAAGGTACATACATAATGTATATTTAACACAAACTGGACATATTCTTACACCATTCTGTTTTTTCATTTAGTATATTACGAACATATCCTAACATTCCTAAATACTGTCTTCTACAGCATCATTTTAATGTCTAGATCTCAGTCCATCCTTTGGCTGTATCATACTTTGTTTGTTCATCTCGTAACCACTTCTTAATTTACCAGATGAGACGGTAAAATTTAATTCTGACACAATCTCCTTTGTAACATTTTTTTTCCCTGCTGACCACAATTTTCCTCCTGGGACATACTATATTGAGGACTGTTCTGATAACCAGTTTTTAAATGAATATTAGAATTTCATTTTAATTTGCATGTTAAAATGGATTTTTAGACTGACTCAAAAATTACTTATGTTACTGCTATATCAAAAAAGTAGATGAGTTGGTAATTTCATTTTTATTCTTACACAGAGGAGTCTTACCTTCACATTATTGTGTAACAGACTAATCTGTAGCCAATAAGAAGAGAAAATGTAAATCTTTGTGCAGTGATACGAAATGATCATAAAAACAAAGGAAGGCAATTATCAATCTAAACCGATTCACAGAGACAGCTTGTCATTCAGATGGGTTTAAATACTGTCTATCTACAACCTGACAATTCCCATTCGGAAATCAGCGACCCTTATCTCTCCCCCAAATCTCAGAGTTGTGTATTTAACAGACTATTTCCCACTCCCACCCAGATGACTGGTAGGCATCTCCCATTTAACATGTCCTGAACTGTTGTTTCTCATGCTCCTCTCCCCTCAACCTCTCCCCCTTCCAAGTAGAGGTTTCCTCCATTCTACATGTTGTTCTGGTTAAAACACACACAAAAAAAACTAGTCTTGAGATTGACTGTCTCCTCTACTCTTTAAGACTTCTTATGCATCAGCAAATCCTGTTGGTCCAATCTTCACAAATATATCCAGAATCCACCACTTTCCCTCACCTCCATCACCACCATCTTGGTCCGTACCCCGATGCTCACCTAGATACTCAGATGACTGCAGTAGCGTTTAACTCATCTTCTTGCTTATATCCTTGCTCTGGGCACCCCCAGTCTTTTCCAAACAGCTTCCAGGGCGATCAATTCGAAAACAAAGTTAGCGTATCACCCCTTTCTCAAAACCCTCCAATGACTACGCAATTCTCCCCAAGGAAAATCCATAGCTCATAGCTACAGGGTCAGACAGGACCTGGCTCACAGTTTCCTTCAGAATTCACCTACTATGCTCTTCTCATTTCATCTGCTCCAAAATCACCAACCTCTTTGCACATGCACATGCAAAGCACAGACCGCCTCTGGGCTTTCGCACTTAAGGGCCCCTCTGCCCAAAGCAGCTGGCCCTTAAGAACTTTCAGGCCGGGCGCGGTGGCTCAAGCCTGTAATCCCAGCACTTTGGGAGGCCAAGGCAGGTGGATCACGAGGTCAGGAGATTGAGACCAACCTGGCTAACACGGTGAAACCCCGTCTCTACTAAAAAAATGCAAAAAAAACTAGCCGGGCGAGGTGGCAGGCACCTGTAGTCCCAGCTACTCGGGAGGCTGAGGCAGGAGAATGGCGTAAACCCAGGAGACAGAGCTTGTAGTGAGCCGAGATCTGGCCACCGCACTCCAGCCTGGGCGACAGAGAGAGACTCTGTCTCAAAAAAAACAAAAATAAAAAAAAGAATTTTCAGCGCTCCTTCACTTGCCTCAGCTGTGTGCCTGGACATCAGTTTACCAGAGTGACCATTTCTGGTCATTCTCTCCGCCTTACACTGATGTCTTCTTAATAGCATCCATCAATTCTTGATATATATTTACATATTGATTGTTGATTGGCTTCTCCACCCACAGCAATGTAGTAAACTCCTTGAGCACAGACTAGTCCTTGTTCTCTGTTGTACTCCTGCTTCTTGGAACAAGGCCTTACAGAGCAAAGGTACTTGTATGTGTAGAATGAATGAATGTATTAATAAATGTTTTATATCTATTAAACAATTTCTATTCTGGAGAGATTCAAAGGAATCTGGTAAAGTGTTGGCTTCTGAGAATGTAAATTGGGGGTCTGGGATGATGGGACAGAGACTTGTTTTATAGTGTATGTTCTTTTGCACTATCTGCACTTTATATCATGCTGCCAATAGAATCTTTTAATCCAAATGCTTTATTTTGAAATTAATGCAACTCAAAATAAATCACAGCTTCCTCGCTCACTTGCACAGTATTCTGTTCACCAGTTTCAAGGATGCTGTATCTGTGGATGAGGCACTGAGGGGTACGTTAAGTGCATTACTCCTCTAAACGCAGTCTTACAAAGAGGAAATATTTTCCTACTTCATACACTGTGGTTTTATAAGTCCTCCCCCCAGCACCATCCCTAACCCTTTCGGTTTTCTCCAAATGACACTAGAAAATGAAAACCAGGGGAAATTCAAAGGAGAACAGCAAACAGTCCTCAAAGAAACCAAACATAATTTTGAGTCTCTAACTAGAAAGAAATATTCAAAATATTTCATGAATAACAAGTATGTTTTTAACTGAATCTTAAAATGGTCCCTGTATTTCCACAAGATTCAGACCAAATGGTCTCTTTTAAAAAAGAACGATGATCATAGACAATCCATTTTCTAAAAGACATTAAAAATAAAAAAAGTGTTTGTGCCATGTGTAATCCTTTTACCAAGTCTGAAAAGTCAGTATTTCTGAGGTTTATAAAATACCTTCCTAAAGTTCTCACAAATGTATCTTGTATGGCTTGGTGTGGGGCATAATTTATTGAGAAAAATACATTAGCTGCATTTTGGGGGGCTCGTTCTGCTGGATGAAGCAGGTTCATTTAATCAATACAAACTGCTTAATATGCTAATTGCTATGCTAAGCGGCAGTAACCAATTCCTCTGGAACAGAGATGCAGATGTTATTGAGCAAGTTTTGTAATAATCATGAGGCAACCACGTGGCTGATGAGTAAGCCATTCTTAGGGCATACAGAGACCTGCACATCAGTTCTGGTTCCTCCTCTTTCCTCCATCTGCTGGATTCGGTGCATTCCCCTTTGTGTTACAGGAAGAATGAATCCTTACAAGGATCCCATTTTCTCCAATGAGAAAACGTAATCACTTATAATTTGTTCTTGTTTCCCTGAACACTTGCAACCTTGTGAACATATAGGGTTAACACACACTAAAGGCTGGTGAGCGTCTGGTGTGATGAGACAAGTAGAAAATTATGCCTGAATTGACTCTGTTCTCAGCACAGGATATGATTACTGATCAGTGAGTATGTCTCACTGTGAACCGTTTTATCATGAAGGGTGGAGAAGCATAAGGTGTATGCTATGATTTCTCTAGCTCCTGTTTCATCCCTTGTTTTTTCTTGATACAGTCACACTTCTTGAGAATATACATCCTTTTGTTCTTTTCAGAACTAAGGGGCCAGATCCTAAAATCCACTTCAGAGCATCAGTGCTGAAAGCATGTTACCTGGTCCAGTGACCTCAACATCACCTGAGTACTTAACCAGAAATGTGCACTTCAATGCCCTGCCCCAGGCCTGTTAAAATACTCAAGGTGGAGCCCAGAAATCTGTGGCTTTACAAGCCTTGTAGACGACTGTGATGCACAAGTAAGTTGGAGATCCGCTGCGTCTTTCTTTCCCTTACCCTCACCCTGTCACCTTTACCCACACCACAGACACATTTACACTCAGACCCCAGAGCCTCTCTCTGCTTTCAACCTCTGATGAGTCTCCCAAACCTGTTTCTTCCTTTCAGTTCCCAGTGAGTATCCATCCAGGGCTTTTGGTTTCCGTCCTGACTCTCTCCTTAACTACAGGGAGACCCACCGAGCCTCAGTTTCTGCCATTATGAAATGGATCTACTAATATGTCCAATAAAATGCAAGATACTCCAGCATTTCAAAAGACAAGGCAGCAACACTGATTTAAATATTTTTAAAAACTACTTATATCCTTTAATTCAGCAATCCTACTGCCGAGTTTAGAAAACTCAGTTAACTAAGTTCACAAACTCGGTTCAATTAGGTTAACAATCTATAAGAACTGTGTACAAGGATAATTGATGTAGTACTGGTTTTGATGTTGTTGTTTCCTTTTGTTTTTTATTTTCAGGGACCCACTTCACAGCCAAAGAGTATTGTTTTAATGGCAAAAAATCTGATATTCTTACATACATAGGTTTAATAAATTATGTGACATCAAGACTCTGAAATATCATGCAGCCATCAAAAAGAACGAATAAGGACAAAGTTGGCAAACTTTTCTGTTTTGGACCAGATAGTAAATGGCTTTGCAGGCCACATCATCACCAACTACTCAACTCTGCTGTTTCCCTGTGAACAACTCATAAATGAACAGGGAGGATGTAGCTGTGTTCCAATAAAATTTAAATTACAAAAACAGTCACAGGCCAGACTTCGCCCCTGGGCTGTATTTTGTCAACCTCTGAATTACAACTGTACTACAAGACTTCAAACTCTTTCCATTAGATGTTTACTGTTGAATGGAAAAACTAGGGGTTAGTTGTGTGATGTGATCACAATTTTGTACAAAAAACAACTGCATCACGACACCCATCTTTTGTATGTATGTGTCTATGTAGATGTGCATATCTGTACAGGATGATATGGGTACACAGGAAAACACGGAAAGGTACATGTGAACTTCTTAACTAGGTTTAGGAATTGCTAATAAAGAGACAGGAGGGGAAAAAGACACATGTAAACAAATTATAAAAAGAAAAAATAGAGCACTAATCATCCTCTATATGATCATAATTTTGCAGTTAGTTAAATTTTACAGACATGTGTTTATGTAAAAATAAATTAAATAAGATTCAAAAACCAGTCCCTATCTCCAAGGATAGTTGTGAAAATTGAACGAAATAAAGCATGCAGACTCTCAGCAAAGAGCCAGATGGAGCCGCTCATTCCAACTCTAATTATCCCTCAATTAGAAGAAGCCTCCTAACTGGGTTTTCTGTTCACATGCTTCCTACCTAAAAACCTTCGCCCTTTCCCTCACCCCTTTCAATGAATTCTGCACTCAGTGTTCTTTGGCTCATTCATTCCCTCATTCCATCCATTTATATACTCTGGGCACCATTTATAAGCCACACACTGTGCTAGGGACTGGAAACTTAAAATAAATAAAACTTTCACACTTTCTCCGTCCCCCAGGATTTTAGAGTGTCTGGTCAGAGAGCTAGTTGAAAGCCGGGTTTTGGATATATCATTGTCTGCCTCCACAACGGTGCTCCTTCCTTTAAAACAGAGAGAAGACCCTCCTCGCAGCAGAGTTCTCCTTCCTGAAGGCAGAGACTTCTTGTATATGCTCATATACGTCGTGCCCACCAGGATTCCTGGCATAGAGTAGGCATTTAATAAAAAGGATTGGATAATTGAATTATGGACGGATGAATTGATTGAAGAAATGAATGAGTCATTTGTATGAATGGGAATTCCCTATAATCTGCCTTCCCTTGCTTCTCCCACTACAAGTCAGTAATAGCAACAGCTCAGGTTGCTGCTGTATTTAATAGGTACCAGGCGCTGTGCCAAGAAACCACCTGCCTTATCTCACCTGGCAAGGTGTGAACTAATATAATCCACACTTCGTAGAAGGGAGCACCAGTACTAACGGTGGTAAAGTTAGCAGCCCCAGGACCCTGAGCTGGTAAAGATGTCCAGCCAGGATACAGGACCTGGCCTCTTACTCCAGAGCTACAGTTTGTAACACAATCCTACGTATTTCTCATAGAAAGTACTGAGAATATTATACAGATCCTAAAGGATGGACTCAAACCTACTCTGTTCCAAATGCTAAAGGCACCTTCATTGTATTTCCAAAGCTTAAGGAAATGGCAACTGGCCAAACGTCTAGGCTGCAAGGAGATGAGGCTGCCCCCACCATCTTGAAAAACAGGATATTAGAACCTCTATGAGGCCCTGGGACCCCCACTATCCCAGGGGCGTTCTTTCAAGTGGAAATTAACGATCTGCCAAACATGTGGTCTCCCCCGACATTCTAATGAACCGGTCCTCAAGGGCTGCCTAATTCTGATTCCAGCTCTGACAGATGTTTGGCAGGAACCACCCAAAGAGCCGTCTTTACTTTCTCCAACTCTTCTCTTTTGTTCTGACATTTGGAGGAAAAGTGATGGGTACTCCTATCATCCAAATGTTACCAAGATATCACAGAATATTATGGAACTGTCAAGAAAATAGAGTGAGTAGAGGCTTACTTCCTTGATGTTAGAAAATACAAAAAAAAAAAAAAATGTGGGTAAGAAAGAAAGACCGCTTTCCTGCTAAGGGAAAGAAAACCGTGCAGCAAAGCCACTAGACAGCGAGCAGAATGCTGGCGGAAACGATGCCTGCATCGTCGCTTACAGCTTTGACAAAGCAGACGGTTAGTGAAATCAACCATTTGGGGCCAAATTTCCAAGTGCAGCATGTTGCCGAGCACCAGATGCACTCAAATGGTTATTTTCACGGGGAATGCAAGTGATTTGCATCCATTTATTCAGAGCCATCTGAATTCTCAGCCACATGCATAAAACAAATTCACTGCTCCCTTTGCCTCCAGTAACTTTTTCTGCCTCCTTACTAAAAAAAAATCCTCTCCCCCACCTGTACATTGAAATAGACGTCCTCAGGCACTGAGTTTTCTGTGGCCTTTTAAAGCAGACTTGCCTGGCACCTGTGCCCTGTGTGGGCATTAGCAGAGAACTGGACTTGGTATTTTGGTTTCGATTTTTCTTTTCCTCTTGGCTCACATAATAATTTATTTGATCCCTATTTTGCTCATTCAACAAACCTTTAAGCCCTGTGCCAGACCCTGAGCTTATTACACACCCATGGGGCCTTGTCCCTGCCTTCCAGAGGTTTACAGGCTCGAATGGAGCTGCCACTTATTCAGAGGTCAGCTTTTAAAGTTAATGCATAAAATAAAAATCCCATCTAATCAGATTGTCCTTTTAAAGACTAGGTAGGGCTCACACTCAGTGGAAGCAGGTGCTTTTGTGACAAGATGCCAAGCACCTGCCACAGTGAAGGGGTGGGCTGCTGGACAGAATCACCTGCACCATGTATTCATACATTGTTTTCTTGTTGCACTTTGCTTTACAAAGCAGGTACAACTGTGCCTATTTCTGGAATTCCTGCTGAGTACTAGGCTATGAGCCGCACAGAAGACAGGGGCCCTACCTCAGAGTCATATGTGGTTGTGCTTGCTCTGTTCTTTGATACTGCACAAACATCATCAGGGTCTTGAGGAAACAAGAACTCTCAGCTCCATCATTCAAATTCCTGGTGTTGCCTGTTTATGTCCTCATTGCTTCAAGGTGAGTCTCCTTCTCCTGGCCCAACTCACATTGGTTTAAGTAAAAAGGAAATCACCTGCCGGGCACAGCAGCTCACACCTGTAATCTCAGTACTTTGGGAGGCCAAGGCAGGTGGATCACAAGGTCAGGAGACTGAGACCAACCTGGCTAACACGGTGAAATGCCATCTTTACTAAAAATACAAAAAAATTAGCCGGACATGGTGGCACACGCCTGTAGTCCCAGCTACTCGGGAGGCTGAGGCCAGAGAATCGCTTGAACCCAGGAGGCGGAGCTTGCAGTGGGCCAAGATTGCGCCACTGCACTCCAGCCTGGGTGACAAAGCAATACTCCATCTCGAAAACAAAAAGAAAGAAAAAAGAAGAGGAAATCACTGTAATAGTCCACATGTGTTGAATCTTACTATGCCCTGTCTTGGTGCCTTACATGTACTAGCTCATATGAACCAAAACACCAAGGCATAGGCTCTAGTATCACCCATTTATTACATATGATGTGAACAAGGCAAACAGAGGCTGAGTTGCACGGCTCAGAAATGATATTCAACCCCAAACACACAGACCCATCAAATTCTGGCCCAGCTTCAAGCAGAACTTGTCTATCAGAAGAGCAAGAGTTCTCAACTTTGGCCCTACTGACATTGGGGCCAGCTCATTCTTTGTAGTGGGGAGGGGGGCTGTCTTATGTATTGCATGGTACTTACAGCACTCCTGGCCTCTACCCACTAGATGCCAATGGGACACCATTGTTGGCAGCCAAAAATGACTCCAGATACTGACAAATGTCCCCTGGGAAATCAAACTGCCACTAATTGAGAACCGCTGTTTTAGGGTGACTACACGTTCCAGTTCGCTTGATCACATCCTGCTTAGGTATGTTCCCCAGGCATAACTCTTCACCGAGGCTGACTTCCCAGGAGTACAGTGTGTGCAGTCATACAGGGCTCCGTGCTTAGAAGGGTCCTGTACTTGATTTCATGCCCTGTTATGACCATTTTGAAAATCTTAAGAGTGTTTGAACTTACTCCCTGACTTCCCAAAACAGATTGGAAACTGCACTGAATTGATTTCTTTCTTCTCTCAATCCTCATCACTTCTACCTCTATCTTCTTTGCCATGCTTGACACTGGGAAATAGGATTACTCACCACCACCCACAGGGTCAAGCAGATGCACGTGTGATTTTATGCTCTGAAGTGAACACCTCCAAAGGAGGGAAGGGTCGTGGCATGACAGGCTGCCTTGCCACCATCAAGCTCGCAATATACTGCCTACTGACGGAGCCCCCATCTCAAATATTAATACTTGTTTTAGAGTTTATAAACAAAGCCACGACCTGTTAGCAAAACAAGT
This sequence comes from Colobus angolensis palliatus, assembly GCF_000951035.1. NCBI lineage: Eukaryota > Metazoa > Chordata > Mammalia > Primates > Cercopithecidae > Colobus > Colobus angolensis. The sequence goes on from NW_012114666.1 coordinate 4,309,050, forward strand.
TGTCTCCTTTTCCTATAGAGGCATAGCCATGAGCCAAACAATATCCCTGGCACCATGATAGGAGCTCCCAGCTCTGGGGAGGAGCTGTGTAAGCTAAGGCAGCATTTAATAATCAGGTGAAAGCACTATTAAAACACACCCCTGCACATTGCAAATTATTATGTTGTTACAAGAGACTGAAACAGAAGTGCTCAGAAAATGAAATTTGTTTCCCCTAATACACAGGAACAAAGCCATCGCAAATTTAAGGAAGAAGACTGAATTTCATCTGCATCTGTCCTATCTGAATAAGCAGTTTGTTCTGTGTTAAATGTCTATTAGTAAATGTAGGTTAATCTCATTTAGCTTTAGCTTTTTCTTTTTTTTTCTTTTATTTTCTTTTTGAGATGGAGTGTCGCTCTGTCACCAGGCTGGAGTTCATGGCGATCTCGGCTCACTGCAACCTCCGCCTCCTGGATTCAAGCGATTCTTCCGCCTCAACCTCCCGAGCAGCTGGGACCACAGGTGCACGCCATCACGCCCAGCTAATTTTTGTATTTGTAGAAGAGATGGGGTTTCAAGATGTTGGTCAAGATGGTCCTGATCTCCTGACCTCATGATCCGCCCACCTCGGCCTCCCAAAGTGCTGAGATTACAGGCGTGAGCCACCACGCCCAGCCCATTTAGTTTCTTTTAATTTCTACAGAATTCATAAGTAAGTACAGCATGGTGGTACAAGTGTGGGCACCGGAGCCAGTGGCTGCCTGGGTTTAAATCTTGGCTTTATCACTTCCTATCTGTGCATCCATACTTCCAACTCCTAAGCCATAAAAATGGGATGGTAGTGCCGTTTGATACACCATGTTGAAGATGAAACGTTACTACATCTAGTACTTGGAAAGTGCCTGGCACATAATCAGTTCTCAAGAAATATCAGACGTATCATCAATACCATCAGTAGCAGTATGTAGCTAACTCTTGTTTATTCTAAAATTTAGCCCAGGCATAACCTTCTCCAAGAAGATGTTCTTGATCTATAGCCCTGAGAATTTTCCTATCAAGCTTCTAAACTCTACCACATATTTTTCTTTAAGGCGTTATCATCTTTAATCGCGATTTTTTTTTCTTTCTTTTCAGACTGAGTCTCACTCTATCGCCCAGGCTAGAGTGCAGTGGTGTAATCTCACCTCACTGCAATCTCCACCTCCTGGGTTCAAGCGATTCTCCTGCCTCAGCCTCCCAAATAGCTGGGATTACAGGCACCCACCACCAGGCCTGGTGAATTTTTGTATTTTTAGTAGAGACGAGGTTTCACCATGTTGGCCAGGCTGGTCTCAACCTCCTGACCTCAAATGATCTGCCCGCTTCAGCCTTCCAAAGTGCTGGGATTACAGGCGTGAGCCACCGCGCCCGGCCAATCATGCATTTTTATGTACCCGAAGTGAAAGAACCCTCCCTCTCTCTTACCAGTTGAATCAATTACATTTGCCATAGGCCAGAAACTCAACCACTGTTTCTTTTTCCAAAAATACATTACATAGCCATGGTTTAAAACAGTTAAATACAAGAGAAAGACACAAAGTAATATATGAAAGCCCCTTCCCAGACTCTCCAAATCATAGCCTTGCTCCCAAAGGGTAACCAACACTACCACATCCATTTGTACCCTGCCATAAGTTAATTTTCTGCACTTAGAAGAGCATTAGTGAGGTGTCAGAATCCACCTTGAGTTCCGCCTCATAGTCATTCATTTCCTTTATACACCTTGATATGACTGTAATACGACTCTCTTCATGTAGTCATTAGTACACATGAATCTCCTCTGTTTCTAGTTGACTGCCTCATGTAATTCCTGTCCTATCATGTGCCATAATCTGTTCCGCTGTGGTGGACACTTAACCTCTTTCTAGTTATTTCTGCTCTTACAAATAAGGTCCCCAAGAATGGGAACTTCATCTTCTTCAGAGCCACGTCCCCAGTATCTCGTATATTATCTAGTGGATAGTGGGGCTCAGCAAATACTTGTTAAAAAGAGGAATCTAAGAATAAAGGAACGAGTCCTCCCGTGAACATTTGTGTACACATCATCTTCACTTCTGCTAGTACACTTCAGAGTAAATTCCTAGAAGTACTACTGCTGAATAAAAAGATGTGTGAATTTAATTTCAATAAGTAAGAACACACTGTCCTCCAAAGAGACCGTAGCAAATTAAACCCACAGAATTACACTGTTACATGAGGGGTATATTTAGAACTCCTTAAATGGTAAGCTACTTTAAAGATGAAAACAAATGCTAGGCGTGGTGGCTCACACCTGTAATCCCAGCACTTTGGGAGGCTGAGGTGGGCAGATCACTTAAGGTCAGGAGTTTGAGACCAGCCTGGCCAACATGGTGAAATCCTGTCTCTACTGAAAATACAAAAATTAGCTGGGCGTGGTGGCAGGTACCTGTAATCCCAGCTACTTGGGAGGCTGAGACAGGAAAATCACTTGAATCCAGGAGGCAGGGGTTGCAGTGAGCCAAGATCTCACCACTGCACTCCAGACTGGGCGACAGAGCAAGACTCTATCTCAGAAAGAAAGAAAAAGAAAGAAAGAAAGAAAGAAAGAAAGAAAGAAAGAAAGAAAGAAAGAAAGAAAGAAAGAAAGAAAGAAAGAAAGAAAGAAAGAAAGAAAGAAAGAAAGAAAGAAAGAAAGAAAGAAAGAAAGAAAGAAAGAAAGAAAGAAAGGAAGGAAGAAAGAAAGAAAGGAAGAAAGAAAGAAAGGAAGAAAGAAAGGAAGGAAGGAAGGAAGGAAGGAAGGAAGGAAGGAAGGAAGGAAGGAAGGAAAGATGGAAACACTGTATGCTTTATTATATATTCTCCATAAGATCTAACACATAGCTTTGCAAGTAGTAAATAGGTATTTCATAAAAGTTTTTTGAAGCATAATTAATATGCCAGGATATAAAAAGTGTTTAATTCAGGAGGGGGAAAATGATAACTGCTTTAAGCAGTACATTTTTAAAAATCCATAAGTTAACCCAATTAACCAGAGCCCATAAATAGAAGAGGGAAAGACAGATTTTCTTGTAGGGGGAGGGGCAAGGAGCGTAGGAGACGCTGAGTTGTGAGAAGAGCATTTACACACATAAAACCCCACCATGCAAGGGTCTACTTTAGTGTCTATATAGTAATGAAATTGACTCTATGATTTCTTTGATGCCCTCTATATCTAAGAAACAAAATGTGTAGCATATTGCTTTTAAAATTAGATTGACTATAAATTAATCTGGCTTCAAAAATTGTGGAAGAATGCCACTTGAATTCTACAAATTCATTAGCAAATTGTATTTGCAAATCCTAGCTTGGAAGTAAATCAATCTCTTAAAGAAACACAAAGAAGTGACAAAAAAAAAAAAAAAAGTTCAGATTGAACTCTCAAGCCTGTGTGTAATCAGGACTCCAGAGTATGGGGCAGAAGTCACCCGGGGGTCTGAATGTCTCCCTCAGTGGAGCCCCCCGACCCCACCCGGAGCCCCTGGGAAAACCTGTTAAAAGCAGGCATTCTTCACCTTGAGGCTCTCGCCTTGAAGGAAAGTCTAAAAATGACAAGCCCAGTCGTGGAATGAGGAATATCCCGCACACTGCCACTCCTCGTTCCAAAATTAGACTTTGTCATAGACACTGATCTCAAAGGTGGCAAAAATAGCTCTAGCTGCTCTAGGGAGTGCCTGAGCTGTCCTGAAGTTTTGCTGCAGCTTCTCCAGCAAGGCAGCTGGCAGCTGGTGCAAGACAGTCCTCGCCTCCCCACCTCATTCACAGTTAGTTCTCCACTTCATACTCCAGGCCCACCCCCTCTTCTTCCAGCACCTCCTTTAGAGTGAATAATAACAATGCATTGAATTTTTAAAGTGGAAATGTAGAGGAGAAATAATAAGGTGGCAAGACTGCTATCTAAAGCCAAAACTATACAAATAAATGAGATTTCATTTAACAGTGATTTTTCATATATATGTAAAATTTATTGAAACAAGGTCTTGCTCTGCTGCCCAGGCTGGAGGGCAGTAGCACTGTCATGGCTCACTGCAGCCTGGATCTCCTGGACTCAAACCATCCTCCTGCCTCAGCCTTCCCAGGAGCTAGAACCGCAGGCACGCACCATCATGCTAGGCTAATTTTTAAATATTTTCTAGAGATGGGGTCTCCCTATGTTTCCCAGGTTGGTCTCTAACACCTGGCCTCAGACAATCCTCCTGCCTTGGCCTCTCAAAGTGCTAAGATTATAGGCATGAGTCCTGTGCTCAACCCTAACAGTGATTTTTTTTTAAGATATATTACAAATTGATAGATGTTTCCAAAAGGTGCTCTGTTTATCAAGGTCATTTGAAAATGCTAAGACCAGCCGGGTGTGGTGGCTCACAGCTGTGGTCCCAGCACTTTGGGAGGCTGAGGCGGGCAGATCACGAGGTCAGGAGTTTGAGACCAGCTTGGCCAACATAATGAAACACCGTCTCTACTAAAAATACAAACAATTAGCCAGGCATGGTGGCGGGTGCCTATAATCCCAGCTACTTGGGTGGCTGAGGCAGGAGAATGGCTTGAACCCAGAGGCAGAGGATGCAGTGAGCCAAGATTGTGCCATTGTACTCCAGCTTGGGTTATAGAGTGAGAGTCTGTCTCAAAAAGAAAAAAAAAAGGAAAATGCTAAGACCATGCTGAGTGGAGACATAAGAGCTTTAAAACCCTTCAAAGGAGTGAGGCATCATGGTCAGAGGTAGAGTTTTGGAACCAGATAAAACCATCCTGCATTCCTGGCTTCAGGAGTAATTAGCTGTATAGCTTCAGACAAATGACTTCACCATGCTGAACGTCTCTTTTCTCATCTATATCATAGGACAGTGATTCCTTCCAGGTCAGGGATCATGAATAAGCCCTGTAGGAGCACGGGCCTCAAGTGTCTACTTGCCACTGTATCCTGCCACACAAAGCAGAACATAGTAGGTTCTCAATGAACATGTTTAAACGGTCAAATGAATGAGAGTGAACAAATGAATCTACCTCACAGAGTTATTGTGGTTATTAGAGAAAAGGCAAGTAAAGTATCTGCTATATTGTAGGAGGCCTGACAAATAACAGTGGCTGTTATTACTAAAGAGTTGGGCATATCGTAGACGTTCAATAAACACATAGTGTTATTAGCAAATGCCATAAAGTAGGAAAAATATTTAAAAGTGAAAAATCAAACCACTAAGTAAATATTATTCCAGAAATGTTCATGGTGCAGGGGACAGACACTGAGGTGGCCCCATGATCTCCTCCTCCTGGTGGACATATCCTTGTGGGGTTCCCTTCCTTTGCATGTACAGGGTTTATGACTTGCTTTTAGTCAACAGACTGGCTGGGTGCAGTGGCTCATACCTGTAATCTCAGCACTTTGAGAGGCAGAGGAAAAAGGTTTACTTAAACCCAGAATTTGAGACCAGCCTGAGCAACATCATAGGGAGACCTCATCTCTACAAAATATAAATAATAAACAAAAGGAGCCAGGCATGGTGATGCATGCCAGTAGTCCTAGATACTCTGGAGGCTGAGGTGGGAGGAGGTCAAGGCTGCAGTGAGCTGTGATCTCGCCACTGCAGTTCAGTCTGGGTAACAGAGCAAGACTCCGTCTCCAAAAAAATAAAAGAAAAAAAAAATTGATAGACTATGACAGAGTGAGAAGATGAATAAAATAATCCTTCCATGATTGCGATACATAGGATTGTGGCCTCTTGCTGGCTATGATGAAGTATGTGGCCGTGCTGGCAAGGTCCATGTGGCCAGGAGCTGAGAATGGCCCCTGTCCAACAGCCAGCAAGAAACTGTAGCCCTCCATCCCACAACCCCAAGTAGCTAAATTCCACCAATAACCATGTGAGCTTGAAAGTGGATCCTTCCCCACTTTTACCTTGAGATGAGACTGCAGCCCCAACAGAAACCTGCATTACAGGCTTGTGAAAAACTTAAGAGGAAGGCCCAGTATGCTATGCCAAAACTCCTGACTCAGAGACACTGTGAAATAATAAATGGATGTTGTTTAAAAGGTGCATAGTTTGTGGTACTTTGTTACATGGCAACAGAAAATTAATTTATGTAGTAATATAGACATCAATGAGCCACAACATCAGCAGCAAGATCCTAGAGAAAGACGTGTGAGGCCAGACACTACTGGGTGTGTCTAAGCATTGCCATGTCAGGATGCAGGATCAGCACTGCCAGAGCTTTGCACTTTTCAAGAAAATATAAAAATCAGAGATTTATGTATAAGCTCTTAATTTTTCAATGTTGGTCACTAATTTGGAGTTTTCAAAATAGCAGTGAGTTAATCTCATGCAGGGTAAATAAAACATGTCTAGGGGCTTGATTCAAAGACACAGTGTAAGGCGGGGGTTATGCCAGCACACCTGTTCCAAATTTGAGCCCTACTACCTTCTAAGCTGGTGGTTTGGGGTCTTCAATGCAAGAGTTTTCATGAGGTTTAGAAATTACACAAAACATCCTTAAAATATTATCCGTTACAGAGAAGAGATATAACACATTCTTGTTTTGTTACTGTTATCATATTAGTTTTCTATGGCTGTCGAAACAAATTACCACCAATTGGTGGCATAAAACCACACAAATTTATTGTCTTACAGTTCTAGTGGCCAGAAGTCCCAAATCAGTTTCACTTGGCTGTAGTCAAGGCATCAACAGGGCTGGTTCCTTCTGGACGTTCTGGGGGAGAACCTGTTTTTACGCCTTTTTGTTTTGTTTTGTTTTGTTTTGTTTTGAGATGGAGTCTCACTCTGTCACCAGGCTGGAGTGCAGTGGTGCAGTCTTGGCTCACTGCAACTTCTACCTCCCGGGTTCAAGCAATTCTCTTGCCTGAGCCTCCTGAGTAGCTGGGACTACAGGCACACGCCACCACGCCCAGCTAACTTTTGTATTTTTAGTAGAGATAGGGTTTCACTATGTTGGCCAGGCTGGTCTCGATCTCTTGACCTCATGATCCAACCGCCTCGGCCTCCCAAAGTGTTGAGATAACAGGCGTGAGCCACCGCGCCAGGCTGTTTTTATGCCTTTTCTAACTTCTCAAGGCCACAAACATCTTTTGGCTCACAGTCCCTTCGTCCACCTTCAAAGCCAGCTGCGTGGCATTTTAAAATCTCCCTCTCCACCCCTTCTCTCTCTCGGTCTCTCTGCTTCCACCATTGCCTCGCCCTCTGTTGGACTCCTCTTGTTTCCCTCTTCTGAAGACACTTGCGATGATATTCGACCCACCTGGATAGACCAGGATACCGTCACCATCTCAGGATCCTTAACTCGATCACACCTGCAAAGTCCCTTTTGCCTTGTAAGGTAACATTCCCAGACTGCATAGACTCGAATGTGGACATATTTGGGGAGCCATTATTCAGCCTCCTACAACTGTTACTATTATTATCTGACCCACAGGCCCCTTCTTTATGAGTTTTGGGATTGAGGGTCATAAGGCTGACTCAAATCAAGTCACTCCAGGACGTAATTTCAGCCTGGTATGGGCCCCACATTGCAGCATTCTGTCTGTAGACACACTCTTGGGAATTTTACAACAGGGACAGTTAGCAGTGAGTTAGGTCTTCCTAATCATGAGGCTGAGACCAGATATGAGTTTTGCCATCTTTCTCCAGTTATGATCTTGGCCATCTCATAGAAGCAAGTCAGCAGTCATATAAAAGCAATTCCTAGTAGGGAATGCAGCCAGGTCTATGTGGATCCACTCTTAATAACCAGAAAAGGCAAAACAATAACCTAGGCAGGGTGAGCCAGTCATGTTGCCTTCATTTGTTTTATTTTAGCGTGGTATCCCCTAATCAGAGATTGATTACAGTACATTGATTTTAAGCTTTTCACAATCCCTCGTTTAACTCCTTAAGATTCAGATCCCACATTGAAGCTTACTCACTTCCATCCATAACAGGATGCCGTGGCTTTAAAAATCACATTTACTTTATAGAACCCATTAAGCACACAGCAAATTAAGACCAAGTGACATTATTTTCTAGTTAAATTTGCAAAGGGATAATCCAAACGATTTACTCATATTCCTGATTAATTTTTAGCGGAAATAATGAGGTTGTAAATGGAAAAACATGTGCGTGAGCATGCAGAACCCGCCTTTCAAGTACAAAACAATTTATGCTAATTGATGGCTCTATGAACAAGACAATCTTAGAGAAACTTCTTGAGGTGCCTAAAGGGAGCTAATGGAATAGCCGCACAACCCTAATGCAATGACATGTCACCCTGTAAGTTTTAAGTGACCTGAATTCAACTTCACAGCTCACTCTCGCTCTCTCTCGCATTCCCCTCCCTCTGCCTCTCTCCATCCATCCACTGATGTCTCTTCATTGAAATATCCAGAATTCCTAAGTACGTGGGAAAATAAATACCAACATTGTATTAGTTCAAAAAGAAAGTCTTCCTGGAAGGCTACTTGGAAAGAAAAGCAAATCCTTAGAAGCATTCTCAGACTTTGATTCAGCAATCAATTTTTAAGAATTTATCCTAAACAGATAGTCATTGATGCCTACAGATTGAGCATCAAGCTGACGCACAGGTTTTTTATTGTTGTTACATATTTATATATATATATAACCTCATATATAAACATATGTGATCATATATAAATAAATATATATATGACCATATATATATTTACATATATTAGAAATGGGGTCTCCCTTTGTCACCCAGGCAGGAGTGCAGTGGCAGGAACCTAGCTCACTGCTGCCTTGAATTCCTGGGTCCAAAGGATCCTTCTGCCTCAGCCTCCTGTGTAGCTGGGAGTACAGGTGCAAGCCACTGTACCTGGCTAGTTTTTAAATTTTTTGTAGAGACCGAAACTTACCATTTTGCCCAGGCTGGTCCCAAACTTCTGGTCTCAAGTGATCCTCCTGCCTAGGCCTCCTAAAATATTGGGATTACAGGTGTGAACCACTGTGCTCAACCTTGATGCATAGTTTTATAAATCTATGAAATATCCATATAACAAAATAGGACCACAAAATATGATGTTGCAGATGATATTTAATGAGACAATATGTAGATATTTTCTTGCAAAAAGCTAGCACAAGCAATGTATTCAATATAATTGTATTTCCTACATCCACCTAGTTAAAATACTGGAAAGCTACACACTCAAAAGTGAGTAACAGGTGTATTCTTGTCTGGCAGGCAGAGGGATGACTTACTATGTTCTTTTTATTCTGCTGTGTTGTCTACAATTTTTCAATAATGTGTAGATTCCTTTTGAAATAAGAAAGTAATAAATATAATGATTTCTTAGAGTTTCTTATAGTAGTTTCTAATTCTCTAAAATCTATTAAATTATATTATTCCCCATTCCTTCTCAATCTAATTTTACATTTGCTCTACTTAGACATTTAGAGAGAAAGAGAGAGAGATGGCAAGAGATGGAGAGAGATGGCGAGAGAGAGAGAGAGAGAGAGAGAAATAGAGAGAGAGGGAGAGGAGACTTTAAGATAAATACTATTACCGCTCCCATTTTACAAAGGATAAAACTGGAACTCAGGGATATCAAGAACTTTGTTCTCCTCCACAAAGCTGGAAAGTTTCAGAACTGGTGTTGGAACTAAGTCTGGCTTCATGGGTCATAATCTTGAACACAGTATGATAGCACTGAAATTTATCTCTTGTTTTATCTATGTCTACCCCTAAATTAGTTATATTAGTCACAGTTTTCCAGAAACAGAGTAAATAGGATATATATATACATCAAGATCTGCAGTCTTAAGGCCTGAAAGCCAATGGTGATGATTTCTGCTCTGGATTTGAAGGCCAAAGGAGACCAATGTCCCAACTCAAGACCACAAAGAAAGTTAATTCTCTCTTACCCTCCCTTTTGTTCTATTCTGGCCTCCATCAGATTAGATGAGGCCCACTCACATAGCAGAGGGCAATTTGCTTTACTCAATCTATCAATTCAAATGCTACTGTCATTCAGAAACACCTTCAGAAACACACTCAAAAGAAAGTTTTACCTAATATCCAGGCACCCTGTGTCCCAGACAAGCTGACATATGAAAACCACCATCAAAACCCCTTAATTCAATCCATGCCTCCTCCTCAGCATGCCCACCTCCACCATCTCTGAGATCATACACAAGAAACCAGTCTTCAAGCCTGGTTTCTCACAAATGCTATGTCAGCAGTGGCTCACGGGAGCACTTGCTCTTTTCCAACAATAAGCTCTGTCCTGTGGCCCAAATCCAG
>NW_012114666.1:4319996-4392331 GCF_000951035.1 Colobus angolensis palliatus
CAAGACAGGGTCTCCCCATGTTGTCCAGGCTGGTCTCAAACCTCCGGGATTAAGTGATCAGTCTGCCTCAGCCTCTTAAAGCTCTGGGATTACAAGAGTCAGCCACTGCGCCTGGCCTCATGAACATAATTCTTTGTGTAATCCAAGTCCCTAGCACAATGTAAAGCAAAGAGTAAACATTCTGAGGGCATGTTTATGTATGCTGTGTGTTTGGGCATCTTTATATACCAATGACTATAAGAGATGGCACATGCATGACTGTGGGTAGCAGTTCACCCGCAGACAGGTTCTCTTTGACCCACCAAGTGTTGGAGTCTTAACTAGAATTAATTTCCAACAGTTACCAACTGGCAGGTATTACACACAGACTCAAATCTTTGGCTTCCCTCGAAAAATCAAGTGATCTACCCACATGGATGTCACAATCTCATGTTCTCATGTCAACAGTTGTCTGGTCTTGGGCTTTTGACATTTCACTCCAGTTTCCCTCAGCCCTCTTCTCTCATTTACATTTTTCTCTCTGGCCTCTGTTGACATTTGAAATAACTTCTGATATAGCAAGACATATCTCCATAGGTAGATGATCTACATGGTTGTGTCTACAGATGTCTATACACACACAAATTAATTTTACACACCCTTATGATTGAGTTGCAAAGTAGATAATGGGGATGCATGGTTAAGGTGTTACCAGTGGCCTACATTAGGCATTCCTGAATGGCATTTAATCCAAGTGATACAGATACACTATTGAGACAGGAATCAATCACCTGCTCAAATAATGCTGACCATATTTTCCAGCACAAAAATGAGCCAATTGCTTTCTGCAGTGATAGGCACTGGGACATGAGGAAGAAATTCCAAACATACCATTGAGTTTTTCACGCTCTGTAGCAAGCGCTCATGCTGCTCGGCTATGGCCAAGGCAGCAGAGTGGACTTTCTGATAGATGGCCTCCCCGTCTCGGGTCTGAAAGATAAACAGCCCTTCACCAGTCTCACACATCCTGTGAAAACAAAAACAAAATAGCTTCTGAAAATCCAGCGCCTAGAAGTCCAATGCACTAAAATCCTGGAATACTCCACTAGGCTGTGCCCGTTTATTATTTTTTATGAGATTAAGATTCTTGTTCACGTTTGCTAAACAAAGTTAACTAGAATCGAAATGTTCAAAGTGTTCAATTAATTGTTATTAACAAGGGCAGGGGACAAAGGGACTCCAGGCTAACCTGTGCTGAATACTTTCTATCACAAAGTAAAAGAGAAATTTAATAAAAAAGCTGTTTCTTGATTTTCAGTATAATAAATACTTCACCTTCCCTATCCTTCACCTTACCACCCTCAAATAGAAATTCCTGTGCAAGCACATTCCTTTGTACAGGCTGTGAATAGCTCCTCATCAGAAACTGCCAGTGCAGAGGGAGAGGAAGATTCTTCTGTATCTCTTAGATTCTGTTCTCGCTTTCCCTACAGACCATGGCTTTAAGGAATCTTTCCTTCCTAAAATCCTAGATCAAATATTACTCCAGCTTTCATTCAACGTGATGGATCAAATGCAGTTAATTTTTTTTGCAATGAGTATGATTGTGCTGAATTAATATTTGGAACATTAGAAAAGTTCTTCACGGAAAGCTGTATGGTTTTGATAATTAACATCAAGAGTTAAGAAGAAGGGTATCTGTACCTCAGATGGTAAAAGAAAACAAAGAGAAATAAATTTCATTAATAAAGGAAGACTGGTACACACAATTAGGCAAGAAACAAATAAATGCTTTTTACTTAAATACATTTTAATATATATGTGTGTGTATATATACGCTATACATATATTTTAGTGTGTGTATATATATATAAAACTACACTACAATATATTTAATTATTATAAATATTTTTAAAGAACTTGGACAAAATCATATGCAGGGATATAAAAGAAGCTCTGAATTTGATACATACATATGCCAACAGTAAACTAAGAGGCTGTTTTGTTTGCTTGCTTGTTTTTAAAGGCCTGATTGTTCTAAGACACAATGTCACTCCTTCCATTTCAGAATTTCTTGTTGAAAAACTGAACGGTAGCTTCAGTGCCTGAATTTTGCTCCCATCTAAAGAACTGTTTAACACAACATAGAAACTAAGCAAATTTTCAGCCTAAACTACTGTTAATTTTTTTTAGTCTAGCCCAGTCTATGCAATTAATGCAATAAAACAAGGAAGATGTGTCTAATGTTTTGCAGTTGGTCCAGTACCACAGCCAAATGACAGCTTTCTATATATAAGGCATGGCCTAAGTAATGGGCCAAAATCCATTAAATTTGAATTAAATTTCATGAATTTTATGAATATGAGCCATGTATGAAGAAACAGAGGGAGTTTGGGTGCGGTGGTTCACACCTGTAATCCCAGCACTCTGGGAGGCCAAGGTGGGCGGATGATCTGAGGTCAGAAGTTCAAGACCAGCCTGGCCAACATGGTGAAACTCCATCTCTACTAAAAAATACAAAAATTAGCCAGGCATGGTGCAGGAGGCACCGGTAATCCCAGCTATTTAGGTGGCTAAGGCAGGGAGAATAGCTTGAACCTGGGAGGCGGAGGTTGCAGTGAGCCGAGATCATGCCACTGCACTTCAGCCTGGGTTATGGAGAGAGGAACCATCCCCCCTCACCTGCCACTAAAAAAAAAAAAAAAAGAAGAAGAAGAAGAAACAGGGAAAAAAATGATGGCTCTTTCAATAAGCTAATCTAAAGAACTAGCTCATGAGGTTGATCATGTGATTTTAATTATTAAGTTATTTTAATCCAAAGAAGATCTGAAACTGAAATTCAAGGCATTTTCAATAAAGTCTCATTTCTTCCCTGAAGACATCTCAAAATACTTAAACCCTTTCTGCTACCTTGTCCTTATTTAAGCCACCATACAAACTTGACTCTATTGCTTGGCATTCAATTCTGTAAGGTTTTGTTTTTCATACATCTTTTTTCCATCAAATATGGAAATATTAATTTGTTAAGAGAAGGAAGTAATCCTAATCAGTTCTTTCAGAAGAAAAAGTGGCCACTGGTTTCCCCGGGGCAGAGGTCACTGTATATTTATTTACTTCCTTAAATGCCAACCTTGGTTCCAGAAGTAATGAAAGTACCTGTTACTAAGAAACACTAGTAGTGTGACAGATTAATACCAAACCTTGCAGCTATGTTTCTCCAGCTTGGACAATCTACTTGCTTTCAAAGTCTTTGTTAACTGCAACCCACCACAGGAAATAAAGTTTAGATTTTTAGCCAGTATACCTATCAATCTATCATCAATCTATAACATGCTATTATTTTCTATTCTATCTTATTTTTAATACTAGTGGTGAAATGCTTAACCTATATCATAACCCATTCATTTTACTGTTGGAAAATTACTCTTACCCAATGCCCATGTGTTTTTTGTTCATTTGTTTGTTTGTTTAGATGGAGTCTCGCTCTGTCGCCCAGGCTGTAGTGCAGTGGCGCAATCTTGGCTCACTGCAACCTCCGCTTCCCGGGTTCAAGCAATTCTTCTGTCTCAGCCTCCTGAGTAGCTGGGATTACAGGCACGCACCACCACACCCAGCTAATTTTTGTATTTTTAGTAGAGATGGGGTTTCACGATTTTGGCCAGGCTGGTCTCGAACTCCTGAGCTCGTGATCTGCCCGCCTCTGCCTCCCAAAGTGCTGGGATTACAGGTGTGAGTCACCGCACCCGGCCCCCAATGCCCACTTTTAAGAAAGGTAATAAATCTACAACCTTCCTTTAATGACATTTAAATCTCTAAAATAATATTGTTATCAAAAACAAATGAAACCAAAACAACTATAGTACCAAACACTCTTCTTTAATGTACATAGACTTCCCTCTCCTCCGCCTGAAGATCTGGAACACACACACACACACACACACACACACACACCACTTACCACTAACAGAAAAGAACAGGAGACACAACCTCAAATTCCATTAGAGTTCAGGCAGAGAACATGAATGCTCAAACCCACTATGACCAAGGGTACAGAGAGCGCAGCTAGCCAAGAGCACAGGCCCCGTCTAAGCACAGAAGCCAAAAGTCAACCCTAGTCAGGTGTCTACATGGGGGAATGGGGAAATACACGTCCAAGGTACTCATAGTTTCTGATTGTTTAAGAGAAGCAAGACTTCTTGACTTTTATGTGAAGACACCTGGATTTTATATGTCAGCAACTTGTTTCATTTTCTTTTTAAGTTGTGAGAGTCAAAAGGCCTTAATCAACCAGATCTGGCCAAGAAATCACCACTGTGCAGTAAAGACACAAAATGCATTAAGAGCTCTAAATAGAACAGAAATGAGGTCTTTGGTGTAAATTGTTAGGACTTTTGCTCCTATTGCTCGAAGGCATGTGTCCTTCATTGGACAACCTGACCCATGAAGATGCTAATGACCACAAACTGACCTTCCAATGCTCTTCCATCGGGTCTCTGCTATACTCTACCCACAAGTCCTTTTATCGTATCCACCCCCCCTACTTGATGTGTTTGGAACTGTTTCATAAGCAGCTTTACAACACTCTAAAATGTTACTACATGCCTCCATCAAAACCATACGATGAGCTAACTCCCCAGGGCAGTGAGAAGAAAACAAACAAACCAAAAAAAGGAAGTGAAAAGAAAGGTACATCAAACAGGCTAATGGTCTTACATAACCTCACACAGCCACGTCTGCTTCTCATCTCCAGAGAAAATTCAACACAGAACAAAGATGTTCTAATGGGTTTACCCTTTAGCAGAATAGCAAAGCCACCTGCTTTGACTTCTGATGCTCCCGATTCCTCCTTTCTCTTTACCCATTGATTTTTACCCTGGATGCTCTTCCTGTATCCAAAGTAGTCCCAAGTGACCCGACACTCCTTACATTAATGGAAACCAGTGGTTTGGAAACCCAGAGAAAGTTAAAAAATAAGTTTAAGTTAGATCTTTCTAATTTCCTCTGTGAAGATAAGCATTCAAATATAATAATATTGCTGCCATATAGATGCAGGTATAGTTTTGAGTTTCCCAATAATTGCCTAAATGAAATGCCTGTCACTCCAAATCATGGATTATTCCATTATTCAAAAGTCCAGAGGGAACCAATAGCTCAGAAAATGTTGGGAACCATTCATTCTTCCACATACCAAATATGTGTCAAGGCAACATAATAGAATGCAGGAGTTTGACCAGGGATCACCTGGCTGGCCTGGCATCTCACCAGCTTTGTGACCTACCGCCAGCTATCTAACCTGTCTAAATCTGCATCTTCATATGTAAACAAACGTAATGCTAAGAACTCTCACCTAGACTTACTGCAAGTATTAAATAGGATATGTAGAGTGCACAATTATATCTTCAAGTAAAGAGAGTTTCTATTACTCTATCAGAATGTGAGCTCCCTGTAGACAAGGATTTTGTTCTGATATATTCACAGCTTTTCCACTAATGCCTAGAGCATGGCTGGGTTTACATTTGGTGCTCAATAAATAACTGTAGAATGAATTGTGAAGCAGAAGGCAGTGCTAGGAAAGGCATAGCTGGGAACCTGACCTAGGCTTCCTTGAGCAACTTTTACTGACACTGAGAATTCATTGAGTTACCCTGGGGAGGGGAGTGGTTTGAGAAAGAAGGCAGGAAGAGCAGTCTTGACAGACAGAACTGCACATATAAAGCTTTTAGGTGGGACACAGATAAGTGAAGCCAACACGTTGGGGAGATGGTAGGAAGAGGGGCAGCCTGTGGGGCTGAGCCCAGTGGATAGAGCACAAGTGTGCATGTCCTGGGACTATGGTCCTGGGTACCATGAAGATTCAAGACCCAGACACTGTGGTTCATATGCACTGAGTACCCAACCTCAGAAACTCTGTTCTCTCCTTTTGCCCAAAACATTGCACATCAACATATCTTATTAGAAAAATACTAAAGGGGCTGAAATTACGAAAACTAAAACAAATTATCTCATGGTAGACAGAATGAATAAGTAAACATTTGAAATCAGTAAGCCAATTAGTTTCATATTTTCTTGCTTCCAAGATGTATTCTGTGCACATGGCTCTCTCTCTCTCTCTGTATCTCTCTCTCTCTCTTTCTCTCTCTCTGTGTGTGTGTGTGTGTGTGTGTGTGTGTGTGTGTGTGTAGAATATACGGACATTGCCAAAAGCAGAACACATTTTGACCTCAACGTGTGTGTGTGTGTGTGTGTATGTGTGTGTATAGAGAGAGAGAGAGAGAGACAGAGTCTTGCTCTGTTGCCCAGACTGGAACACAGTGGCACCATCTCGGCTCACTGCAACCTTTCTGCCTTCTGGGTTCAAGAAATTCTCTGCCTCAGCCTCCTAAGTAGCTGGGATTACAGGCGCCTGCCACCACGCCTGGGTAATTTTTGTATTTTTAGTCGAGACAGAGTTCCACCATCTTGGCCAGGCTGGTCTTGAACTTACCTTGGGTGATCCACCCTCCTCAGCCTCCCAAAGTGCTGGGATTACAGGCATGAGCCACCGCGCCTGGCCAACATGTATATTTAAGGTAGGCTTTTCTTTCTCTCCACCTCTGCCAAGGCAGCTATTAAATCAATGTTGTATTTTACATTTACAATTACGTTATAATTGAAAGAATAAGGTACTCGTTACACCTACCAGAGACAAAGCATAACAGCCGCTGTGAAGGATGTAAACATAAGCTTTTTCTTTGAGGAGCTGAGAATTAATTTGGAGAGACAAGATCTACATATGCAAAACGTTTGAGAATAATATCATGGTTGCATGAGCCATACTGATGCGGCAATTAAAAAAGGAAATGTACAGTTGAGAAGAGGGGTGGGTGTCAGCGTTGGGAAAATGAAAATCTGGTATTCAAAAATCTGAAACAGATCTGAAGCACCTGACAGAGAGGGATATAAAATTAAAAGAAAAAAAAGCACAGAATGTTTACTTTTGTCTGTGAAAGTGAGGCAAACTAAAAATACAGTTTGAAGCTGGGTACAGTGGCTCACATCCGTAATCCCAGCACTTTGGGAGGCCAAGGCAGGTGGATCACGAGGTCAGGAGATTGAGACCATCCTGGCTAACACAGTGAAACCCTGTCTCTACTAAAAATACAAAAAAATAGCCGGGCGTGGTGGCGGGCACCTGTAGCCCCAGCTACTCGGGAGGCTAAGGAAGGAGAATGGTGTGAACTCAGGATGTGGAGTTTGCAGTGAGCCGAGATCACGCCACTGCACTCATGTCTGGGCAAGAGAGCAAGACTCTGTCTCAAAAAAAAAAAAAAAAAAAAATACAGGTTGAACAAGTGGAGTACAATCCCCTCCCTCCATCCCTGGAGCTATAGCAAGGCCAACAACACAATGACAAGAAAACACACTTGCACAGACATAAGATGAAGAAGCAAGAGGCTTAGCCATGTAGGTTCTAAGAGCTTCATTTTGAGGAATAAATTCGGGAGGAATTTCTAAGGAGCTTGTAATACGGACTTGATCTCAGCTCTACTAAAGTCAGCAACACTGACGTCGTCCAATCATGCTTTGCTATTAGGGCTGTCCTGGGCGTTGTAGGATATTGAGCAGCATCCCTGGCCTCTACTCACTAGATGCTAGTAGTACCCCACAGTTTGACAACCAAAAGTGTCTCCAGACATTGACAAATATCCCCAGTTGAAAATCATTGAAATAGACTAAAATGAGGACAAGGGAGAACCCAAGTAATGAGTACGTGGTAAGAGGATTTTTACACAGGGCAGCGTCTGAGTTTAGGGAACTGTTGCTTCAGTACACACTGAGATGACAAGGACATTCTGCAGTTGACTATCTTTGTTGTCTTTCCTGTTTCAATCACTGGCATTGCTGCCTGGTTAATCTCAGCTTAAGACAAAGCAGCAGTCTATTCTCCTAGTGCCCCGTGTGTGTGCTCACTGGAGATCAGGGCAATCTGGCCCCCTTGCTGCTGCAATAGTTTTCCTAGCCGTTTCTATGACTGGTAGGGTGAGAAATGGGAATTGATGTAAGATAATACATCATGTATCACTTGCCACTCAGGCTTCTGAGCATGGGACAGCTGTCGACATCCATCATTCACATACAACTTTCATGATGGTTGTCAAACCTTTCTGCCACCTATGTGATTCATTTTTAATCAACTTGCTTCATTTTCCTTAAATGAATATATTTTTGTAAGTTGGAATCATCACATCAATATCAAACCAGTATCCCCTGTTATAAGTTGAAAGCAGACTTAAAAACTACATTAAAAGGCTGGGCGTGGTGGCTTACACCTGTAATCGCAGCACTCTGGGAGGCCGAGGCGGGTGGATCACAAGGTCACGAGTTCAAGACTGCCTGGCCAAGATGGTGAAACTCTGTCTCTACTAAAAATACAAAAATTAGCCAGGCGTGGTGGCATGCACCTACAATCCCAGCCACTTGGGAGGCTGAGGCAAGGAATTGCTTGAACTCAGGAGGCAGAGGTTGCAGTGAGCTAAGATCATGCCACTGCACTCCAGCCTGGGCAACAGAACAAGACTCCATCTCAAAAAATAAATAAATAAATAATTGTTATCAAACTCTGCTACATCCTCTTGCTGTCAAAGATCTGAGCTAGAAGTTTGCTCACTTCTTAGTAACACAAGTATATTAGAAAGTTTTAGAGATGTGTGTCAGGCATGCAGCATCCAACTGAATGGTTTCTCCATTATTCAACCAAAAGGATCAAAAAGTAAACAGAAAAGAAAATGAACTTTATCATTGTGAGACTCACATTTATTTAACATCACCTATACTGCCCAAAATCATGCTACTTTTTTGGAAACACAAGTCTAGTTCCTAGAGCCCTGCTCCAGGTGATGTGGAGCAACGTCTGGAAGATAAGAAGTCTCAATCCCAGCTCCCTCCCACGATGCAATGACAACCCTGGACGAGTTCCTTGACTTCTCAAAGTCTCCATGACTTCATATTTCAAACGTGAATAACAAGGTCTCCCAAACCACACAGGATGGTGAGAGATTGTGTTTTGTATTTAGCAAAGGATCCAGCATCAAATAAGCATTTAATTAGAATCTGTTGTTGTTGCTATCTTAACCCTTTAAAATGTCAAAGCCAAAGAGAACAGGACTCTCTGGAAAAACCTCATGAGAGAGGCACAACCACATATTTGCCTTGAAGGAAATGGGGGTGGCTTGCAACCCAGAACAGCAGTGGGGAAGCAATAATGACGAAGATGTACGGGAATGGAATGTGTGTGGCTGGGAGAAAGAGTGATGTGGAGGCTCATGGGTGGCTGAAAACAGAATAAAATAAACCTCTTCTTTGAGAATGAAAATATGAATTCAGATATAGGAATCACCCTCTAAGAAAAGGATCAGCTTTAACTAAGGAAACCTAGGATGCAAAAATTGGGTGTTTTGTTTCTCCAGCTCCAGTGAAGTACAGTGTCTGTGCTGGAGGATTAGCACACCTTATGAGCTATAAAGCTTATTAGCTGGAGTGCAGAGTGAAGAGAAAGGCCTCAGTGCAGACTGTGCAGGGCCACACTGTGGCCCTCCTCCTGCCATTTCATCATCACTAGCACAGGTTTCCTAACAGCCAGAGTTCCCTCAAATATGCACAGAGACTTTCGCTATCACTTTTAGATGTAAATTGTAATACTTACTGTCTGGACTTGAAGGTTTGTGGAAAAACAAACAAACAAAAGAATAAATGAACTACTATCTGTAGTCACAGAACAAAGCTAGTATAGCAGACAGTGGTTGTTTATTAATTGTGTCTGTTCTTTATCACTTATGATATGCATAAAGTCAAAGGAAGTCACTTTGTTCCATTTTGCTTTATGATGTGATCTAACTCCTTGTGTGAAGAAAGCATTTTCACACATTCTTCCTGCAGTAGCAGTTATAAGAAATGGGTTGGAATTAGCAGTGCTTTTAACAGTTCTAAACTCCAACACAACGTGTAGCTTTACTAATCCCTGACAGGATGAAACGGCGGCTTAGTAAGTGGGGCAAACTGCTGAATGAGCCCTGAAGTTAGCCTTTCCAAAACTGACCTCTGGAAAATCCTCAGCCCCAGTGCCCACTCTGCACCCTTTCTCTGCAGTCTTAGCTGCTCCTGGAGGGTGCCTAGCACTTCCCTTTCCCTCTTAGTCCACATCCAGTCTGTCAGTAAATCCGTCTAGCTTTAGCTTAAAAACCTATCATTACCTAACACTTAAGACCATATTCACTGTTACCCACATGCCTACAGCCATTCTTGTCCCTCACATGAGTACTACAATACCCTGTAACTGGTTTTAGCCTGAGAAAGTCTTAAAGAAAAAAAAAAGATTATGTCACTTCTTTGCTTAACACTTCTAGCGTAGAGAAGAATTTAACCTTGTCTAAAAATAGCCCTTTGCTAGGATCTCCTGCAAGGTAATGTTTGCCTGCCTGGAAACTTAGCTAGACAGATAGGAACAATATGACTCAAGATAAGGGCTTCAGTGGTATCAGTCAGCCTGGAGGCTAAGATCCACCACGTGGGCCACCAATCAATCACATGTACATAATGGAGCCCAGTAAAATCTTTGTGAGTGGTGGCTCAGGGGCGTCTAGGTGGACAATGCTCCATGTGTAATGTTACATGTTGGAAGGAGGGAAGCAGCATGCCTGGATTCCACAGGGAGAAGATAATAGAAACTCCACATTTGGTACTTCTCTGGACTCCCTCCCATGTGCTTCTTTGCTTGCTTGATTTCACTCTATATGCCCTACTGGGATAAACCATAACTCTGTTTAATAAGTTTTGGTGAGTTCTGGGAGTTATTTTAGTGACTTACTAAATCTTAGGGTAGTTTTGGAAACCCGTGACTTGCAGTTGGTGTCAGAAGCGAGAGCCATCTTGGGGACTTGCTCAAACTCTGTAGTTGTCCAACTCTACACAGCCCCTGATGGCTCCCCATCAGACTAAGACTAAATGCCAAATTCCTTACAACCACCTTCAAGCTCCACATGGCCTGACCCTGCTGCATCTCCACCTGTGTCATGTGGCTTCCCATCCATTGATTCTGCTCAGACACACTAACCTCCTGGTTCTTCTTTGAATACTTCCTCTTCAGCATCTTTTTCCATCTTCCTTCTGGAAGAAATGCTCTTCCCCCAGATTCCTACATGGCTCACACTCTCACCTCTTAACATTACTTACTCAGTAAAGCCAGTCCTGCTCACTCTCTTTAAAACTGCACCCGTTCTTTGGCACTGTCTATTGTCCTTCCCAACTTTATTTTTCACTGTGGGACGCAATCTGACATCTATTTTACCTTTTAAAATGTTTGTCATTGTCTATATCTCTCTCCTCTATTGAGTAAGTTGTATGTTGTTGTCACTGCTGTATCTGCAGTGCTTAAAACCACACCAGGCATTAGGGTGCACTAGGTGAATACTGCATGAAGGAAAGAATGATTCATTTTTACTAGTCCTTTCTAGAATTCCAAAATACCATCTCAAATAAAGTAATCACAAACACCAGTGGGCCATCACCTACATTAAAGATGGCCACAGACAAGGTATGTTGCTGAGTGCCTAATTTTGCCTCGAAAGTCAGAAAAAAGTCATCCTTTCTTTCAAGAATTGCACATGCTATTTAATAAAATCACAGAAGCTCAGAGGTGGATAGGATCTAGCTAAGCCTCTTACAATTGTGGCCTTGTCTTGCTTGTCCTCATAACTCTCACTTAGCACAGTGTGTGGTAGACAGTAGACATGCAATAATGGAACATCCATTAAGATGATTATTAAAGAGGCTACTCTGTGGAGTAGAAAAGACAATGCTTCCTTCTGATTTCATACATGCCGCTACTATTGGAATATTTATAATATGTGCATTATCTTTGTAATTAAAATTATTTTTGAGGAAAATGCTAATGAATAACAAGTGACCATTTAAATGACACAATGTTTGTTCCCTCTTTCTTACAAAAGAAGAAGATTTTACTTCTCCAGAGCAAACTTGTATTAGATCCAGCACATTTGTATTCTAATCGTTATACTCAACATAGTTGGGGGGTTTGAGTATACTGGATTGCTTACCTGCTTTAAATTCTTCAATAAGGATAAGTGTATGCTCTGTAAAACATTCAGAAGTAGGAGATTACTAAGAAGCTACTAAGAAGATAAATTGGGAACATGTAGCTTTCAAATATTCAAATAGACATATATTTCAGATATTCAAAGAGATAAATAGAAAATATTCATAAGCTATCAAAATAATTGTCATTTTACATGTAAACTCACCAATTAAAGGAGAAAACAATTTTTTCTGGAATAAAAAATTATTTCCCCAATTAGGCTGGTTTTAGGGTGAAATATGCAAGAAACAAATTATTTTCTAAAGCTGTTCAGATGCCTTTATATCCAAATAAATAAAAATCTATTTCAAAAACCACCTGTGAACTCCATTTAAGGAAAAGTATTTGTATTTGCAATTTGGATTTTCACATATTTTTGGCATATCTAAAAGTTTCTCTTAAAACCATGTCAAAGGCACAAGAGAGACTCTCTCCAGCTCGTGAAGAAAGGCACTCATGTGCGGTAATTATTTAGTACGTTCTGCCAAATGTCACCTGAGCTTCTCTAGCTCCTGCAGGTGCAAAGCCCAGGGTATTAATTTAAATCAGTCAGGAGGTAAGGCAAGGTCTGACATTGAAGCATGCTAACTCAGCAGCAAGTTGTACAGTTAACAGAGAAAGGTACTGGACACCTGCCACCCTCCCCTACACAATCACATTGCAAGAACGGTTCCAAGGGGGGTGATGCTGCACTTAGAACTTCATGTCAATTGGATCTTCCCTTAGAACTTCAAGTCAACTGCATCTTCTCATAAAAAACTAGTGCCCCTGACAGTCTGATGTGCCTCAGTGAGGTTTCAGGGCTTTGAAGTGGAAAGAAACAAACAAAAGACTAAGAAAACTTCAAACAAAATAAGTAATACACCCCTTAGCCCCCAAGATAAACTAATTATTCTCTGTCTCCAAGGGTCATTAATTGTGCAATTCATCTTATTAAAAATGTTATATTCCAATTTTGAATTTCCTCAAAACATAGAGACTATGGTCAGATTTTCTGATACCAGGAGGAGAAGGAGAAAAACATGTGCAGAAGACAGTAACGACCTGTGATCCGCAGAGTGCTACCCTGGAAAGATGAACAATCCTGGCTGTATGTGCCTACACTCCAAACTAAGAGAACATATAGGGGGTTCCAAAAAGTCAAGTCAAACTAAGGACATTTATACCCCAGTGCACAGCTCAGGAGGAATATTTACATCACCAGCATCTTTGCAAGTCTGTGGCTTATTGACAGATGCCTTACTCATATTGAGGCTGCTTCAGTGGGAAAGGATAATAATATGCTCACAAGATCATCCAAAATGGATTTAGCAAGCTTTGGTTATGTAAGCACGCTTGCTTTTCCTCAGCTCTGCAGAAGTTGACTAAGGACTAGGCTAACCTCCAGTAGAAGGTGAGCCTTCTTAGAAATCTATAGCGTTTAGAAGTAAAAGATCTGAGCGTGAGTCCTGAATTTATCAGCCTTGTGTCTTTGGACCTCTTGCCAGTGCCCAAGTTTCATTTTAAGATGGAAATAACTGTATCCCCTAGTTTATATGATAATGAGTAGCTTAAATGAGGTAATGAGCCTCTTAGCACAGAGGCTTTCTTATAATAAGGGCTCAGTAAATGGCAGTGATGATCTTCAATGGCTCATACACCTGCTAGAGTTGGGTTTCTCAACCACATGATTAGACCTGATAATCCTTTGTTGTCGAGGACTGTTCTGTGCAGTGTAGGACGTTTAGCAGCATCTCTGGCCCCTTTATGCACTAGATGCCAGTAACATCCCCTGCCTAGGTTGTCACAATCCAAAATATCTCCAGACATTATCAAATGTCCCCTGGGAGCAAAATCACCTCTGGCTAAGAACCACTGCCCTGGAAATCAGCACCATTGTGAGTGCAAATGTTAATTACAGTCAAACAGCCTCTTGACCTAATTTGTTTTGAGCAATTATTAAATGCTATATTGTACATACTTTGTTAGTTTTTAAAAACCTCACCTCCACTCCTCTTCTGATGGCAACAGTACCCTCTTCATGCCTTCAGAGAACCACTCTCATTGCGTTTGTACCCTGTGAGCTTTGTGTAAAGTGCAGTGCTTGACACATAGTATATATAATGACAGCAGAGAGTAGTAACATATCTCTCTTCTACTGAGATAGTGTGGGGAGATCTCAAAGCTCCTGAAAGTCACCATATGGAGCTAGAATGAAACTATTTTAGAAGAAACAGAACTGTCAAATAAAACCTGGGAATATCATTTGGACACTGAGCTAAGCCAAGCTTGAAGCCATCTTTACTCCTCAGACCTTTGAGTTTATGGAAGTCAATGAGTTTCTTTTCTGTACCAATTTGGGTTGATACAGCTGCCTACCACATCCAGGCACTATTCCAGGTGTCTTTACATGTGCCTTTATTTAATCTTCATAGCAATCTTGTGAGACAAGTAATATATGTGTTCCCAATTTACAGGTTGCAATGAAATAAAGCTCAGTGAGTTAAGTGACATATCCATGTTTCCACAGCTAGTATGTGATAGAACTGTAGTTTTACTTCATTTCCTCCAACTTCCAGTTCAGTCCATTACACATGTCCCACTGTCAGCTTTGGTGGGGTGAAACGGGGCCACTGAGCAGGAATAACACTCAGTTCTAGTTCTAAGAGAGGTTGAATATGAGCAGAACTTTGTTCAAGAAAGATTTCCTGTGTTCTAGAGGATATTGTTAAGTTTTTGCAGATGCATGTGGGATATGTGAAAACTATTTGCTTAGACAGACAACTTCTGCTCACTTCTTGATGTGAGAGATGGGGAAAATTACATTGGTTGATATAAAACTGCCTTGTTTCAACACATCCAAAAATAGCCAAGGAAAAAATTATCTTCACTAATAAAGCAAGGCAGACATGAAAGCTTCATGCTTGGTGGAACACGAATGACCTTATTATCCTGAGCATCTTGATGGTAACTATAAAAATTTATCTTTATTTGAGTTTCAGGCAAAATACAAAATAGTAATTTTACCTTGCATTTAACACTAGCCTGCAAGCCCATGTTCTGCTCCAAAAGTAATCATAATAGAATACCAAAGATACTATTTAGGAGAGGCCCAGCATCCTTCCAGGTCATCTACATGCATTTCTGCCTTTACCTACAACAAACCTGCAAGAAAGTTATTACTCCAATAAATTTACAAGGAAAGTTAAGAACTTTGTCCAAGGTTAGCAGCTAGCAAAAAATAGAGATTACCCAGGGTCTCTCTAAATTCTGAATCAGTACTTCGTATACTAAACCATGCTGTTTGAGAAGTAAGATCCTAAGCATACAACTCCCGCACTTTCCTTTCTGACCATTCAATCTCAAGTTTGCACCAGGCCTGCAAAACATGGCCAATGCATAAGAATAATGCTATTCAAAATCAATCAATATTCTAAGTCCCCACAATATTGGAGATATAACATTGAGTGGCCTGGGTTGTGAATATTATAATCATCTAACTAATGGAGTTCTTGGATTAAATAAGCAAATGGATGGACTATAAAGGGGTCATCAAAGTCATGGAATAAAACACTTATATCTTCCAAGTCAGCATGTTGGTAAAGACCATTGAAATAGTTCTGGAATTTATGTCACCAATGTATCTTTTCATCCATCATTGTTTCACTTGAGCCAGTTCAATATCCCCCACATCCATATCTATCTTCTCTACCCTACTGTCCACACAATGTGGTCAAAGTGACCTTTATATACTTTTTTTTTTTTTTTTTGAGACAGAGTCTCGCTCTGTCGCCCGGGCTGGAGTGCAGTGGCTCGATCTCTGCTCACTGCAAGCTCCGCCTCCTGGGTTCACACCATTCTCCTGCCTCAGCCTCCCGAGTAGCTGGGACTACAGGCGCCTGCCACTACGCCCGGCTAATTCTTTATATTTTTAGTAGAGACGAGGTTTCACCGTGTTAGCCAGGATGGTCTCAATCTCCTCACCTTGTGATCCGCCTGCCTCGGTCTCCCAAAGTGCTGAGATTACAGGTGTGAGCCACCGCATCTGGCCCTTTATAAACTATTAACACAATTACATCACATACTCACACAACCCATATACACACATCTCATACACACACAGAGACTCAAACATACCAGCCTCCAAGTCTCTATGGTTTCCTACAGCACTTACGAGAAATATTAACATCTTTTAAGTAATTGTCTAAGTCCTTAGCAGTTCTGTTAGATTTCAATATGAATAAACTAAACGTTTGCAGGATATGTATAGTGTTCACATTATACCTGGAAAATTAATAAGATAGTATGTTTTTAAGTTTAAAATAGACATGAGATACTAATAAAATTTACTAAGGTTTTGGTCTTCAAACACTGCCATAAAAAGCTATACACTTTTTCTACTACTATTTCCTGTAAATGGTAAATAAAAAATGATTTTAAAATATTAACAATTGAATAAGTACTGTCCAAAACAGATCCAAAGAGTCTTGATCGATGCAGAATTCTCTGACACATCAATATGAAATATGAATGGAGGTGTTTTGAGATATATAGTCATAGAAAAGTCTATTTATATTATAAAACATTTTCAATACTTAGATTTCACTGGTTATAGTTAATGCATAAATAATTTCTGAGACCTAAAGGAAAAAATACACCAACCTTACCAAAACAATTATTAATTTCCTATAGGGATTTTCTTTTGTTGTTTTTTTTTTCTTTTCTTGAGACAAGGTCTCACTCTGTCACCCAAGGCTGGACTGTAGTGGCATGAGCATAGCTCACTGCAACCTCGACCTCCGAGCCTCAAGTGATCGATCCTCCCACCTCAGTGTCTGGAGCAGCTGAGACCACAGGTGTGTGGCACTATATGCCTGGCTAACTTTTTTTTCATTTAATTAGCTTTTATTTTTTCTCCAATATATCCAGTAATGAATAGGTATTCTTATTTTCCTTTTTTTAACTTTTGTTTTAAGTTCATGGGTACACGTGTAGGATGTACAGGTTCGTTACATAGGTAAATTTGTGTCACGGTGACTTATTGTACAGATTATTTCATCATGCAGGTATTAAGCTTAGTATCCATTACTTATTTTTCCTGATCCTCTCCCTTCCCCATCCTCCACCCTCAGATAGGCCCCAGTATGTGTTTTTCCCTTCTATGTATCCATGTGTTCCATGATCTAACTCCCACTTATAAGTGAAAACACGCAGTATTTGGTTTTCTGATCCTATATTGGTTTGCTAAGGAATTAGGCCCCCAGCTCCATCCTTGTCCTGGCAAAGGACATGATTCATTCTTTTTTATGGCTGCATAGTGCTCCATGGTATATATGTACTACATTTTCTTTATCCAGTCTATCGTTGATGAGCATTTGGGTTGACTCCATGTCTTTGTTATTGTGAACAGTGCTGTGATGAATATACATGTGCAATTGTTTTTATAATAGAACAATGTTGGAGAGATGGGGTCTCCCTATGTTGCCCAGCCTGGTCTGAAGCTCCTGGGCTCAAGCAATCCTCCTGTGTTGGCCTCCTGAAGTGCTTGGATTACAGGCATAAGCCACTGTCCTGGCCTGGGATTTTCTTATAAGAAGAATAAATAAGTAATTCTCACAAAACAAAAACATTGCTGTAAACATTAAAGGTTTATTTTTTGTGATAACTTTCATAGTCTTTGAAAGATTCACCAACTTGTTTCTAGGTACTTAAAATAGACCAGAAAAGAGCTGTATGAAAAGTATAAAGTAAAAAACTTTCCAGACAGTTGTAAGAACATCAAATTGATCATATTTCTGAAATGTAAATTTTAAATAATTGGGCTTTGATTATTTAAAACGTAATTTTTTTTTTTTTTTTTTTGAGACGGAGTCTCACTCTGTCACCCAATCTGGAGAGCAGTGGCTCAATCTCAGCCCACTACAAGGTCCGTCTCCCGGGTTCACACCATTCTCATGCCTCAGCTTCCTGAGTAGCTGGGACTACAGGTAAAACCTAAATTTTAAATAATTGGGCTTTGTTCATTAAAATGGAATGAACAGATTAGTTAGAGGGGACCACCACTGTTACCCATTCACATGGATTGGGGTGTTTAGAACTTCTGTGTTTACTTTCCTTATATCAAGGGTCATATTCCTGTCAGAAATAGCTGTCTGCTTTTACAAGCAATTGTTATTTAACATCACAAGTTGATGGTTTTCAATTTCAGTGTAATGTCAGGCCATACACAGAAGAACTCATACGTCTTAAAATTTAGGCATTTAAAATTCTAAAAAAGAAAATTTATCAGGCTAGGCGCGGTGGCTCATGCCTGTAATCCCAGCACTTCGGGAGGCCAAGGCAGGAGGTCAGGAGATCGAGACCATCCTGGCTAACACGGTGAAAAACCCCGTCTCCACTAAAAATACAAAAAATTAGTTGGCGTGGTGGTGGTGCCTGTAGTACCAGCTACTCTGGAGGCTGAGGCAGGAGAATGGCGTGAACCCAGGAGGCGGAGCTTGCAGTGAGCCGAGATCTCGCCACTGCCCTCCAGCCTAGGAGACACAGCGAGACTCCATCTCAAAAAACAAAACAAAACAAAACAAAAAAACAAAAAAAAAATCTGCAGTGCTCCCAAATGAATCCTAAATTCTGAGGGAAAAGTGAAGGACAAGGAAAATAGGATTCTGACTAGAGGAGTCTTTTCGTAGGTAGCAACCAATGCATATATTATTGGCACTATTTTATCTCTCCCAGATTAACCCTAAGAGGAAAAAGAGAAAACCTGGAAAGTGCTTAGTAGGTATCACAAAGAGCAAGTTTGAGCATTAATCTCTTCCAGTATTCATGGGAATCCTTACACTGTAAGCCAAATAGATGGAACTCAAGAAATTGTAGCTGGTAAAACTCCATGGTCCCTCATATTAATAATCTACCACGGTTAGCTCAGATGAGGAAACATAAGTGAAATCATAATATGAAAGTTTCCCAAAATCAAGAAGCTCGCCTCTGTTCAACTTGACCCAGGAAATGGTACCTTGTTAACATCTCTACTTGGATCAACTTCAGTTTGTGGTATGGAAACAAACTGTGTAACGAAAATTTGTATCATGCGTGTGAAACATTAGAATCTTCCACAGGGGAGAAAAGCCACGTTGAATATATAAATATTTTACAAGACCCCTCCTATTATGTAATTGCAACTCTATGAATTTCTCAAGTGTACTTCAGTTGGGTCTCATAGGTAAACCTACCGCCTCATATGATGCGAGCCTGGCAAAAATAAACACACACACACACACACACACAGTAGAAAAATAGTCATTAAAAGTCATTAAACTCACCTCCCTGCCTCAAAAGTGAACCACGTAGTATCACGTCCATACCGCCGCAGGGCGCTTAGCGGCCAAGAGATGAGTTTGACTCTGGGATTCTGGATGTCCCAAAGACAGATATACTCATATGTAATCTGCAAGGCACATTCGCCATGTACATCTAAGTTAGGAGATGGCATCAAATACACATTGAATCTCTCTGGGAGAAAAACAAAAGGTTAGTCTAAAATCCCCAGGAATAAAACATCAAAGACATTGTAGGAACATAGAGGCATTTAAAAACAATTCAAGTTCACACTCTGGATTTTGGTTGCATATTCAGAAAGATAAACCTTTCCCATTAATTAACGGTTCCAGAAAATAATTTCTTAAATGCAGATCCTATTAAATAACATAATAATGATACAGTCTGACTGTCAACATACACTAAGCACTATTTACATGAGCAAAGACCATTTTTAGAATTTTTAAATTTGCATAATAAAAATGTGTATGCGAATAAAAGTCTAAAGCAATAAAACCATTAAAAGCATTTTTTTTTCCTGCCAAGAACACATTAACTAGATCCACACTTTTGTGCTCACAAAAGATGCAGGTGCAAAACAACTATGTCATGGTTTAACGTTATTAAAGTTATATTGATCAACTTGTAATTTCTATAACTAAATGAATAAAACTGTATCCCAAATCATTTAAACAAAACTCCACAGAAATACTATGCACTTCACTGGCCAACAATTTGGGAAAATGCCAATGCATATATTTGAACTAGTTTTAACAAAGAACTTTTTTTAGCAAAATACTGGAAAGAAATGTTCATTGCATATTTGGATGATTACTAAAATGCAACCAAAATTATTCTACATAAACTGCTTGGCTGATTACTGCAACCTAATTTTCATCCCTGCAGTTACAGTCACCATATTTCTGTTATATTTCTGGAAACTTCATTAAGAAGTTTTTGAGTCGAAGTCTTTCAGTGAAATATGAACAAAAATATTACTATAGCAAATATATTTCCAACTATACATCATTATGATAGATTGCCTACATATGACATTGTGGCATTAACAATTTTATATTAGTGATATTTTAAATACATTGTTTTATAATAAGATAGTCATTTGAATTTTCATAGATTTTAGTTGAATTTAGTAAACAGTAATGCCGAGATTGTGTTCATGAAATGTGTTCCATTATCTACTATTCAAAAATTTTAAATTATTTCATGCTCCCAATAAGCAAATATTCATTGATTTATAGTAATTATTTGAAAAAAATGTATTCTAATTGAGCGTATTCCCCCCTTGAAACTTCCAAGTAAGAAAGACTATCTATGTTAAGCAAAAGGTAAGAGAAATCATTATCAATCTATTTGCTTAGACGTTCTCTAAGTCCTACCTCACTCAAGAATAACAACAGGGGAGAGGTAGGAAAAAATAATAAAATTTTAAAAAGAATAACAGCAATAGTGGAGAGTAACCATTTTATTTACAGTCACTTGAAGTCATACTAACTAACATTGTAAAGGGCCTGAGAGGACTTAGTTGAATTTATAATAATCCCTGATACTTGTAGACCAGAGCTATTATTTCCATTTAACAGAAGAGGAAACAGAGGCACAGAAAGCTGCTGTGGGAAAGGTATCTCCTAGGTACCACCAATTTTTAAATTCAGACTGTAGTGTTGTCAGGATACTGCTTCCCAAATACAAATTTGTGAAAAGTGCTGATCTGAGCACTCTAGGTGAAAAAATGAATCATAATCAAAACCTGCCAGGTTTTCTTTATGCTTGGCTCCTATGTATCCTCTCTGCCTGGGGCATCCTGATTTAGTGAACCAGAGAAGCAGGAGCCTGGGGATTGGTTGTGTAACCCCATCAATGACTTGACTTCTCTGTAACTCAATTTTCCAACCTACAAAGAGGCTCCTCTGAATTACCCAGCGCCTCTAGGTCTCGGTCAATAACGCTTCCATGGAGATGGGTTATGGTAGACATGTTGTATCCAAAACAGTCACAGATTGTAAATGTGTCATGAAGACATAGTTCCAACTGGGAGGGACAGCATTTTTTTACTGACATTGGAGTGTGCACCTACAGAAAGAGTCAGTACAATTCCATCTCTGCCATGTCGGTAATCAAACCAGATGACCCACAGACCTTTCCATGGTGGCATGCCCTCATAGATCAAGTCAGCCAGCTAAAGCAGAGCTCTGTGATCTGATCTACCCTATCCCCAGGCTCAGCTGTTAGGAGACAAAGAAATGATTCCTCATATCCAGGTTTGTTCTGTAAATCAACATTGATTTTTGCTGAAGTGTTCATGAATATTTTGGTCATTATTATTTTAAATTATTTATTCCCAGATTGAGTGCTGAGCTCAGAGTTGGCTCCAGTGTTTCGACAAAATATATATTTTTTTAATTACAGATTTTAGATGGGTTTAAATTTGGTGAAATATTCATAAAGTTTGAATTATATTGAAAGCATTGCAAAGCTGTTGATAACATTTTAAGTGAAAAAGGCAAGACCAAAAAATGCCCGTGACATTTTAAAATCTGTACACTGTAAATATAGGACCAACGGTATTGTCTAGAATCAAACACTAGTGAGCTAATGGAATTGAAGGAAGGTCTTTACTTCCTCTAAATTTTAGTTTCCTCATGTGCAAAATGAATTATACCTATACCATAGGGCCGCTATGAAATGCATTTATACCTATACCATAGGGCTGTATGTAATTATACCTATACCACAGGGTTACTATGAAACGTATAATAAATAATCTGTGGTGAGTAAAGCATCTTCCAACAAACTGGCACATAGCAGGTTCCCCAACATTTCTAATTGATATTATTAATGTGGATACATTCATGTTACGAATTGGAAAAAGAAAATAAGAAAAAGATACACTGAAATGTTAACACAGGTTGTGGATTAGATAAAAGGTTATTTTATTTATTTCTTTACACATTTTTATACCCCAAAAACTTTACATAATGAAGATGTCTTATGTTTTATTATATGGAGACAGAAGCAGTTTTGAAAAAGAGAGGAGAGAATTTTCTTTACATACCACTCTGTTCTCTCTCAACCCCAGTGGCCAGTAAGTCAGGCTCTCCAAGGCTGATGTCATTGATCCGTGTTCCTACACACTCCATCTGGAGTACTTTGCACCACTCATCGGCCTCAAGATCTGTGGAAATGTCCAAAAGATTAAACTGTGTGCCCAGCATCCATTCAGAATCTAAAAGCAAAAGACCCCTGCCCTGCCTGAGACAAACCTGATTCGCAAGCAAAAGTCTTGGAGGTATCGTCATTGAAATAAATCCCTATGGCATGTTTCTTGGTGCTCTTTGGCAATCGAGCTACGTTCTTCACATTGTTGAGTTCTGTAACCTGAAAATGAACAATTATAAGTTTGACACACTCCCTGAATGAATGTCTCCAGTGTACAACACCAAAAGTGAGGCCCAGAAATCAGTACTGCACAGCACAACTGAGCACAACCTGTTGAAAAAGTGTCTACTATCTGAAAGCTAAGATGTATTTAAGTGAATTTAGTGTCATCTGTAACACACAGCAAGACTGGTTAACAGATTATCTTTCCTTATTAAATTTTCTGAAACGTATTAAGTGGAACAGGCTTAAAACTTTATAGAGGAAGAACATTTTGGTTTTTCTTTTTTCTTTAGTTTTCTAAATCCTCCCAAAGACTCCCACTTGATCAACAGTTCTTATGTCTGTTTTGGTCTCTGTGGACAGACAGTCTTCTTTCTCAGCCGACCGCAAAGGCCTGCAAATATTCCATCCCTTCTGAGTACTCCCCATGTAAGTGTCTTAAACACATCAACCCAAGGAAGGGAAGGAAGAGTGTTCCAATTCATAACTAGATTATTTCACTCTTGACCAGTCAGAGGTTGAGTGTCAAGAGTCTCAAAAATGACCCTTGACTTGAGGTCCAAATCACAGAAAGTACATAATGAATTTGGTTTTCCAAATATGTTCCCTCTGTCTCTGACTTACTCCTAGCTCCTCAATGGTTATGGGGCCTCTGTTTTAGGCTCTGAGAACGCTACCCAGTGGCACCTTCTTCCTAGCAGGGAGGAAAGCCATCTCCACTAGACATTCTCTCTCTCCTTCCTCTATCTTATAATCCCTTGGCTCCTTTAACACTTTTGTAAACCCCTCCCTTTCCACAAAGTGTCTTGACTCATTGTGTTTCCATAGTGGTCATCCCTTATCCAGTTACATCCGCATCCTCGGCTGCAGTGGAGGTTTGGAATATTTGGGTCATGCCTGAGAGAAGGCTTACATGGCTTCAGGGTAAGTATTTACCAGATCAATAGCTTTTCACACTGACAAGTTTAACCTCTCTTTCATATATCTCTTTTGTGCTGTTACACAAAAGCATCCGCTTTCCATCAATCTTTGCTTGCAATGATGTTGTGCCGTTTCTCTCGTCTATGACTCTAAATTCAATAAGTGCTTAGCTCAAGAAGCAGGGGGGAAGAGAAATAAATATGCTCCATGCACAATACTAATCTGATTATTTCATTTCTCTGCTTCTTCATCTCCATCAGCCCTTTTTATAGTATAAATGCAAATTTCTTAGCATGAAATGTCATACCCCTGCTCCTCAAAAACTGCCCAAACATATCATGGCAGTGACTCAGCACCGTGTATCTTATTCTCCAACTACACCAAGTGCCTAAGGACTCACCAGATACAACTGTTGAATTGTTTGTTTATTTATTTGTTTATTTTTTTGCCACTACTCCAATTCAAGCCACTATCATCTTGTCACAACTACTTACTGGTCTTTCCACTTCCATTTTAATCCCCATTAATGCATGCTGCACATAGCAGATTTTTTTTTCAAAACGTAAGTCTTGAAATATTACTCTGCATAAACAGAACACTTCAGTGACTTCCCATTGTACTTGGGACAAAAGCCTGCATCCTTAGAATGACCACCAAGACCCCCCGTGGTCTTGTCCACACTATCTCACCAGTGTCCTCTCTATACCTTTCCCATGTGTTCTATGTCTCAGCCACAGTGGACTTTGGTCAGTTCCCAGAAGACACCATGGTTCTCCTGGCACAGGACCTTCTCTATCTCTCCTTACCTCACTCCCATTCCCACATGGGTCTCAGTTTAAATCTCAGTTACCCACAGAGGCCCTATTGGACACCTCCCATCCTAACACCTCATCAGTCTCAAGGCTACACCATCCAATGATGTCCTACACCTTTCCTATGGGTTATTGGTTTCATGCTCATCTTGCCTGAAAAGTGAGAGTTACATACTACATAGGGCAGGAGTAGGTTTTGTTTTTGGTTTTGTTTTGTTTTGTTTTGCTCTGCTCATCATTGTGTTCCCTGAGTCAAACACAGAACCCCTCACATAGTGAGAACTCAATAATTATAAGTGGACTATAGGAATGAAAGACCCAACTCACCCATACATTTACTTGCATGGTGCTTCTGGAAGGCAAATGCCTCTCCCTCTCCTGCCTCTTTCCTCCAGGGAAATTTCACTTTTCCCTCAAGGTCTACTTCCTCTAGGAAACGTGCCTTGACCTTAGTGTCAACTAACATTTCTCTTCTCTCTGTTCTCATATATGCTGCATGAGGTTCTACTGTATTATCTGTTGTTGTACTTAATGTTTCTCTCTCTAGCACCCAGCTAGACTCGAGTTGCCCAGCAATGACTTACTGAAGGGCCAGACCAATGAAAATAATCATACTGATGCCAACATGCATTGGTCCCCACACATACGCCACATAACGTACTTAGCTTTTTTGTTTTGTTTTGTTTTTTTCGAGATGGAGTCTTGCTCTGTTGCCCATGCTGATCTCAGCTCACTGCAACCTCCACCTGCC
Source organism: Colobus angolensis palliatus (assembly GCF_000951035.1). Taxonomy (NCBI): domain Eukaryota; kingdom Metazoa; phylum Chordata; class Mammalia; order Primates; family Cercopithecidae; genus Colobus; species Colobus angolensis. The sequence continues at coordinate 4,345,285 of NW_012114666.1, forward strand.
AGGTTCAAGCTATTCTTCTGCCTCAGCCTCCTGAGTAGTTGGAATTACAGGCAGCCACCACCACACTCAGCTAATTTTTTTTTTTTTTTTTTTGTATTTTTAGTAGAGACAGGGTTTCACCATTTTGGCCAGGTTGGTCTCAAACTCCTGACCTTAGGTGATCTGCCCGCCTCAGCCTCCCAAAGTGCTGGGATTATAGGTGTGAGCCACTGCGCCCAGCCAGCATTTTTATAGATAATATCTCATTTGATCTTCATAAAAGCTCTGTGAAATAAATATTATTATTATCACCTTTTCACAGATGAGGAAACTAGACTGCAAAAGGTTAAAGTCATACAACCAAGTTCACAGCTTAAAAAATGAAGCAAACTGACCCTAAAGCCTGTGCTTTTAACACATCTGAAACACTAATGACTAACTAAACACTTTCAGCCAGAGGATCTTTAGACCCTGAAAGCCACCTCTTATTTTAAGATCTCTTTCTTTTCAACGTGATTAGAAATTGAGGTGGAAGTAGAATACGTATGTCAACTTTATTCTGACCCTCTAGTGAGACATTATGTAAGAGTAGTCCACCCCAGCCAGACACACAGCAACGACTTCGAAACATGTGACTTCATTACATCCCCATTAAGGGCAAAGAGGAAGAGATACTCACCTGAAATAGTCAGGAAATGTAGGGGGAATTGTATGAGTCAGAACACAATTACCCATTTAGGAAATTGGTTTAGGAAATCAGCAACTGAACACCCCGGCTCAGGAGAAGCAAATGACTGTTCCCAGAGCAGGCAGGGTCATAATTTTATGGGTCAAAGGACAATCAGATTTTCAGGCAACAGTCTCTGTCTCTACCTCAGAACTACACCCAGTGGGCATGTGCACACACACACACAACACATACACACATACACACACACAACACACACAAGCCTTGCAATCTACACTAATTCATAATGTCATAATGGAAACTTCCTCAATATACATGCTAAAGTAATAATTATGATAACTAAATTTTGCAGATATACTTACAAGTCACATAAAACTTTTCAGAGATGTATTTATTTCCACTGTCATTCCATTTTGCAAATGAGAAAACCAAGGCAAGACATGATAGCCCTCTTACAAAGAAATCTGCCTTATAAGAAATGCTAAAGGAAGTCCTTCAAGTTGAAATGAAAGTAACATGAAGATAGTAACATGAAAGCAAATGAAAACATATAATTTACTGGAAAAGGGGTGTGTGTGCGTATATATATATGCACACACATACACAAATACATATTATAGTACTATAACATTGCATTACATGTAACATTACAAATATTGTATAAACAGCTTTTAATTTTGATACAGAAGTGAAAAGATAAAAGTATACAAACTATAAAATTACGTTAATGGATACATAATATAAAAGCATGAAATTTGTTACAACAATAACATAAAGGAGTCTAGTGGAATAGTACAGTTTTTGTATGTGATTGAAGTCAAGTTGTTATCATCTTAAAATAGATGATCATAACTATAAAATGTGTTATATAAGCCCCACAGCAACCAGAAAAGAAATACCTATAGGAAACACACAAAAGAAAATGAGGAAGGAATCAAAATATGATCCTAAATAATTTCTTAAATCACAAATAAGACAGCAAGAGAAAAAGATAAGGATGAAAGAGTTACAAGGAATATAGAAGATAATAAAATGATAAAAGTAAGTCATTTCCCATCAATACTTATGTATTTTTATTATTTATTTATTTATTTATTTTTTAAACAGAGGCTCACTCTGTCACCCAGGCTAGAGCACAGTGGTGTGATCTCAGCTAACCTCTGCCTCCTGGGTTCCAGTGACTTTCCTGCCTCAGCCTTCTGAGCAGCTGGGACTATAGGTGTCCACCAACATGTCTAATTTTTTTTTTTTTTTGTATTTTTTGTAGAGACAGGGTTTTGCCATGTTGGCCAGGCTAGTCTCAAACTCCTGACCTCAAGTGACCCACCTGCCTCAGCCTCCCAAAGTGCTAGGATTACAGGTATGAGCCACCATGCCTGGTGTAGTAATTACTTTAAATAGAAATAGATTAAACTGCCCTATCAAAAAATAAATTAAAAACCAGGTCCAATGATATGCTGTCTACAAGAGACTCACTTTAGATTTAAGGACACACATAGGCTGAGAGTGAAAACATGGAAAAAGATAACCCATACAAACAGCAATCAAAAGAAGAGTAGGGGTGGCAATACTTATATCAGATTAAATAGGCTTTAAGTAAGAGACATAGAAGGGCACTATAATGATAAAAAGGTGAATTCACCAGTAAGATATAGCAATTATAATATATATGTATCCTGTACCAGAGCAACCAAATATATGAAGTAAACATTGATTGATAAAACTGAAGTGAGAAAGAGAAAGCAACACCATAATAGTAGGAGATTTCAATATCCCACTTTCAATAACAGATAGGACATCCAAAGAGAATATAAGTAAGAAAACAGAGTGCTTGAACAACACTGAAGACCAACTATACTTAACAAACAAATACAGTCAATAGCAGCAGAATACACTTTCTTATTAAGTGCACATAGGATAGATCATGTGTTAGGTAACAAAACGAGTCTTGACGAATTTAAGTATCTTTCCCAACCACAACATAATAAAACCAAAAAACAATAACAGAATTAAGTATCTTTCCTAATGACCATGGAATAAAACTAAAAAACAATAACAGAAGAAAAACTGAAAAGCAATCACAGCATGTGGAAATTAAACAGCACAATCTTAAACAATCAATAGATCAAAGAAGAAGCCAAAAGGGAATTTGGAAAATATCCTTAGCTGAATGAAAACAAATACACAGCATACCAAAATTTGTGTGAAGTGGCAAAATCAATACTAAGAAAGAAGATTATAATGGTAAATGCTTACATTAAAAAAGAAGAGAGACCTCAAATAAACCTAAATTTACACCCCAAGGAACTAGAAACAGAGCAAACTATGCCCAAAGTAAGGAGAAGAAAGGAAATAATAAAAATTAGATTAGAACTAAATGAAATGGAGAATAGAAAAGCACTAGCAAAAAACAGTGAAACCAAGAATTGTTTTTTGAAAGATCGATGAAATTGACAAACAGCTAGGTTAAGGAAAATAAGTGGAGTCTAATCAGAAACAAAAGGAGATACTACTGCTGATGCCACAGAAATGAAAAGGATTATGAGACTACAATGAACGATGATACACCAAGAAAAAGTCAACAGCTTGGATAACCTAGAAAAGGTAGATAAATTTCTGGAAACACACAACCTATGTAGACTGAATCATGAAGAAATAGAAACTTGGAACAAACCTGTAACTATTAAGGGATTCAATAATTAATCATAAATCTTCCAACAAAGAAATACACATGATCAGATAGCTTTTTTTGTATTTCTTTGTTGGAAGAAATGTTGGTGTATTCCATGAAACATTTAAAGAAGAATTAATGCAAATTCTTCTCAACCTCTTCAAAAAAATTAAAGAAGAAGGAACACTTCCAAATTTATTTTGTGAGACCAACATTACTGTGATACCAAAGCCAGTCAAAGACACTACAAGTAAAGAAAAGTGCAGGCCAATATCATTGATGAATATAGATGCAAATTTCTCAACAAAATACTAGCAAACTGAATTCAGCAGCATATTCAATGGATAATATATCATGATCTAGTGGGGTTTATCTCTCAGATGCAAGGGTTCTACATAGCAAGAAGGAGACACCACATTAACAGAAGAAAGGATGAAAAGTATATCATCACCTCAACAGATGCAGAAAAGGCATTTGACAAATTTCAATACATTTCATGATAAAAACACTCAACAAAATGGGATTAGAAAAAAATTACTTTAACATGATGAAGACCATATACTCAATGGTAAAAAACAAAAACATTTTTTTTCCTAAGATCAAGAGCAAGTCAAAAGGTGCCCACTGTCACCACATTTATTCAACAAGGTAATAGAATTCTAGCTAGAGCAATTAGACAAGAAAGAGAAGCAAAAGGCATCAATATCTGAAGGGAAGAAGTAAAATTATCTCCATTTGCTGATGACATAATTTTATATGTAGAAAACCCTAAAGATTCTATCCACACACAAAAAATTGTTAGAACAAATAAACAAATTCAGTAAAATGGCATGATACAAAACCAACATACAAAAAAATAAACAAATTCAGTAAAATGGCATGATACAAAATCAACATACAAAAAATCAGTTGTATTTATATACACTAACAATAAACAATCCCAAAGGAAAATTAAGAAAGTGATCTCATTTATTATTGCATCAAGAAAACCCAAAATATTTAGGAATAAACATAACCAAATGGGTGAAATATTTGTACACTGAAAACTAGAAAACACTGAAGAAATTAATTTTAAAAGACACAGATAAATGGGAAGGCATTCTGCTTTCATAGATTGAAAGACTTAACATTGTTAAAATTTCCATGCTATCTACAATGATCTACAGATTCAATATAATCTCTATAAAAATCCCAGGGGATTTTTCAGAAATAGATAAAGCAATGCTAAAATTCATATGAAAACACAAAGAACCTTATAGAGTCAAAAAACCAACATAAAAGAACAAAGCCAGAATTGCTTCAAAATATACTACAAAGCTACAATAATCTAAATAATATGGTAGTGGTACACAGGCAAACATATAGATACATGGAACAGAAAGAGAACCTGGAAATAAATTGATGCTTATACAATAAAATGGTCTTTCACAAGGGTGTCAAGTTTACACAATGGGAAAATGATAGGCTTTTCAACCAGTGATGCTGCAAAATCTGTATATTCATATAAAAAATAATGAAATTCTACCCTTACTTCACCATAAACAAAAAATCAATTCAAAATGGATTAGAGACTTAAATGTAAGACCTGAAACTATAAAACTCCTAGAATAAAACAGAGGGAAAAGGCTTTATGACAGTAGTCTTGACAGTGATTTCTTGGATATGAGACCCAAAGCGCAGGCAATGAAAGCAAAAATAGACAAGTAGGACTACATCAAACTAAAATGTTTATACATAGCAAAGAAAAAATCAAGAGAGTGAAAAGGCAACCTACAGCATGAGAAAAATACCTGCAAACTATATCCTTGATAAAGGATTAATAGCCCAAATACACAAGAAATTTGTATAACTCAATAGCAAAAATAATAAAAGCAAAAATAAATAAGCCAATTTTAAAATGGGCAAATGTCTATTCAAAGATAGACATTTTTCCAAAGAAGATATACACTGACCAACGGATATATGAGAAGATTCTCAACATCACTAATCATCAGAAAAAGGCAAATGAAAACCGTAACCACAACCTCCTATCTGTTAGGATGGCTATTATCAGTAAAAAACAACCCCACAGACCTAAAAGATAACGAGTGTTAGCAAGGACGTGGCGACACTGGAACCTTTGTGCACTTTTGATGGGAATGTGAAAAGGGGCAGCCACTTAGGGAAAGAGTGACAGATAAAGATGTCTTGCTGTAAACTGTTAAGATTTTGGAATTATTGCCACAGAAGACGTTGGCTAATACACCCTCTGTTTGATTTCCTTTTGGCCAAGGATTTTCATAGCGCTTTCTCTCAAATCCCATTGTGCAATAATATTGCTTCTTGTATGAAGAAGACCAGATTTCCTAGCCAAATTCCTAATAATCAGGAAACTCCACTAGAACATTGGCTATCAGTTTTATTTTAGCAGTTGAATCATGTTTTCTTTTTAATTTTCAAAGGAAACCTAACACAGTGTCCCATTATATGGATGCAGAGCTAGTATAAGGAAATAAAGAAATGAATTCCACTCTAATCCCCTTCCCAATAGTAACAATTATAAATCTACTTCTCAAGAAGGAAGCCCATTCACTTTAATCAAACACAGAATACTGAATGATTTTAAAGTAATACTAAATTCTCTGGATGATACAACATCCTTGGTAAACTATTATTAAACCCATTGTAAGGATCAGTAAAGTGAAAATCAAAGACGTAACTTAATTATAATTTCATAGAAAGGAAGGGATGCAGCCACACTCAAATCTAGAACTTCTGGCTTCTAAAAGAAGTATGTTTTTCCTAATACTACTCTCCATAGCAAGTGTTCCTTAAAAATCAAATAATAACATATGAATGAATCCATGACAGGCTGAGAAAATCAGCAAATGAATAAAATTAAAGATGCAAATGGTCTTAGACAGAAATATGTTAAAGGATATTTCTGAAAATCATAAACTTTATCTTTAAAAGTACATCACTTGGAAGTGGGAAAAAAAATGAATGCAAATCTTAATTTCTATGTAAAAATAAAGTATTTGTCAATTCAAAAGAAGGCAGTCTCAACTGAACTCATCTTTCCTACTTGCACTTTGAAATGTGGAAGACAAACTCAGCTTCTCAAAACCACCTGGTTTTATGTGGGTACATATGGCACCGTGGTTTAAAGCCCACGCAGGCTACCACTCAAATGAAATTTAGGACACACAGCATAGGAATCTGGGTGCCAGGTCCTGTGGCAAAGCACATATAGTAAAAAACAGAAATCTCAAGACTGCAGTTCAGTGAATCTTTATTCGTTACACAACTGTGTAGTCACCATATAGAGCAACATATAAAAACAATTTCAGTCAATCCCACCCCCTCCTGGTCATTACGGCCCACATATAAAACTACCATTCTGACCTCGATCACCATTGATTAGTTCTTTCTTTTAAAAACTTTTTATATAAATAGAATATCATATTTTGTGTGTGTGTCTGGATTCATTCATCCAGTATCATATCTGTGAGATTCATCCATGCAGTTGAAAATGTAAGAAGTTTTGGCTTCTGAGCAGCAGTCCATTATGTGGATGACCGTTTTATTTATTTAAAGTTTATTTTAAACTTTTATTTGCTTTCATTTTATAGGTATCTCTTATAGAAACATATAACTGATTTTTAGAAATATAAAGTCGGATTATTATACTTTTATCCAATCTAAGGCATTGTCTTTTGATATAGATGTTAAATCGATTTAAACTAATTATGATGACTGACATTTTAGGAATCTTTTCAGTCCTCTTTTATTCTTTCTAAATCTTTTCAGGTTTCATTGTTTTAAAGGTATTCTTTGTTTTCTGCCTCTGTTCTTTTCTCCAGGAATTCTGTGTTCATGATTTTCTTTTTCAAAATTTTATTTTTAAGATTTTCAAATACAGAAAAACTAAAAGAATAATGCAACAAACACCAATGTATCCTCTACTTAGGATGAACAATTATTAAGATTTGCTACTTTTATTTTTTGATTTATCCTTTCTTTATATATAAATGTAATGAGTGTTTGCGTGCATGTGCGTGTTCACACACGTGCACATACTTGCTTTTGGTTAAATGATTTGAAAGTAAATTATATAATTTATCTCTACAACTCCAGCAAATATTTCTTACAAATAACACAGTTGGCCTGTAATCCCAGCACCTTGGGAGGCCAAGGTGGGTGGATCATTTGAGGTCAGGAGTTTGAGACCAGCCTGACCAACATGGTGAAAGCCCATCTCTACTAAAAATGCAAAAATTAGCTGGGCACGGTGGCGGGCGTCTATAGTCCCAGCTACTCAGGAGGCTGAGGCAGGATAATCGCTTGAACCTGGGAAGTGGAGGTTGCAGTGAGCTGAGATAGCGCCACTGCACTCCTCCAGCCTGGGTGACAGAGCAAGACTCTGTCTCAAAAATAAAATAACAGGGTTGTCTCACATTACTTCAAAGCCATTTACACAACTAAGAAAACAGGCAATAGTTCCTCGTATATTTAACTTCCATCCCATATCCAAGGTTCCCTAAACCTCCCCAAAACGTTTTTTAGAGCTGTGCCCATGCCTCTCCACCATCACTCCAATCCAGAATCCCATGAGGATTCAGGCCTTGAGTCTCTTTGTATCTCTGAGTCTCTTTAATTTAGAGAAGTCCATATTTTTTAAATGATTCCTGCCTGTTGAAAAGATCATGTTAGTTTTCTTGCAGAATGTTCCACGTTCTAGATCTGTCTGTTTTCCCATAGTGCCCTTCATTTTTCTATTCCCTGTGCTTCTTCTAAAATGGAAGTTACATTTAAAAGTTTGATGAGATTCAGATAAACATTTTTGTTAAGAATGCTTTGCAAGTGATGCTGAGGACTTCACACGGCATCACATCATAAGGCAAAGAATGCTAGAAAATCCCTCCATGAATGAGGCTCAGCTTGATCACTTGGAGGTAGCTGCCATTTCTGTTCATAGTAAAATAGCAATTTTCCTAATTGTCATTAGAGCCAGGTGATGTTTTGGCATCACCTACTATCCTGTTTCCCAACCATTTCAGCAAAGAGTCTTAGCGTTCATCTAAGGCTGTCCTCTGCATCAAAATACTATTTTTTTTAATTCCCCAGTTCGTCCTCCTAAGCCTACATGTCTATGGGTGCCAGGTTCAAGATAAACATTGACTGAAGACATTTTTCCTGTTTCTACTCCACAATGCTTTTCACTAATATAATCTGCAGAGATCCTGATTATTACTAGAGTCACTATTGTTATTCAATTTTTAAATTTCAAAAATGTGTAACTACTGCATTTAGTCACATGAGCAAGTTCAACTCTTTCGAATTTACTCTGCCTGTTTAGCTGACATCAGTGCCCACCACATAGTCCTTGTAGGCACAGACATCCTCATCCTCGGCTTTTAACTTAGATATGTCAATAGGTGAGCTGCTATACACACTCAGGTAGCTTCCTCAAGAAAGGAACAGCGGCATTAAAACATCACATCATCATCAGTCCTCTTCATGAGCATTTCAGCAGAAATAGACAGCTGGCTGTTATCACAACCACAATTTCGAACTGCACTTATTAAGGATATGAAGAAAGCCAAGCAGAGGTGGATACAGGTGTCCATCTAGTCCTGTGAAGAAAGGATATGGGTGATGCTCTGCTTCTCAGGTCTTTTGGCGGCATTTGCCTTCCATCATTCCTTCCATCGTGCCTTCAAAACCTCCCCCGGCAGCACAACATCCTTCCTTCGACAGAGACTTGTGGCAGATGGGGAAGGCGGTCCGGCTCGCCTTTCCTGGAGCAGTGCAGGAAATGACAGAAGGCTACCTTGTTGGTGATGTGCTTTTTGGCTCCAGCATGTGATTATGTTGGATGGCACTGCCTAAAAAATCAGTCTGAACAAACTTTGATTCTCTCTTCTCAAGATATATTTGAACTGCATGTGTTCTTCCCACACACTCTGAGTTCCTCTAAAAGAAATGCCTCTGTTTGCATAGTTGGAAGAAGTAAAGCTGCACACTGAAGTTCTGCTTATCTAGTGGGCAGCCCTTTGGAACTCTCAGAAAGCTCCCATACACCACTCTGCAAGCGTGGCCTTACTGTGATGCTAGAGGTCATTATGTGGAAGACACTCTACTGAAATCAAGTCAATGCACAACCAACTTTATTATCTTTTTTTTTTTTTTTTTTTTTGAGATAGAGTCTCCCTCTGTCGCCCAGGTTGGAGTGCAATGGTGTGATCTTGGCTCACTGCAACCTCTGCCTCCCGGTTTCAAGTGATTCTCCTGCCTCAGCCTCCCAAGTAGCTGGGACTACAGGTGCCCGCTACCGCACCCGACTAATTTTTTGTATTTTTAGTAGAGACGGGGTTTCGCCATGTTAGCCAGGATGGTCTTGATCTCTTGATCTTATGATCCACTTGCCTCAGCCCAAAGTTCTGGGATGACAGGTTTGAGCCACCACGCCCAGCCTAACTTTATTAACTTAAGGGCCCAACTTTATTTTATCTTTAAGGCCCAACTGAAATCCATTTCATTTATGTGGTCTTTTTCTGTTGCTCCCTAGAAGCATTCTTCCTGCTCCGGGCTTTGTACTTGCTCTTCTTTTGCCTGGAAACACTTCCTCTAGCTACGCCATTGGCTCACTCTCACCCTACCACCAGTGACTTGCATATTACCTCTTAATGAGACCATTCCTGATTATTCTGCTTAAAACTGCAACCCTCTCCTTCCGTACTTCCTATCCTCTATTCCTGCTTTAATTTTCTCTTTGGCATTTATCAGTAACACCAGTACACTACATATTTTGCTTATATATATTCCTTTCTGTCTCCCTCTATTTCCTCTATCACGTCAGCCCAAAGTTCTGGGATTACAGGTTTGAGTCACAGCGCCCGGCCAACTTTATTATCTTAAGAGCCCACCTTTATTTTATCTTTAAAGCCCAACTGAAATCCTGCAGTAGGGTCAGGGTTTCATCTGCTGTATTTGCCACCATACCCACATTGCCAAGAACCATGCTTTGTACAGGGTAGACCCTCAGTAAGTATTTGTTAAATTAAAGTTCTACACCCAGAGGTGACTATTGGCATCATCCCCACTGTAAAAGCAACAAGGCTGACAGGCACAGTGATGTCATTAACATACCCAGGGTTGGACCATTCCCAACCCATGGCAGAGGCAGGCGAACTCCAGAGAATGATTATTTAGACCAAGTCTGCACAAGTGCAACAGAAGCACACAAAGGAAAAGATCCAATAATCTGATCCATATGGTTCCCAAAGGTCCCAAGACCTAAAAAAAAGTGGGGGGGGGCTCCCTGCCTTGCTTGTGGGCCATTTGTAGAACCTTAAACAAAAGATATTATGATAGCATAATAACAATAATAATGGCAGTGGCTGACATTCATTTGGTTCTTAATTATATGCCAGGTATTAAGTTCTAAACACTTCACATCAATCACGTCATTTAATTTTTTTCCAGTCTTCTAACTGGCTGGCACTATTGTGTTCCCATTGTACGTATAAGAATGTTGCGACGTAAAGAGGTTAATTTGTTCATACAGACAGCAAATAACTGAGACAGCAATTCGAACACAGAAAATTGAATAACTCTTTACTAAACCACCAAATGAATATAGAGAAAAAGATCAGAGAGGCCATCATTTCTGGGTTAGGCCTTGTTAGTCCTAAGGTGGGTCTCGAAGGATGAGCATGGGTTTATGAGGCAAAGAAAACAAAGATAAGCTTCCAGGCAAAAGAAGCTACATGTGCGCAAGCGTAAGACGGCAGAGTTTGGTATGACATAGGGAAGAGTGATGGGAGGAAGGTGGCAACAGGAAACTGATGAGCATGAGGCTGGAGCAGCTGGACCAGAGCTAGATCCTGAACAGCCTGGTGCGCTGCACTCAGGAGTTTAGGGTGAATCATAAGATCTGAAAAGCACAAATTAAGAGGCTTAAGCAGGCAAATGGAACAGTCATATTTACGCACTAGAAAGATGATTCCATAGGCCAGTGGTCCTCCGTCTGGGGAAGATTTTGCCCACTCCCTTTTTCCAGAGATATTTGGCAGTGTCTGAAGATATTTTTGGCTGTCAGAATTAAGAAGACGCTGCTGGCATCCAGCTGGTCAAGGCCAAGGATGCTGCCAAAGGTCCTACAATGCACAGGACAGCCTCTCACAACCAAAATGTCAACAGTGCTGATGTTATATATAGTAAAAGTGGACAATGAACAAGGCAGCTGCATCATACAACTATAAGAAGCACCACTCAAATGGAATCTCTGGGAATGACACCTCCTGGATTTAAGCCTTGTCCAGCTGGCTTGGCCACACATTTTGACCTTTAACCATGAGATGGATGGGAACCAGACCTGAGGGCAGGAGAGGAGGTCCTGAGAGCTCAGCAGACAAAACAGCAAAAAGTGATTAAGACTGTCACCTAGGTAAGAATAAGGAGAAATAAAAAAGCAGGGAGATATTTAAGAAACAGTTAATTACTATACAGTTCTTGGTTTCTAGCTTTCTGAGTATCAAATACACAAAGTACTGATTCCGTCAAAGGAAAGAAATACTCAACACTCTCCTAAATTACAGATAAATCTTTATGCCATCCAATTAGGAATTTCCAAAAATGGACTGCCAAATTAATTTGTCTGTTTAAAGCCATACCCCAGATGTCTTATTCATCATACATGATAGTATTCATTGAAATAAATGTTTAACAGCCAACAATTAACAAAGTGGTCATACTTTAAAAGTTTAATTTGCTACCGATATAGTTTTGCATTAACAACTTGGAAAACAATTGCAAATTACACAATTCAATTTTCCAAATGGATTATTTTGTAACTAGACAGGCAAACTGTTGAAATTTCTTCTGCTGTTTCAAAAAGATTCATACAATGGGATTTTAAAGGCACATTCCCTTGAGGAACTGGCATACTCCTGTCAGAATTATGCAATTAGTCTGCATTTTGTGGGAATATCAACTGTGTTTCTGGTGTGCTGCAAAGTCAAAAGCCATTTTTATAAAAAAAAGGATCTGATTTCCAATTTTTCCCTTTCTTTTGCTGATGATCATTTACAGATGATGATTTATTTATGTTTACCAAGTAAAAACAAGACTGCTACCTAAAAGGTAATTTTCCGCCTTGCTTTGTAGGTTGTATCCTAATTATTTTTTCCCTTGTGGGACTGAATGAATTAAGTGAGCAATTCACTTTGTATATGCAAATTGCAAAGCTCTGCAGAAGCTTCAAATTATTTCATTCTTAAAAAAAATGTAAAGTAATTATCCTACGGAAAATAAAGAGGCACAAGCCCCTTTAACTTTTGTAGGTTGTCTTCAAAAATAAAACTAACATGAAAACCATCCATTTCTGAGTCCACAATGTTTCTGAAGTGTTAACAAATAACCCAATTAAATTATAACAATTATTTTTATATAATTATGTTTAAAATGGCAGAATACTCTAAAGTACTCTAATAAGCATTTCTATTAAAAATTTCCAAAAGATTTTGTATGGTGTGTGACAAAACTTTTAACCTTTTCATACTATCTTTTCTAGAAAAACACCAGTGACTTAAATATACAGTGTCAGTGAGCAGGGAAAAGCAAGCAAAGAGAAACACCCTTAGTTTTCATCAAAAATTTTATCCACAAGACGTTTCATCCAAGCTCCTCCCAGGACCCTTGAACATGGCAGTTTAAGCAAATACTTTATTAATATTTTCTTCAGAAAGAACCAGTCTAGACAGTCATAGTCCAGTCCCCATATATATGGTTTCATTCTTTCCAAAAATATCTACATGCCCTTGGTCACTTAAAATAGGGACTAGCGCCTGTCTGAGTTATAAATGTGGACGTCTCCTTGAAGAGTGGATCTTTATTTGTCCATGTGAAATAACTAAAATATCCATTTGTGCATTGTGTCTGCCTTTAAAAATGCTTAAGTTGAAAAGTTTACATCTGAAATTTACAGAGAAAATGGAATCTGACATGAGGAGGACTTTCATAAGCTGTCAGTGGGTGGATGATTTTATATAACCTTTCTAGAGACATCTGGTGTAACTAGAAAAAACTTAAAGGTGCAGGCTGTTACCTGATAACCTCACTTTTCAGCCTGCTCTGTCCACAAATATTAGTCTGAGCACATGAAAATAGATGCACATGTTCTTTACTGTAATATGATTTGCATTAGCAGAAAATTGGAAATATTTCTGCCCACCAATTTGGGTATGCTTAAACAGATTATGGTGTATTGATACTAAACAGTACCCTAGAGCTGTTAAATTAAGGAGGTATAGCCATTAATTATTGACTTAGAATTAAAGTCAAAACATGAAGAAAAGGGGAGTAGGGTAATTCGTGTGATCATATAATTTATCTCATTAACCACAATATTTTGAATATGAAAGGAATTGCCACTATAATTTATGCAAGAACCACAAGCTCACCAAATGTGTCCTATGGAAACCTGAATTTATGGACTACTTAAATATAATATGTATAATATGTAATGAATTACTCCATATTAGCTCTAAAACTAATTTATATGTATGTGAGAATGTGTTTCTGTGTGTGTAGACAGAGGAAAGAGTTTGGAAAATGTACTTTAAACTATTAGCATTTTTTTCTGATGACAGGGATTAGGGTCTAACATCAGATTTTTTTTTTCATTTTAGTTCATACATTTCAGAATCATTTATATTTGTTACAGAAACAATGTTTTTGTAATAACATATGGAATAAGAAGTGTAAAGAGAAAAAATAAATCTGCAAAAAAAAAATTTAAACAGATTAGTAGATTTCCATCTTTTGTCAACAGAATTTCTTGGACAATGGCTGCCTTGGCTAATAATAGCCTGTGATTTCTCCCAAATGGAAAAACTATCTGACAAACTTTTCACCAACTTGAGAAAACCCACCCTTTCCTTTTGGCGTCATTTACAAGGAGATTATATGTGTACTCGGACTATCTTTAGGTGTGTATGCACATATGCATACAAATGTGAAACTGGATAGAGTGTATCCTAGAGATACATGTTATTAAGAAATTCATGTAAGAAACACATATGAATGGAGGAAAAACATCTACAATCAATTCACTTCATAAGTAAAGTTTGGTTTTGTCTCGTTTTTCTTATTTCATTATGTGTATTGTGTGTTTCTGAAAACTATAACTAAGCTAACCAAAAACAAATAGTCCAATGACAGACTAAACAAATTAAACTTTCATAAACTGGTAAAAACCTGAGGCTCCTCCCAAAACGCAAAGACAATTAATCATTTCTAAGATTAGTTAAATAATTGTGGGGTAGGAGAGAAAACTAGATGATTGTTTTGTCATATCATAGGCCAAAAATGATTGACTTATACAAATTAGATACTCAATTTTAAAAACCTTACAATTTAATACAAATTAAATGAAATAATCAGGTATAAATGTAATAAAGTGTACAGGATTTGAAGACTGAACATTAGAAGATGCTGATGAAACACATTTTTAAAATCCTCTAATAAATGGAGAATCATACCATGCTCATGAATGGACTTAACATAGAAAAGATATCAGCTCTCCCACAATTTGATCTATAGGCTTAACATAATTCTCAAAATCCCAGGGATTTTCTGTAGATACAGACAGGCTTATTTTTAAGTTTTATGGAAAAGCACAGCCACTAGATAACTTTGAAAAAGAGAATAAAGTGAAATGAATCACTCTACCCAATATTAAAGATTACTATATAGCTACAGTAATCAAGAGAGTATGATATTGGCAGAGAAACAGATATACAGCTCAATGGAAAAGAATAGAGAATCCAGGAACAGACTCACATAAATATGCTCAAATAATTTTTGACAAAGGTAAAAAAGCAATTCAATGAGGAAAGAATAATTTTTTTCAACAAATGGTAGTGGAATAATTGGACAATCACAGGGAAAAAGAATTAAACTCAAACCACATTTCACTCCTAATACAAAAATTAAACTCAAAATGAATCATATTTCAACGTAAAACTTAAAACTATAACTTCGTTCTTAAGAAAAAAAACAAGAAAATCTTTAGGATCTAAGTTCAGGCAAGGAGTTCTTAGATGTGACACCAAAAGCATGAGCAATAAAAGTAAAAATTCATAAATTGGATCTCATCAAAATTAATACTTTTCTTCTGCAAAAGATCCTGTTAAGAGGGTGAAAGAAAAAGCTATGCATTAGGAGAACATATTTGGAAGCACATATCTGACACATATATATATATACACACACACGCACACACTCCCAATACTCAATAGTAAAAAAAAGAAAAAAAAATAGAAAATAGGTCAAATACATAAAAGGACATTTCATAGAAGATATACAGAAGCATGTTCAACATTATTAGCCACTAGGGAATGCAAATTAAAACCACAATGAAATGTCACTATTAGAATGACTAAAATAAATCCCAGTGCTTTGGGAGGCTGAGGAGGGTGTATCACTTGAGGCCAGGAGTTCAAGTCCAGCTTGGGCATCTCATCTCTGCAAAGCATTAAAAAATTAGCCAGGCATGGTGGTGCATGCCTGTAGTCCTAGCCACTTGGTAGGCTGAGGTGAGAGGATCTCTTGAGGCCAGGCCTTCAAGGCTACAGTGAACCATAATCATGCCACTGCACTCCAGCCTGGGTGACAGAGCAAGATCCCGTCTCAAAAAGAAAAGAATTGACGAAAATAAAAATAGTGACACCACCAAATGCCAAATGCTGATGAGAATGCAGAGAAACTGGATTACTCATACATTGCTCATGGGACCGTAAAATGGTAGAGTCCCTCTGGAACACAGTTGGACAGCTTTTCACAAAACTAAACGTGCAACTACCATATGACCCAGCAATTACATTCTTCAGAATTTACCCCAGAAATGGAGAGGAGGTGGGGACAACTTATGTTCATTCAGCATGAACTTGAATGTTCATACCAATTTTATTTGTAATGACGAGAAACTAAAAATGACCCAGATGTTCCTCAGTGGATGAATGTATGCAAACTCCAGTAATGCATCCTATGGATTACTACTTAGCAATAAAAGGGAATGGGCTATTGCTATGCACAGTAACTTGGATAAGTCCCAAGGGAGTTATGTTGTGTGAAGAAGGCCAATCCCAAACGATTACATATTCTTGAAAAGAAAAAAAAATTGTAGAAATGGGAAACAGATTAGTGCCTGCTGGGGTGGTGGGGTGGTGGGGTGGGAGGACTGGAGGATATGATTACGAAAGGGCAACACAAAAAGTCCTTTTGCTGATGGAAATGTTCAGGGTTTTTTTTTTTTTTTTTTTTTTTTGAGATGGAGTCACGCCTGTCACACCAGACTGGAGTGCAGTGGCGTGATCTCGGCTCACTGCAACCTCCGCCTCCCAGATTCAAGTGATTCTCCTGCCTCAGCCTCCTGAGTAGCTGGGACTACAGGCACATGCCACCACGCCCGGCTAATTTTTTTGTAGTTTTTAGTAGAGACGTGGTTTCACCCTGCTGGCCAAGATGGTTTCCTGACCTCGTGATCCATCCACCTCGGCCTCCCAAAGTGCCGGGATTACAGGCATGAGCCACCACGCCCTGCCATGTTCAGTATCCTAATGTGGTGAGGGATACAAGAACCTGCAGGTGACAACATGCACATAGTAAGCTTCCTGGAGCTTACAGTATACTGGCAGTAAACAAATATACAAGTAGATGACTTTTTTTTTTTAAGAGACAATGTTAGAGAGACTATGTTGAGACTGTTGCTCAGGCTGCTCTCAAACTCCTGGGCTCAAGTGATCCTCCCACCTCAGCCTCCCAAAATACCAAAACACTGAGATCACAGGCATGAGCCACGGCACCTGGCCAACATAATTTCAACAGTGAGAAAGGCTATGTACTTAATATATGGTAGTTTTTCTTGTCCACAACTTCTGTTTCAGAGGTTTCGGGTTACCTATGGTCAGCTGTGCTCTGAAAATAGGTGAGTATGGTACAATAGATACTTTGAGAGAGAGAGGCCACATTCATATAACTTTTATTACAGTATATTGTTATAATTGTTCTCTTCTATTATTAGTTATTGTCAATCTCTTATTGTGCCTAATTTACGAATTAAACTTTATCATAGTTATGTACCTATAGGAAAAAACATAGAATATATAGGGTTGACAACTATACACAGTTTCAACCATCCACTGGGGGTCTTGGAATATATCCCCAGACAGAAAGTGAGAGTACAGTACTAAAGAAATGTGATTCTGACTAGCATAGAGTATTCAAATAGGGCCCTTTTCAGGCACTGAAATTGAGCTAATCCCTGGAGGAAGAGAAAAAAAAATGGGGGAGAGCTCGATAGACCAAAGGAACAGAAACTGCAAAGGCTTTGAGACAGGAGCAGTGAAGGGAGGTCATTGTAGCAAAGTGACAAGTGGCCTGGCAGGTCAGAGAAATGTGCTGGAGCAGAATCATGCAGGGCCTAGGAGCCCAGGGTATTGGCAGTGAGCTTTGATACAATTCTAAGGGTGATGGGAAGGCTCAAAAAGAAACAAAGAAATCTTGCAGAGGCATAGCTTTGAAACCATCTTGTACTTGCAACTCACAGGTGATATCTGACCCAGCGTTTGTGACTCCTGCCCCAGTAGATGTTACAACGTGGGGCTGACATCACCTTTGACCTTGTTTCATCCATGGTCATACTACATGGTATATGTATATTTTCTCTCTCTCTCTGATTTTGTTCTTTGTGTTTTCTTTGAAACCTGTCGTTCTGGCATATAAAACATTCAGCTTTCCAATCACAATTAGGGTATCCTTACAGAGGGGGCATAGACACAAATTTGTCCTTGATGGTTTTAATGGTGGTACTGACCAAAATAATATTTTGTGAAGCATATGTGTATCTCTAATAAAAATGTTATTATAGCTAAAGTATTTGTAATGTTTTCCATGACAATGAATGTATATATATATATATATATATATATATATATATAAACTATAAATAACTGAAAGAAAATAGGAGTCTAGGTCCATCGCAAATAACGTATGATGATAGTTTTATTTGTAATTTACACATATTAAAATAGTAGACCTACTAAGCATAGTGTCACATGTTGCCTCCTGGGAATACCATTGCTTTCTCTTTCTAGCATGAGTTCAAGGGGTAAATAAGAGATTTAAAAAAATTTTAAAGGCAGCTTTCAGGACAGTCACCTAGAGAGATATTCAATTTGTCCTTTCTTGTATCAACTAAAAGATCTTTGCTTCCAGTCTCTCTCGAAACAATGGAACGTGTGACAAGAGTGAGCCCACATTGCTGTAAGACAAGAACCTTGTACTTAATAACAGGAAAGCAAAAAAAAAAAAAAAAACCTGACAAATAGAGAAGAGGAAAGCAACGGGGACAGGCAATAAGATCATTAACAAATGAGACTGATATAAGAATCACTTTCTAACATTTATGGGGAAGGGCACAGGGGTTTAAGCATGTTACTGAATGTTCCACATACAGTAGAATATTTATTGAAAGTAAAGTAAGGGTTACAATTTGTAAGTAAGAAGAAAGAGTTGATGAGATTACATAAATGAGCCAAACCATTAACTTTCTAAAGGGACGGAGTCTGTTGGTAATGCTGGAAGTTAATAAAACAAGAAACAAAGTTATAAACACATCACTGAGAGTTACAGAGGCGACCACCAGGAAAATGAACACCAGGGAATGACAATGGTGATTAAGCCTCGGGAAGTGAATTCATTTCCTAGAACAGGGTTGTAGTAACAAAGTACTGGGTTCTTGCACAACAGAAATTTATGCTGTCACAGTTCCGGAGGCCAGAGCCCAAAATCAAAGTGCTGGTGGGTTGGTTCCTACTGGAGGCTGTGAGGGAGAGTCTGTTCCATGCATCTCTCCTACGGTCTGGTGGCTGCTGGCAGTCCTTGCCACTTTTGGCTCTTAATTGCATCACTCCAGTCTCTGCCTGTCTTCACATGGCTTTCTCCCTGTGGGTCTGTGTTTCTTCTTGTAAGGTGCCAGCTATGGGACTGGGGTCCACCCTAATCCAATAACCCCAATGCAACTTGAATACATCTACAAAGATCCTAGTTCCAAATAAAGTCATATCCACAGGTATCAGCAGTTACACCTTAGGCATATATTTTTGGGAGGTCGCAATTCAACCCACAATAGAAGGGTGGGAATAAAGTAGGCACTACTACTTTTCACGATAAACTCTTCAATACCATTTGATTTTTCTTAACCTTCTGCATGTTTTAGATTGATTTTTTTTAAATGTAAATATGTGTACAAATGAGGCCTGGCACAGTGGCTTGTGCCTGTAATCCCAGCACTTTGGGAGGCCCAGGAGGGAGGATCACTTGAGCCCATGAGTTTGAGACCAGCATGGACAACATAGCAAGACCCTGTCTCTACAAATATTAAAAAATCAGCTGGGCATGGTGGTGCACGCCTATAGTTCCAGCAACTCAGGAGGCTGATGTGGGAGGACTGCTTAAGCTCAGGAGGCAGAGGTTGCAATGAGCCGAGATAGCACCACTGCACTCCAGCCTATATGGCAAAGCAAGACCCTGTCTCAAATAATAATAATAATAAGTAAAATTTAAAATATGATGTCATTATCTCTGTTATTGGAGGGTCTTCTCCATAACACAAAACTATGCGTGTGCTCAGATGACAGAGAATTTGGCATGTGAGTCGCACAACCCTTTTAATTCTCAATACACCAGGGTTCCCTAACATTTCTACTACGCAATACTAGTATAAGTAGGCCAAGAATCATTTCCTGGGAACCCTAAGGGTCTGTGGAATCCAAAGCACCTACTTTGCATGAGACACTATGCTGGAAAGATAGATATAAAGATGAATAAAGCATGGTTTCTATCTTCAAGAAATTCAAATCCAGTGGACAGCGACCATGTCAGGATACTCCTGACTGTGAATAATAGGATTCCCTATCCAGAGTGCATTGGATGATGAGGAAATTTTACTACATCTCTAATAGCTAGGACTCTGGTGCACATGAGAGAAAATCCAACATTATAAAGGCTTAAACAAGAAAGAAGTTTATTCCTCTCATATAAAACAAAACCAGAGGTAGGTAGCCTTGGGCTGCCCTGGTGTTCTACGGTGTCAGGGAGCACAGACCAGCCCTGAACACCCAATTCCAGGCTTCTACCTGTTGCTGAGCTACCCTCAATCCATAAGCTTTCGAGTATCATGGGCCAAGATGGCTGACGCCCATTTTCGAATCAGCAGAAAAGAGCAAGAGAAAAAGAAGGGCACGTGTCTTCTGTGCTTCTTCACCTGAGGCCAGGAATCAGTTGCAGGAACATATCTCGCTGCACAGGGGTCTTTACTATGGGTTGCCTTGTCTCCAACGAGAAATCAGATATCCATTACCAAAGAAGAAGGGATCGGCCCTAACCGGACAGAACCTGCCACCACTGTGAAAATAAAGCCCTGCTTTCATCGTGACCAGTGCATCCAGGCAGAGCGGGTCCAGCAGATGAACCACCTCAGGGAAAGTCGAGAAGACTCATGGGGAGATGAAGACAGAGCAGAGACTTTGAGGGATGGATAAATGTTTGCCACACGGACCAGGAAAGAACAGGGGTCTATACAGCGAGAGGGCTGCCTGCAAACCTTGTGACGGATTGATTTGGGAGGGAATACGGGAGAGAGTAAGTCAAAGAAAACTCCCTGGCTTCTGCCTTGAATAACAGAATGGATCTTGATGCCGTACAATGAGCCACGGAAGCCCATAAAGAAACCAAGCTCAGGCCGGGCGCGGTGTCTCACGCCTGTAATCCCAGCACTTTGGGAGGCCGAGGCGGGCGGATCACCTGAGATCGGGAGTTCAAGACCAGCCTGCCCAACTTGGTGAAACCCCGTCTCTACTAAAAATACAAAAACTTAGCTGGGTGTGGTGGTGGATGCCTGTAAACCCAGCTACTCAGGAGGCTGAGGCAGAAGAATCACTTGAACCCAGGAGACGGAAGTTGCAGTGAGCTGAGATCCCACCATTGCACTCCAGCCTGGGCAACAAGAGCAAAAACTCCATCTCAAAAAAAAAAAAAAAAAAAAAAAAAAGGAAAAAAGAAACCAAGCTCGGGTAGGAAAGAGTTCATTCAGTTTTGAACGTGTTTCAGGAGTCTATGGCACTCTGGTGCAGACTCATACTTCCTTGAGTAGGAAAAGTACTTAAATTGGAAAACATAGGGGTTTTTTGTACTACAGTTAACCTCTTCTATCTATCTATTCCTTATAAATATGGGTATGGAATTATCACCTGGGAAAAACATCAGAGTAATAATCCATAGTTTAATTTATGAAGATGTAAAGAGTCATGCCCTGTTTGGCATAAGCTTAGGAAACTTCTAGAACATGGCATGGTGGGTAGTTTCCTACATGAGGAGGGGATGGCTCCAAAGTAAATATCTGATGGGGGGGCTATAACATTTTATGATTTTGAAAAGACATATTATAGACAGCCATATCGGAAGAGGAAATGTTTTAGATGAGGAAGAAACTGAGTAAAAAAAGAATGAATCATTAGTACAAAAAAAGTTATCTCTCTCTCTCTCTCTCACACACACACACACACACACACACACAGAGAGAGATAAGTTGGATGAAATTCTAGATAAATAAATTTTAGGACATTAGCTCATTGTGTGGAACCTAGAATCCTATTTTTGCAGAAACCAAGAACAAGGTCGGACATTGAGCTTAGGAGATACAAGTGACCTAGTCATTATATAAAGGATAGAATGACAGAACAAATAAGACTAAAGGTGTTTGGTAGAATAAAAATAATGGCAATTAATCCCTACAGTTAGAGAGTTGTTCCCTTTTCAAATACATTCACATTCATTTAATACACACATTAACCCTGATTTTGATAAAGTAGAAACGGTCATCCCTAGTTGTTTACTGTTGAAACAACAATAAGTAACACATGAGAGCAGCATATTCCAGACTGTGTTCCCTAGAATTAAATTTATTTGTTCCCTGGAATACATAATTAAAAAAAAAAAAAGTTCCGTGGAAATGCTGACTCAAAGTCCCTCCAATTTCTTAACTGTAGGACTTTTCAGAGCCTGTGAGGGGCTGCAGTGGGCTATGAATCTCAAAGATGGGGCCATAAATGTTGCATTTCCCAATTTCTTTGACCACACAATGTTTAATCATGAAAGGTTCTTTCGACACACTCTGTTGTACACATTTTGGGAAACACTAAACACAGGATTGGCTGGACTTGTTCTTCTGGTCCAAGGTGAACTGAATCCCTGCACACTCAGCCATGTGTGATGATGAGGAAGCGAATGTGTAACTTGCCTCGGAGGCCACCTTTACACAGAAAGAGGGTGACTTGTCAGACATACACGGTGGCAAAGCTGGGATTGAAACTCAGACTTCCTAAATCCAGGACCAGCATACTTCCCACCACACCATTTGCCTTGGTCTCAAAAGCGGTCGACAGTCATCTTTCTACACTATTTCGTTTTGAGTGTTACTCATCTTGAAAAACTAAAACTAGGCACAGAAACTTTCATCCCCTTCTCATTAGTGTAAGCAACATTATTTCCTGAATGAAAATATGGAACTGGTATTTAACAAGAAGGTCAGGAACTATATTTAAAGTCACTGAAGTCTTAATATTGTTGGAATTACAGTTAATCACATTCACAGCCATCTCTGACAGCTATGGGTGCTTGAGGGGTGCTTCATGGTGGAAGTAAAGAAATGAAAAATAAATTGTTCTGTATGTGCATTATTCATATATTTATTTTCCAGTTTTTTGCAGGAGTGTACCTCAAGCTACATTTTCAGTGAGGGGGTACCAAATTTTAAAATTCTACAGTCTTTTTCTTGTGTTGAAACTTCTAAAAAGAGTCAGATATGCAAAACTGGTATTTTCTTCTTAATAATATCTTTAAAAATAAAATGGGAGAAGTACTGTGCTCTTATCAATGCCACAGATTTCCTCTGGGTGGGATATGTCTGCATGCACCACACCACCTCCGTATTCATCAAATAGCATGATGTACATTTCCTCATTTCTTTTGGAAATTGCTTTATTTATATTAGAATAAACTCTAAAATTTGGTCATGGTGTGCTACTTATAACCCGAGTATTTTATTATCAAGATTCATAAATTACACAGCCTTTAGATGAAAAATGCATATCTCAGAATTACTACAGCTTTTTATATGCCCCGAGAGATTAATACTAAATGTATCAGATCTAAAAGAGTAGAGGATGAATCAGCTACAGGAATTCATCAAGGGCTTGGAGGCTAAATGTAGATAATTCTTCCGTTCTAATGCTTTGAACTTTGGTTAATGATTATTATAGATGAAAGAGAATGTGGCTTACCAAGTTCCCCAAAGATTTACATATTAAATTCCAGAGCCAGCAGGTAGAGTCTGAAATAGAGCAAGTTTGTCCTCAACTTCCCTTTCTTCATTTCACATTCAAGCAAGAGCTTTTTCATCCATTTTGGTTTTATATTTTTCTGTCCTCCTAAAACATCCAAATCCTGGTTTTTTCTGCCTCCATCACTGCCCACCCTATTTTCTTCAAATCAAAATTCCTTTTTCTGGTTTCAGATGCCTCAAGTACAGATTTCTTCTGGTAAACTAAATAAAAGTATGACACATAGACATCTGTATGTATTCTGTTTCCTCTATTGATTACATTTCTTGCTTTTCAGCCAATACTTTTAAAAGTGTTCACTATGTGTTAGATTCTGGTAACTAATAGTGAATCATGTCTCCCATGTCCCCAAAAACCGTGTCTCTGTAGATCTTATTTTATGCGGGGGAAAGAGGAAGACAATAGGAAACAACCAAGCAAGTGCGTTATGTTATGGTGCCTCCTAAGAAGAGAAATAAGAGGGATGTGGAAGGCAGTGACTAGGTGGGTTCTATTTCCAACAAGGGAGTCAAGAAATGGCCTCTCTTAGAGGAACAATTTGAGCAACGCACTGAACAAAGTAAGGGAGTGAGCTCTGTGGGTACCTGGGGGAGAACATTCCAGGAAAAGGGAAGAGCAGGTGTAAAGGGTAGGAGGTGCTTGGCATCTTCTAAGGAAAGAGAGGAGCCCAGGGCACCTGGAGCAGACGAAGGTGGGATTAAGGAAACTCAGAGATGAGGTTAAAAGGGCAGCAGGAAATCAAATCATGTGATCACATAGACCAGGGACCCTCACCCCTGGGTAGCAGATGGGTACTGGACCAGTACTGGTCTACAGCCTATTAGGAACCAGGCTACACCGCAGAAGGTGAACAGGCATTCCTGCCTGAGTTCCACCTCCTGATTCTCATAGGAGTGTAAACTCTATTGTGAACCTAGGGATCTAGGTTGCCTGCTCCTTATGAGAATCTAATGCCTGATCATTTGAGGGAACAGTTTCATCCCGAAACCAATCCCACCCCCAACCCCGTCTGTGGAAAAATTGTCTTCCATGAAACCTGTCCCAGTGCCAGAAAGGTTGGGGACCACTGGCGTAGACCATTATAACACCTTGGCTGAGAGTGTTGCAGCAAAGAATGTTGTAATGTCATACAAGTGTTTCGAACAGACTCTAGAAGCCCAAGAATTTGGCAGTCCACTGCCTAGGACCCCAGTGGTAGCAGTAGAGGCTGTGAGCTGTGTTCAGAGTCTACATACATTTTGAGCATACGGCCAACATCATTTGCCAGTGGATGGGATTTGAGGAGTTCCTATAACGTATTCCTCATTTATCTTCTTTCTTCTCTTAGGTATGTATAGGTCTATCAGTAAAACATAGCCTATTTCTTATTTTTTCTACATTCAGAAAGGTTGGCATACGGAATTGTAAAGAATCAGATATGTGGATTTTGAAGAACCAGACATATTTGGAACTCTACCAAGACAAAAAAAGGATCAATGGCCACACACAATGACCAAACAGTACAGGTCCTCGTGGTGAATTGCAAAGTTACAGACTGGCTAAGGTTCTCAAGAGAAGACCTGATGTGTAACTATAATTTCTGGCCACCTAAAGCTCTGTCTGTGTCTAGATGATAAGCCAAACATCTTCCTGGGTATTTTGATTCTCCTTTAAAGAAAAGGCTGTTTGAGCTAAAATAAAGCAAGTCACCCTTATAGCATTGCTCGCCATGTTGTTATAAGATAAAATACTGGATACATGAGGGATAGCTGGGCCATAATACATCTGATTCAAAATGACTGGAAACAAATAGTTGGGAGTGTTATAGAAGTGGAGAGTTTGGCTCAAGATTATTTGCAGGGTTCAGAGTTATGCTATCACTGGCTTCATGGATCACTGTGCCTAAATAATACATTGGATCACTGTGCCTAAATAATACATTCGCAATTCAACAACTCTTCCCTGAGAACAAAAAATAGATATATTTGAATAGCGTCATTTCATATTTGGCAGATGAAAGATAAATGATAGAGGAAATCTGCATTCAAAAAGATATAAGTGGGTTCTCCTTTGGAGAGAAGGAAGGCTGGGAGTGGAAGCCTTGGAATGTGGAACTGCTTCATGGGGTGACAGGGAAATGAAACACATGGAAGATGCCACCCTTGACTCCCTTTCCTACCTGTCCCAGAAGCTTGTTTTGTGCTTATTCTTCCCTTATGTACACACAGATGTGCCTATAAAGTATAGCATAGTCCTTATTTCTCTAATTTGAGAAGAAATGCAGCTTCCCCTACTGTTTTCATCATCATATAAACCAAAGTGTCAACATAGACCCTTTATAAGATGTCAAAAAGTCACTACTTTTGGTGGATTTGCACAAAAGGAAAGACTGTTCACTTCCCCCACTTAGCCAAGTTTCTGTTCTAATAGATTGACTGGTTTCACATAAAATTTTAAATGGCAAAGAAGCCTGGCCCCAGTAAATTCTCACCAAATGAGGCTTAAAGAATCTTCAAGATGGAAAGCCAAAATTAAAATGTTCTATCATAAAAATAAGCATAGTTCCTTCACAGACAAAAGAGTAGTATTTTCTCCACATGAAAATAACCAGAGCCTTGGAGGAGTGTTAACCATGTGCTTTCACACGTTTTCATGAAAAAAGAAAATACATAGGCTGCGTGTTAACAAGGACCATGGAAATATACTGCCATGTAGAGGGAAATACTTAGCTAATTTGTGAAACCAAGTGGTAAGTAAATCTTGTACTTACCTTAATGAGTTCTAACACACAATGACTGTTTTTAGTGAGGAAGTCTCACTACTACTAAGAACATTTAGTCGTCAAACTTAAAGAAATCAACAAATGGGTCGAACTTCCTCTTCATCCACAGTTACCTGTTTTCTGCTTCTTCCCCTCCCTTCTCTCCCCACATTCCCCAAGCATTGAATGAGTGTCTTTCTGCATCAGGCAGTGTCTGAGACACAGTGAGATCCAGTCCTCATCCTCTCTAGGTTTCAGTGTAGGGAGTATAAGAACATGATAAGTCCCATAGCAGAGATTGGAAAACAACAAGAACAGCTACAGCATATAGCAGGAAACCAGAAGAGTGACTTTACATTAGTCAATTACTTGAAACAATTAGCAAGCAGATGTTATTTTAGGGGTGTTTTGTCCTTGGAAAAGGTATTGCTTGTACTTTTGTTAAATAATTTAGGCAAGTCTTCAGACTCAATAATTCCAGTTGCCTCCCTGTAAACAGATTTCTGGAAAGCTACAGCAATTGAATCTTACCTTATGATAACACCTGAAATATGCAGCACGTTCATCAGAAAATTTCTCCAGTCTTTTTGGACCTTTGCTTGAAGCTTTCTTGAATACTAACCAGCATCGTTGATAAATCTGGAAGGAAATACAAAGACTGAGCTCAGCATCTCCCCTGACTGACATTTGCATTTAAATGTTTTCTTTTTGACGTTTCCACCTGTGAAATATTTGCAAGCCAGAAACGTGATGTTGCTTTGGGAAAATAAAGTTTTAAAAATCAAAATTATTTCCACAATGGGCATATTATGTGTCATTCAGACAATTACTGGAATCAAAAGGAAATAAGTATTTGAAGATAAATTTCTTCATGCTTTGATAGCAATATCACTAGGTCTATTTCAGAAAAAGTCCCAGAGATAAAAATCCCAAATAAGGACAAATAAAATAGGCGTTCAAGGCGCATGCTAGAATTTCAAGTGCAATTAAATCTGAAAATCATGGGCTTGGTCTATGCTAAAGATCTCATTGCCCATCCTAGAATCTGACAGCTCATGGTTATCATGTGATATTCTTAATAATGGATAGTGAAGAGTTGGACCAGGCACTAAACTAACTAGCTAATAATTGGCTGACTAACACCAACCAAATTCTTGCTTAGGATATTCAACCCAGAGACCTGATGATGACTGCCAGAGGTGCAGCCCAAATTGAAAGGCCAATGCCGGTAGGTTTACACAGAAGTTGTTGGCCGTGTTGAATCACTTGCAGGAGAGTTAAGCAGTGGAACCCGCTGCAGGGAACTAGATCATTTCTACTCTAGGTAAAAGAGACAATTTAGTTCTTCACCATCTTCCAATTCCTAATATTGAGATCTAGCCTTTCCTCCGGATTTCTTGGAAATCATCTATATCCCAAGGAACCCATCACCATCAGCATCACTGCAACTTTTAATTAAGCTAGCTTGAATGGGCGTCTGATTCCAGCAACCAAAACTACCCTGAAGAAACTAACTAGTAAAAAATACACTAGTACATTAAAATATTAGTAATGCTAGAGAGAGAAAATGCAGAGAGCTAATGAGCATATAAAAAAAAGTTCTCAAAAAGCAAAATAAAGTGAGACGTTTTTAAACCTAAAAATTAATGAGTATAATTTTTTTTTTTTTTTTTTTTGGAGACAGAGTCTGGTCTCACTTTGTCGCCCAGGCTGGTGTGAGGTGGTGCTTTCTTGGCTCACTGCAACCTCTGCCTCACGGGTTGAAGCGATTCTCTTGCCAGACTCCTGAGTAGCTGGAATTACAGGCAAGCGCCACCACGCCCAGCTAATTTTTGTATTTTTTTAGTAGAGACGGAGTTTCACCATGTTGGTGAGGCTGGACTCAAACTTCTCACCTCGTTATCCGCCCACCTCGACCTCCCAAAGTGCTGGGATTACAGGCGTGAGCTACCACGCCCGGCAAATGAGTATAAATTAATAATAGTATTTACTGATGGCAAATGTCTGAGTGGCACTGTTATACTTGACTGGTGATCTTTAAAGGTCACTTGACAATAAATAACCTTAAAAGAATAGAAATCACGCCTATAATCCCAGCACTTTGGGAGGCCGAGGCAGGCGATCACAACGAAAGAAGATCGAGACCATCCTGGCTAACACGGTGAAACCCCGTCTCTACTAAAAATACAAAAAATTAGCTGGGCGAGGTGGCACACACCTATAGTCCCAGCTACTCGGGAGGCTGAGGCAGAAGAAGGGCGTGAACCCGGGAGGCGGAGCTTGCAGTGAGCCGAGATCGCGCCACTGCAGTCCAGCCTGGGCGACAGAGCGAGACTCCGTCTCAAAACGAAAAGAAAAGGAAAGAAAAAAAGAATAGAAATCTATCCTTAGGAAAAAACCCAAAACAAAATGAATTCCATATTCAAGGGCAGATGGGTGGACTCTCTTCAGTCATGATTATCCTCCATCCTTAAATCACCTCCAATTACCATACATATGTGGTTTTGTATACTTTACCCATAAATAATTTTTATGCACTACAAAGTTTAAGAACCTCTGAGCTAATAAGAAGAATCAAAACAAAGTCTCCATAGTCAATTTTAAAACCTTTTATAATTCTATCAGTACCTGGCAGATGTGGGAGGAATTCAAGTTAACTACTACTTGTCTGCAGTGTTTATATATTCCATTTTTCTCTTCTGTCTCAGAAACTTGAACATAAATTAACTGCTTTGTTCAGGGTGAAAAAAGGAAATCTACTCTACTCCGAAGTTTAGCTCTAAATAAAGAGGGTAAGATATGTGTCTGATCCCACCGAATGTACAATAAAATGTTCGCAGCATTATTTACAATAAAAAAATTAGAGATTATTCAAATTTCAACAATAAGGAATCACAAAGTAAATTATAATATTTCTATAATATATAATGTAATATACCTACTTATCTATAAAGTAACAGTAGCTATATATAATAAATGGTACACATATAGTAAATATGTAGTACATATTATGGTATATATAGAATATATCTATAATAAATGTTATGCATCTATAAGATAACATAGGCAATTATTTTATAAAAATAGCAATATAGATGATATACATAATATTTATATAGTAAATTATACTACATCTATAGTACGTAAGTTGTCTATCTGCAGGATAACATAGGTGGTTCATTTGAAACAAGTTTCAGAAGGAATTTCCAAGGACATAGGAAAGTGTTCATAATATGTTATTGTGGGAAAAGGTGAAGCAGAATACAAAATTTCATTTAGGTCATGATCTCCACTATACTAAAAATGCATGGAAAAAGACAAAAAAAAAAAACCCAAAATATTAACAATGTTTTCTCTGGATCATAAGAATAGGCTTTGGTTTTGTTCATTAGTTTTTGTTTTGTTTAATAAAAGTTAATACCGTATGGCTGGGCACGGTGGCTCAAGCCTGTAATCCCAGCACTTTGAGGGGCTGAGATGGGTGGATCATTTGAGGCCAGGAGTTTGAGACCAGCCTGGCTAATATGGCAAAACCCCATCTCTACTAAAAATATAAAAATTAGCTGGGAGTAGTGGCACATGCCTGTAGTCCCAGCTACTCAGGAGGCTGAGGCACATGAATTGCTTGAACCCGGGAGGCAGAGGCAGCAGTGAGCCGAAATCATGCCACTCAACTCCAGCCTGGGCAGCAGAGAGAGACTACCAAAAAAACAAACAAAAACAAAACAAAAAAAACCCTGTAAATTAAATGAAAGAGGATTCTGTTATTTTTTAAATACCCAGAGGTATTAGTATAATTAGTCAATTCTATTGGTTTCCACTCTGCAGTTATTAAATCCACCAAGCAATATGAAAACACAGAGACAAAAGTGGAAAAGCAATTCAGTGGAAGAAAAGCAAGCTTTTCAATGCACAGTACCGAGGCAACTGGACATCCATGGGGCGGGGGGAAATCGTGGACTTAAACATTCAAACACTCACCTTAAATAACAAATAGCTAAAAATAGACCTAAATATTAAATAAAACGATAAAAAGAAAATGCAAGAGATCACAGTCTGGACAGAGTTCTTAGACCTGTTACCAAAGGCACAATCCACAGAGGGAGAATTTGATAAACTGGACCTCACCAAAATGAAAACTTTTACTATGTGAAAAAATGATGAACAGACATCTCACCGGAGAGGGTGTGCAGATGGTCGAGAAGCACATGAAGACATGTTCAATAGCACTACCTATGTGGGAAGTGAAAATTAAAACCACAAGGGCTACCCATACACATCTATCAGACTGGCTGAAATATAATAATAATACCACCACCACCCAATGCTGACAAGGAGGTGGAAAAATTGGATGACTCATACATAGTTGGTGGGAATGTAACATGGTACAGTCACTCTGGAAAACAGTGGTAATTCCTTAAAAAAATGAAATAAGCAACATACAACCAGCAGTTTCATTCTTAGGAATTTATGACACAGAAATGAAAACTTTTATCCCCACATACCAAAAAAAAAAAAAAAATCTGTATATGAATATTCATAGCTTTATTCAAAATAGCCAAAACCTGAAAGCCTGATAACGTGGGTGAATGATTAAACAAACGGTGGTATTTCCTCCATATGATGGGATACTACTTAGCAATAAAAAGAAATTAACTATTAATATCTGCAACAACTTGAGTAAATCTCTGTAAGAATTATACTGAGTGAAAAAAAAAAACAGCCAAATCTAAAATGTTACATACTACATGATTGCATTTGTATAGCGTTCTTGATGTGACAAAATTTTAGAAATGGAAAACAGATTAACGATGGTCAGAAGTTAGGAATGTGGTGGTGGAGGAGAGAGGGAGCCCAGGGATGTGGGTTTGGCTGTAACAGGTTAACACGAGGGATCCTTGTGGCAATGGAACTGTTCTGTAGC
This sequence comes from Colobus angolensis palliatus, assembly GCF_000951035.1. Classification (NCBI taxonomy): domain Eukaryota; kingdom Metazoa; phylum Chordata; class Mammalia; order Primates; family Cercopithecidae; genus Colobus; species Colobus angolensis. The sequence continues at coordinate 4,376,734 of NW_012114666.1, forward strand.
TTGGCTACATCAATATCAATGTCAATATCTTTGTTATGATATCGTACTGTAGTTTTGGAGGACTTTACTACCAGAGAAACTGAGTAAAGGATATAGGATCTTTTTGTAATATTTCTTACAATTGAATGTGAATTTATAATTATCTCAAAATAGAATGTTTAAATTTTTAAAAAGACAGTAAGATGTACAGATACTAAAGCAAGATCTTAAAATTACAGCCTAATCTAACAAATGTCATCTACATTCTTCTCCAGTCCTTTTTTTTTTTTTTTTTTTTGCCATCAGATCACAGTCTAATTAACCACTAGACTGAGTAACTCTAAGAAGGCAAGTTACAAGAGCCATTGGTAAGAATTCAAGCACCAAATCCTTTTCAGGGTGGAGATTCAGCCATGAAAATGAACATTCTCAGTACTATGGTTGGCAAGGAGAGTCCTATCAACATCTTGCTTATGTCTGAATAACCGATGAGACAATTGGCTCCCTTAAAATATTACCACCACCTGAGGACTGTAATTACAGTGGGAATGACTGTCACTCTGCTTCTTCAAATGAAGGATGTGAAAAATAGGTTTCTTGCTGCCATTCTACTATTGGCAACCTCTTGCTTTTGTACATGCCCCAAGAATGTGTTCAAAAACTGCACATGCTAAACGCGTGCAAAATTTATGCCCACTGCAAGAAAAGATATCTTCACCAAGAAAGATATTTTAAATTTCCTAATTATCCCTCAGTTTTCAGATCCAAACTCAATGACAGCATTTCTAACATTTTAAAAAATGTGTTCATTTTCTTCACAGTTGAACCAGTGTTTGCCTGGCTTATGTCCAAAAGCTGCTGAATGCAAGCTAAAGGTTCTTCAATTTCAGCATGCCTAATGATTTCCATTTTGGACCCATCTGTATTAAGTCCAGGGGACTTTTTTCTCATTTCTTATTTTTCTTTGGTTTATTAAGTAGTAAGGACAAATGAAAACATATTGGTTCATTAGAAGATAAGGAAAACTCAAATTTGGTTAATGAACAGGCAGTCTGTGATGTCAAACTATAACATACAAATACACAGTACAAAAGTAGACAGTACCAAAGTTGAGAGCAATGTGCGCAATCAAGATCCTTCCTTTATTGTCATATATCATACCTCAGTGATTCTCACTGGTCCAGCATCACTCAGGATAATTGCTAAATATGCAGATTCCTAGAGACTAGCCAAGGTCTACTGAGTCAAAACCTCTTCAGTTGGGACCAAATTTGCTCTTCACTATGTTTTCAGGTATTTTATCTGTAATTTGCAAGTCAATGTCATAAATATTTACAAAGTACTTTCAGACGATACTGTGTCTCCCTCTCGGGGCTGCCAACAAAGACTTCTAAAAGTGCTTCCAGATGCGGGCACCTGAGATGGGTGGCTTGCAAAAGGTGGCACATGGTGGCCTTTGAAACAGAGCAGCATGAGCTGCCATCTTGAGTTTGAGAGAGACACTGAAGGAGAAATGTAATCCATTAAACTAAACTCCCAATTTCAACTGCTAGCACACTGTCCTAAGAACACCAGAAGAGCCACTAAGTATCCAGAGGACTAAAAGCTTATCTTAAATATCTCAGTATTGTTTAGCAAAAATAAAACAGGAAGACTTACTAAATATGGTAGCATGTGGGAACTACTTGGAATAACACTGACATTGTTTCAAAGAATGACAATTTGAAAAATAATCCCATTCACTTAATAGTTTAGGGCAGTTTTTAAAAATTAATTCATTCAACTGTCTCCTTTATATTTTATGTAACAAATCTACTTGTCATCGATAGTATTATTTAGTTAACATTTTTCTTTAAATTGACTTTTTAAACTAACATATTTTTATTTAAAAGAGAAATCTTTTATTCGAACTATAATAGTTTCACTGGCTATAAATAGTAGTTAATCCTGGCTGGGTGCGGTGGCTCATGCCTGTAATTCCAGCATGTTGGGAGGCCAATGTGGGTGAGTTGCTTGAGTCCAGGAGTTCAAGACCAGCCTGGTAAACATGGTGAAATCCTGTCTCTATAAAAATAAATATATATATAAAAAGTAGGTGTGGTAGTGCATGCCTGCAGTCCCAGCTACTTGGGAAGCTGAAGTCAGAAGATCACCTGAGCCCAGGGAGGTCGAGGCTGCAGTGAGTCAAGATTGTGCCACTGTACTCCAGCCTCATGACAGAGTCTTAAATAAATAAATAAAGATAGGTAATCCTAATGTAAATACACTGTATGAGATTTCAATGACAGTACAATTTCCATGTTGAAATATCTCACCTCCTATACATTCATGTTTCTCAATTTTAGCACGAGTGACATTTTGGGCCAGAAAATTCTTTATAGTTCGGGGGTTTTCCTGTGCATGGTAGGACATTTAGTAGCACCTCTGGCCTCCACCCACTAAATACCAGTAGCAGATTCTCCCACCTCCACTGAAATCCAAAATTGTCTCTAAACATTGTCAAACATCCTCGGGGGGGCAAAATGAGGACCACCGCCACAGCTGAATGCATGCTGATCTGAAATTGTATATTTGAAAACTATGTGTCTTTGTGAGTATCTTCAAAGCCCCTGATTTGAACAAGTCAATTCCCACAGGCCACTGTCAAAGCTTAAGCAAATAAGCATATCACACAGTTCCAACAACCTGGGTAGAAGGACGGCAGATTTAGTAGTTACACGAAAATCTCATTCAGCATGTACTTTGTTGTTGGTGGTGGTAGTTTTATTATACCTAATTTTCAGCCTTAAATTGTCACCAATCCATGTATAATTTGTTCTGTTTTTCCTTTGTCTTTTCTTCCTTTGAAATTTGATACCCTTAATAATTTCTTAGCCCTGGTTTAAAATCTCTAACATTTTTTATTGGCTTCTTTTCCTAGCAAAGAATATTCTGATAAGTTCACCAAAATTTCCAGTTCTAAGAAGCAGCTGAAACAATTATGAATTTGCTTAGAATTCCTAATTTTACTATAATAGTAAGCCTTTACAATGTCTTGAACAGAATCACAATTATACCTCTAAAGGATTCAAGGACAGTTATGAAGGAAACAGCAAGTTTTGGTGACAAAATTCCTGTTGAAAGGAAATAGTACACTGCCTCCATGCAAACTCTAGAGATAAGATGGGGCTCTTTAGGCCTTTATAATCTACCACAGGAGTTTGCAAACTTTCTGTAATGAGCCAAAGAGTAAATGTTTTAATCTCTGAGAGCCCCCAGGTCTCTATTGCAACTACTCAACTCAGCAAATATAGCATGAAAGCAGCCACATAATATATGTAAATGAATGGGTGTGGATACCTTTCAATAAAACTTTATTTACAAAGCCAAGCAGTGGGCCAGATTTGGCCTTGGGCCTTAGTTTGCCAACCTCTGCTCTACGGTAGTTATTTCTCAACTCTTTAAGCACAGATCTCATAGAAATCTGTTTGACAAGTCTCTCCAGGGAGAAATGGAAGTAATTATGCCTTCTGTGGAATCCCTATACATTCCACATCTCCCCACAAGCCAAGATTCTACTCCAATAAAATTCTATTAAAATGTTGACTTGAGGCTTTTCCAACCCCTCCACCAAATGTCTGGTCTCCCTGTCCACCACTGGGGAGTCACTGTTCTACAATTAATGTGGATGCCATCCTGAAGAGCACTTTCTCATGCAGATCCATTAGCATCCCCATCTCTAGCACTGGACTGCAGTTAGGTTTCTATAGTTATTCTATGAAGTTAAGGTACAACTTAACTAAGTAGGTGAAAATTGTTTTCCATTTTGCCAGCATGCCCTTTCTGTAATCCCATTGACTTTCTCTTCTCAGCGCATTCTCTCCACACTCTGAAGACATGTATCAATGAGAACACTTGGACACAGGGTGGGGAAAGTCACACACCGGGCCTGTTGTGGGGTGGGGGGAGGGAGGAGAGATAGCATTAGGAGATATACCTAATGTAAATAAGGAGTTAACGGGTACAGCACCCCAACGTGGCACATGTATATATATGTAACAAATGTGCATGTTGTGCACATGTACCCTAGAACTTAAAATACAATCATAAAAGAAGGTATACATCATCACAGTACTGACTGAATTAGCCTCAGTTCTCATGTGCTATTCCTATTGGCACCTACTTTCCAAAACAAATCAAATATTTTTCTCAAGCAGGATGTTAATATTAATGCCTAGCATTGGCTGAACTCTTGTTCTGCACACTGTGGAATGCTGAGCCCTTTATGTGCATTATTTCAATTAGTCCTCCCAACATTTCTGCTTGGCAGATTCTATTATTATTCCTGTTTCACAGATGAGCAAATTTTGTTTTAGTGAGGTTAAGCATCTTACTCAAGGTCAAAAACTAAGAGAAATATGCCAGGATTCCAACTTTTGTTTGCCTGAATCTGGAAAATAAGCTCTTAACCACTACTCCAGGAATTTTTTCAGAAAAGTTGGACTCTTAGGGATGCATAAACTCAGGCTGATGGTCGATCCATCTGTAAGAAGTTTATTTTCATGCTTATCATAATCTAAAAAGAGACACTTAGTTGTAGCCATATGCTCTTTCATCTGGACGACTACTTTATAGATAATCTATTTCAGTGTGACATTTGCATTTCTGATTTTAAGTTCACTCACTGGCACTAACTGTTCACCCACAGTGATAGTTTTGAAGGGAGTTTTTCTGAAACTGGGTTCTTAAGACAGTAATTCAGGACTCCATGTAGCCTAGCAATCTGCAAGAAGTATTTGCTTTGAAAAGAACTCCATATTATCTCTCCTTAAGTGATAACATAGTCAGTGTCTTTGACAGAAGTGCAGGAACCCAAGCTAAGTAGTTTTCGAACTATATTAGAATTAGATGTTGTCTCATGCAACTTCTCAATTCTTCTTGGACTTCCTTGCTTCTCTAACTCTCAGCCTCTTGCTCTTCATTTGCCATGGTGGTGGCAAACTAGGCTAAGTGACTCCCCACTGGCCTGGACAGTCCACTACCTGGGGCTGACCAGTCACTTCTCCATGAGTGTCCAACCCTCCAATTTGGCTGACACTATCCCCGTAGAGTCTCAGTCTCCTCTGTCACTTTCAGGCTTTTCAATAGCCACAGAAAATGGTGTGGGTTGATATAATCTGGAAGTCAAGGGTGGAGATGTTAACCAAGGACAACCAGGAGATAGGAGTTTGCCCCACAAGTAATGCCCCTCCATCCTATATAAGAGTGAAACCGTCTTTGCAAAAATTGTAACAGTGAGGAAATTAAGACAATGAAAGGGATTTGATCTAATCAGTCCTCATCTTGCCTTTAATCTCAAAACTGCCCTTAGTCATTCTCAGGCTTGGGCCAAGCTAACATTGGGAGAAATTTAGTTTATAGGTTAAATGATAATCGCTTTTCTTCAGAACTAAATGTCCTTTGTAAAACTTGTGAAAGATCGCCAGATTAGGAGGATGAGAGGAGCTATTCTGCTACGATGTAGGTGTAAAGAATGACCAGCCATGATTCTGGAAGTCACAAGATCTGCAGCTTCTTCAATTACTCCTGCAGATAACACCGGTACTGTAGAACCTAAGTTCTTCAGTTTTCTTTTCAGGCTTTTGCATTGTTGACCACCAACAGCCCCACCCAGATCCATGACTCTTGACTCAGCTGATCCTGTGGCCTCCACCTAGGAGTGGACTCGGTACACAGGACTGTTTTCCACACACCTACGACTGCATCCACAACCCATCAGCAGCACCCATTCCCTTGCCCATTCAACTATCCTTGAAAAACCCTAGCTTCCAAATTTTTACAGAGGCTCTGGTCTCCTGTTCAGCCAGCTCCGGGTAAATTAAACTATTTCCCTATTGCAATTCCTCTGTCTTGGTAACTTGGCTCTACCTGGGCAGTGATTAAAATGAACCATTGAGCAGTTACAAGATCATTGGCCTGGATGATCTCTGAGGCCAAGAAGGTCAGAACTTTCCAGTCCTATGAATGACTCTGTCATGACAGGATTTCACAGTTGGTGCTTAAAGACTACAAAAGAGTGATTTCTATGGCCTCCCCCAATCATAATATACGGGCTGCTACCAATTCCACTTACCAAAATAATGAACTGGGTCAGAATCATGTATTTTATGAAGGGAAAAAAAAATCTTTTTAATGAGTAAACAACATGATTCTATGCCTAAGATTCATATATACCCTTCATTTGTAAGGAAAGAAAAGCCAATTTGGAGAAAATTGCACAGTGGGTATCAAGATACATTTTAAATTCACTGTAAAGAAAAATACCAGCAAAAATGGGATGATTAATCATAAAATAGAACATGTATAAAGAAGATTAAGAATACTTAAAAAGCATCCACAGGGAATAAATTAGCTATGCCAACCCTTTACTGGTGGTGAAGTAAATTAGCACAACCTTTCTAGAGGCAGAATTATGTCTACATTTTCACCCAGAAATACTACTTCCAGGAACTTCCTTTTGAGGAAATAATTAAGGAAATATGCACACATATGAGAATAGAGTTCTTTGGAGAAAAAACTGGAAATACTCTAAATGTCTCAGAGGACTGGTTTAATTAATCATGGCAAATCTGTAAACTAGAGGTTGCCATCATTAGAAATGATGTTGTAAAATAATATGTACACCATAGAAAATGTTATTAGTAAGTTATTAAGTACAAAAAGGAGGTTGTCCCTGCTTTTTAATCTATTTCACTTCTAGTTTATATACATATACACTCATTCTGTAAATAAGGTGGAGGTTGCAGTTGCTCATACAAGATTTGAGCTATATTTAATCCTCTCCCTCCCCCTCCTCTCTCTCTCTTTCTCTCTCTCTCTCTCACACACACACACACACACACACACACACACACACACAGCAATTCTAGGGAATAATCTGCACTTCAATGGAAAATTGGGCATTCTCTAGCAAGCACCTTTCGAGAATTATCTGTTTTTTATTCTGTGGGAGCTATTCTACTCCTCTGTAAATTGTAGGTAAGTGAAAACAATGCAAAATTATTCTAGTCTCTAAAGATGCAAATTATGTCCTGTCCAGCAGAGGTTCAACTGACTCCCACCCACCCCACCCCCACTGTCCACAAAGCTAGATTTGCCTCCTTTTGAATATTCATTTCATCATTCGGGATATACAAATGTGTGAGTTCTTTGAATTACCCTTTGAACTAGTTTTAATATTCAACATTGTTCCTTCATTTAATTAATGAGTTAAGTAGAACCTTCGACACCTGTTCATTCTACATTTGTATGAGAGTCATCATTTTACGTGTTTTGAAAATTATCTTTTAACGCAATTCATCAATCACCAAATTCTGTGTATTTTTACCCTCTAGCTAAACCTGGAATATTTGTATTTCTCTACAAGGGACTGCTACTCTAATCTAAGCCACCATCTTCTGAGTTTCAGAGGGCTCCCTGTTTTATTCTTGCTAGTTTGCAATCCATTTTCTACCTAATATCTGGGGTGATTTTGGCAACACTAATCTGAACACATTGCTCCTTTACCTAAAGTATTTCTGTGGCTGCCTGATGCCTTTAGGGCAAAAATCAACAAAAATCAACGTCTTAATTAATAAGACATTCCAGAACCCTCAAGAACTGGCACCTCCCTATGTTGTAACCTATTTTGCGGTTTTCTTCATTTTACATTCTTTTTTCATAAATATATGTTCTGTAGTATACGTTTTTCATATAATAAAAATGAACATATTATTTGGAAAACATTCTCATGGAATCAATATCTGCCATGAACAGCTCAGACCATTCTTTCCACACATAGGGAACCGTTCCTTTGTCAGTACAAAGTTGACCAGTGTCAACCAAGCAAGTGCTAAAAAAATGAAAGTTATATATGCTTTTCCTTCTCTCTCTCTAGGGCCTTTCTCTTCTCCAGAGCAGAAGCACTGCAGAAAGAAGCCATAGTTTGGTATATTCATTTTTCTAGCTTTGATTTCTAACTAGTTTTATTGAAAAAAGTAAAGACACTACTCTAAAGAAATGCCAGAAAATCTAAAATACTGCGTGAGCATTCTATTTAAACAAAAATTTGAGAGCTGATATCATTCTTTAATTAATTCCACAAATATTTATCAGGTGCCTACCATGTGCCAGGCATTATTTAGGTACAGGGGTTATGGCTACGAACAAAAGGGAGAAAATCTGCTGTGTTTGTTGTGCTTTCAGACAATCAATAAGATATATATGCTTACGTGTGTGTGTGTGTGAGTGTGTGCGTGTGTGTGAGAGTGTCTTATAATATGTCTCATGGTGTGATGCACCATGAAGGGAAATAAACCAAAGGCAATGATAGGAATTGTTACTGGTGGTTATTGTGATTTTAAATAGGGTAAGGGATGATTAAGGAAGTTCTCATGAAGAAGGTGTCATCTGAGCAAAGACTTGAAAGAGACGAGGCAATCAACAGAGTGGATATGTGAGGCAGGTGGGCTCTGGGTAGAAGAAACAAATGGCCTTGAGTCAGACCCGTGTCCAGCATGTTAAAGGGAGAATAAAGAAGCTTGAAGATAGGAGAAGAAATCAGGGCTGGCAGTGGTGGTGAGTGTGGGTCAGCATGGTCAGGCTTTATGGGTCTTACTCTAAAGATGTTGGCTTGGCCAGGCATGGTGGCTCACACCTGTAATCCCAGCACTTTAGGAGGCCCAGGCGGGTGGATCACTTGAGGTCAGGAGTTCTAGACCAGCCTGGCCAACATGGTGAATCCCCCGTCTCTACTAAAAATGCAAAAATTAGCTGGGTATGGTGGTGCACGCCTATAATCCCAGCTACTCAGGAGGCTGAGGCAGGAGAATCACTTGAACCTGAGAGGCAGAGGTTGCAGTGAATGGAGATTGCACCACGGCACTCCAGCCTAGGCAACAGAACGAGACTCTGTCTCAAAAAAAGTAAAAAATAAAAATATATAACTAAGTAAAGACATTGGCTTTTTCTCTGACTGAGATGGGAAGTGAGATGAAGCATTGAATGGAAGTGATAGACTCCAACTTCAGGTACTGTAGGGCAGGAAAGGCACAGGTCGGGGAACCAGTCAGAGGGGATCACAACAAACATTGCGGGGAGTGACGCTGACTTGGACCACCATGAAAGTGGAGGAGACGTGGAAAGTGCTAAGAATCTGGACATATTGTGAAATTATAGTCAACAGGATTTACTGATGGGATTGACTGTAAGGGTAAGGTTAAGACAAAAGTCAAGGATGATTCCAAAATATTTAGCTCAAGCAAGTGGAAGAATGGAGTTTCCATTAGCTGAGAAAGCCTGGAAAAGCACGAAGTTCAGTAGGGAGGGTGTGAAATCTAGGGATGGGTAAATTGAGCTGTCACACCTATTAAACATCTAAGCCTGTATAAAAATTATATTATTAAGCATAATGAAGAAGTAGTTCTGTATACATTGTGTATATGAAACTACATATACAAGATTTTACTGCACTCTGTAAATACAATAATATTATCTTCCCTATAGGGCTGTGTAAGAATTCAATATGTCAGTGCATTTAAAGTACTTAGGGCCAGGCACGGTGGCTCACATCTATAATTCCAGCATTTTGGGAGGCCACTGTGGAAGAATTGCTGGAGGCCAGGAGTTCAAGACCAGACTGGGTAACATGGTGATGCCTTATCTCCAAGAAAATAGAAAAATAAAAAAAATTATCCAGGTGTGGTGGTGCACACCTGCGGTCCCAGCTACTTGGGAGGCTGAGGTGGGGAAGGATCACTTGATCCCAGAAGGTTGAGGCTGCCGTGAGCCATGCTCGTGCACTGCACTCCAGCCTGGGTGACAGAAACCCTGTCTCAATAAACAGATAAATAAATAACATACTTAGCATATTGCTCGGTATATAGTAAACACTCCATAGTGGTTAGCAGTTCATACCGTCCAGCTAGGTGGTGATTTGCATGCAAACAAGGGCAACACATTTTGTTTCCTTCATTTACTCATTTATTCTGCAGATATCCACTGAGCACCTACTATGAGCCAGACACTGTCCCAAGCAATGAGGAAAGAGCAGTACACAAAGCAAAGTCCAGAAACTTTACTTCCTATTACGTAGGGACAAATAACCAGGCACTCCAGGCCTTCACACAACGCCAGGTCTGTGGTCATAATGGTGATAGACTATGTATGCACAGCACTCATTTTGTGGTATGCACCCAATAAGTATTTTGGTAGAGTTAAAAAAAAAAAGCAATGATCTTTCTGGGGCTTCCAAAGGGACTTCCAGAGAGGTCTTCTGAGTAGTCACCAAGACTAAGTTCCAGTTGCTTACCCTACCCTATATAACTGACCCCTGCTTACTCATTAGGCCTCATATCCTACCACTTCCTACTTCACTCATAATAGGCCAGCCTCCAAAGTGTTACATTCTTCTCTGACAAGAGATGAGAGAATATTTCCTCCCCTGCACTTCACATGGTTGACTCCTTTTCCTCCTTCAGGTCTTAGGTGGAATTTCTCTATCAGTTAGTTATTGTTGCATAATTAATCATTCCAAAGCTTAGCTGCTTAAACAGCAATTTATCACTTCCCATGAATATAACTGTTGATTGGGCAGTTCTGCTGATCTGACCTGGCTCCATTAATCATGGCTGGGTTCATTCACCCATGAGCAGTCAAGTCCTGGGTTGTCTTAAGGCTGCCTGGAATGACTTAGCTCTGTGGCTCACGGTGTCTGATTCTCCAATAGCCTATCTGGGGCTTATTCTTCTGGAGCAAGCAGAAGTCCATGAGAGCAGGCAGAAACTGAAAACGCTTTTCATTTTTCAACTAACCTTTTTATTTGGAGATAATGGTTGAGTCACATGCAGTTGCAGCAAATACTACAGAGAGAATGTAGCTACTCTTTCTCAATTTCTTCTAAGGGAAACATCCCCCAAAACTATAGTATAATAATAGAGGCAGGATACAGACATTGATACAGGCAGGATTCAGAACAATTTCCATCACGAGGATCCCTCATTTGCCCTTTCATTACCACAACCACTTCCTTGCCTGCCTTAACCCCTGGCAACCACTAATCTGTTTCTGTTCTCCCCTTTTTTTTTTGGAGATGGAGTCTCACTCTGTCACCCAGGCTGGAGTGCAGTGGTGCAATCTCACCTCTGCCTCTCGGGTTCAAGCGATTCTTCTGCCTCAACCTCCCAAGTGGCTGGGACTACAGGCATGCACCACCATGCCTGGCTAATTTTTGTATTTTTAGTAGAGAAAGGGTTTCATCATATTGGCCAGGCTGGTATGACCTCGTGATCCACCCGCCTCAGCCTCCCAAAGTGCTGGGATTACAGGCATAAGCCAGCACACCCGACCCTGTTCTCCTTTTATATAATTTTGGCATTTCAACAATGTTATATGCATATAATTATATAGTATGTAACCTTTTCGATTTGGCTTTTTTCATTTAGCATAATTCTCTACAGATTCACCCAGGTGGTGATATTCCATAGTACTACTGTAACACAGTTTGTTTACCCATTTGGTCACTGAAAGACATCTAGGTCCTTCAGCTTCTGACTGCTATGAATAAAGCTGCTAAAAACATTCACACACAGATTTTTGTGTGATTATAAGTCATTATTTCTCTGGGATAAACTTTGCCACCCTTCACATAATTTTACTTCTCCTATTTATCATTGTCCTATTTTTTTCTATATCCATTTAGAAATATCGAAGACAGTGTTATAATTTTACTTCAACCATCAAACCTAATTTAGAAAATTTGAAAGGGGAAAGAAAATGTATTGTGTTTACCCATATTTTTGCTCACTGAGTTCCTTCTTTTCTCCTGATGTCCCAAGATTCCTTCTTGTATTGCTCCTTTTCTGTCTAGAAATCTTCATCAATTTTTTTTTTTTTTTTAGACGGAGTCTCATTCTGTCACCCAGGCTGGAGTGCAGTGGCGCGATCTCGGCTCACTGCAAGCTCTGCCTCCCAGGTTCACGCCATTCTCCTGTCTCAGCCTCCCGAGTAGCTGGGACTACAGGCACCTACCACCTCGCCCGACTAGTTTTTTGTATTTTTTAGTAGAGACGGGGTTTCACCGGGTTAGCCAGGATGGTCTTGATCTCCTGACCTCGTGATCCGCCCGTCTCGGCCTCCCAAAGTGCTGGGATTACAGGCTTGAGCCACCACGCCCGGCCATCAATTATTTTTAAGGTAAATCTGCTGGTGACAAATTCTCTTTATTTTCTTTCATCTGACAATGTCTTGATTTCCCCTTCATTCCTGAAGGACATTTTTGCTAGGTATAAGATTTTGGGTTGACAGTTCTTTTCTCTTAGCACTGGATGAGCAAACTTCCTTCTGCCAAATCTTTTCAGCTATTATTTCATTGAGTTTATTAGGTCCTCCCTTAATGTCAATAGGTTCTTGGAAACTGTGACTTGAAGCAAAAAAAAAAAAAATAAGTGCATAATAAAACCATTTTTTTTCTCACCATTATAATGAAACGACATTACTCAAGAACTTGTTGTTGTGGCCAAGTGTGGTGGCCCACATCTGTAATCCCAACACTTTGGGAGGCTGAGGCAGGTGGATCACGAGGTCAGGAGTTTGAGACCAGCCTGACCAACATGGTGAAACCCTGTCTCTACTAAAAATACAAAAATTAGCCGGGTGTGGTGGTGTGTGCCTGTAATCGCAGCTACTCAGGAGGCTGAGGCAGGAGAATTGCTTGAACCCAGGAGGCAGACGTTGCAGTGAGCTCAGATTGTGCCACCGCACTCCAGCCTGGGTAACAGAGTGAGACTCCATCTCAAAAAAAAAAAAAAAAGAACTTGTACATCATTTCATTTAAAGTCACAGTTTCCAAGATTCTGTCAGCAATGGAGGTGAGGACTTCCACACTTTTCAGTCCCATGTCTCTCTCCTCTCCTTCTGGGCCCTGTTGACATGAATGTTAGATCTTTAGTTACAATGCCATGGGGTCCCTGAAACTCTTGTGATTATTTTTCCATTCTATTTTTTCTCTGTTGTTCCAAATGGATGATTACTATCGCTCCATTTTGCCTGTGTTCTCTCTATTCTGATGTGAGCCCATCCAATTTCAATTATTGTATTTTTCAGTTCTGAAGTTTCCATTGGGCCTTCTTTATATCTAATTTCTCTTGAGAAAATTTTTAATTTTTTTCCTCATGCTTCAAGCAAGTTTGTAATTGCTCCTTGGGGCATTTTTATCACAGCTCCTTTCATATCTTTGTCATATAATTCTACCACCTCTGTGTTGGTGTTCATTATTTGAGAGCTTCCTGATTTGGTATAATGAGTACTTTTTATTGAAACCTAAGTATTTGGCACATTATGTCATGAGGTTCCAGATCTTAAATAAATCTCTTTCAACAGGATTCCTCTAATGTTGCTACAACAGGAGAAGGGGTAGGAAAGTATGCCTTCTTGTTGCTGCTGGTAGAAATCCAGAATCCCCAGAAAATCATACTTGATACTTGATGGGGTCCCTCATTATTGATAATGATACTTGACAGGGCCTCGCATTATTGCTGGGTTGGGGTGGTAGGCACACTGTCTGCTCATGCGACCTCCACTGGTTCTGCATTGGGAGTGGCCTCATTACCACTGGGCAATGCTGACTCCATTAGGTCTCCTCTGACACCACCCAGTGGGGAGAGGAGGGAGCACCTCATTCCTACTGAGCAGAATTAGAAGTCCCGACTTCCCATGTGGTCTCCACGGACATCGTGGTGTGGAGGACTTGTTATTGATGGGTGTGGATGAAAGTTTGAGCTCCTGACTCGGCCTTCACAGACATCATCTTGGTGAAGTTTTGGGATAACTCATTACAGTTCCATGAGGATGGAGGACTAGGTCCCCCACTTGGTCTTCATGGGAGAGGGTGGGGCCACAGTCTCTTCTTCAGTGTTTGAACGGTATAGAGCAGCTCTTATCTAAAAGTTTCTTGCCTTGCTAGACTGCCACATTTCCTGGTCCTCTGACCAGGGAGAGCAGGTTTTTGTTGGGACTTTTTTTGTCTGTGCCTGTTGGGGTTTCTGGGTTGTTGGTTTCTTCATCTCCGTGTGTGGGATCTATGAGGCAAAAGTTAATCTGGCTAACTTCTTCTCTCCAACTTTCAGAGTCTTATTAGGTTTGATTTATATGCAATGTCCCAGCTTTATAGTATCAGCGAGAGGAGTACGAAAAAGTACACCTACTCACTGTTCCCAAAAGTGGAAGCCTGTAAATACTTTTATAAGCCTTTGCTGTGTCAAGTTTGCTAATATTTTATCTCATATGGTTAAATCCAGAGTCAGAGCTGATGGAGACAATAAAGTCACAGAGCAAAGATTATGGCAGTGACTGAGGCCACTGATGCACTCACAATCTACCGTGATGTCACCATCTCAGAGACACGTCCCTACCTCCCAAATCTAAAGCACCCCCAGGACTCCACATATTGACTTCAAATCAATACCTGAAATTATTTTGCTTGCTGATTTGTCTGCATTTTTAGTTTCTGCCTTGGTCTTCAGAATATAAAATCACACTATATTTTATGTGAATCACTTTGAATCCTCAAAGCCTGGAAGAGCATTATGTTCTCATTTCTTTATTTTCGAATGGCTGAGTGAATAAACAAATGAGCAAACAAACGAGTGGGCAAAAGTCATACGAAGAACTCATGAAATTCCCAGAATTTCATAAATGAGGCCCTTGGATCAAAAAGCCTCAGAATAGGCCTGACATTTCCAAACATGCCTTAACATATTTATATAAGAGTTTTATTTAAAAAAAATAAGCCCAGAATATGTAGAGTACAAATATTCAAATCATATTGAGAGACATTGTTTTAAGAGAAACATTCTTTTAAACAATTGTAAAACACATTTTTCCTTAAAAAGTTCATTGTACCAAGTGCTACTTTTTATACCACGGAGAAGGGCTCTGGTGGCCATTTGTCACATCAGTGTTTTCAGACATCAGTGGGTTTTGTTCTCAAACCACAGAACCTCAAGATGAATAAATTTCCATATAGATAAAACAAATATAGAAATATTTGTTAAAAACAAGCTGTAGCAAAATTAGAGATATATCACTCTACTGTGGCCAAAAAAAAAAAAATCCAAAATTAGGGACTTTGCATTAAAAAATGTCTATTCTGAAATTGAATCACTGTAATAATTTCAGAAGGAAATATTTCAGCAAGGTTCAGTCTCTCAACGTCCACATTAATTGAAGCAACATTGAGTAAAAGACATTTTGTGAGAAGGCTCAGTACAGAAAACTAGAATGTCACTCTCAAAGAAGGGAAGAGAAATGAATTCCATGGTTGAGCAAGCACTCTTTAAGAAAAAAGCCCACAAGGAACAGATGTTGCCAGAAAAGGGCAGAAGGGGAAGAATAATAGTCATGTGGTAAAAAAAATTTAAGCCAAGAATTTAAGAGAAGGAAACCTGGGTGGCCACAGAGGAGACAGTTGCAGATTTTCACAGATAACTTCCAGGAAAGAAACACGTTTTCAGCTGTGCGCGGTGGCTCACACCTTAATCCCAGCACTTTGCAAGGCTGAGGCGGGTGGATCATGAGGTCAGGAGTTCAAGACCAGCCTGGCCAA